>NW_027526335.1:67716348-68159202 GCF_048455015.1 Haemaphysalis longicornis | reverse complement strand
TATATCCTGATTCGCAGTGTTTGAGCTAGACAGTCAACACCGGCGCTAGTTCGTATTGGGTGCGCGCATTTCTTCGATGGACATTTACTGCGAAGGAACTTGCGTTCGCACGTGTCGAGGCTTGCTTACAAGGAAGCAATGACTGTCGCAAATGAACAATCACAAGACGAGAAGCCTCTGTTTTGCGTTCCACCATAGGTTGCCAAGCAGAGGTCGGCAAACTCACTCATGAGTCCACTCAATCAGACTCATTTGGACTCAAACTCACGCGTGAGTTTGAGTTTGAGTGAGCGCGAGGCTAGTGTGGCATGGTGGGTTTGAGCTTGAGTGAGTTTGAGCCGAGTGATCACGACTGAGTTTGAGTCCGATTGAGTTTGAGTCCATTTTGATGTTCTGAGTACATTTTCTGAGTACATTTTGAGTTTGAGTCCATTTTGAGTTCTGAGTACATTTTGAGTTTGAGTCCATTTTGAGTTCTGAGTACATTTGAGTTTGAGTCCATTTGAGTTCTGAGTACAATTTGAGTTTGAGTCCATTTTGAGTTCTGAGTACACTTTGAATTTGAGTCCATTTTGAGTTCTGAGTACATTTTGAGTTTGAGTCCATTTTGAGTTTCAGTTCATTTTGAGTTCTGAGTACAATTTGAGTTTGAGCTCATTTTGAGTTCTGAGTACATTTTGAGTTTGAGTCCATTTTGAGTTTGAGTCCATTTTGAGTTCTGAGTACATTTTGAGTTTGAGTCCATTTTGAGTTCTGAGTACATTTTGAGTTTGAGCACATTTTGAGTTTGATTACATATTGAGTTTTGAGAACATTTTGAGTTCTGAGTAAATAGGAGTTTTAAGTCCATTTGGAGTTTGAGTACATATGAGTAGCCTAGCAGGCAGCTATGGTTGGCTGTTAAGTATCATGCGTCACTGTGGGCTCGGAATTCAAGTTACCTGCGGGTATGGCACCAATCGCGATCTGCATGATCGGTTGGGAGGGAGGTGGTGTGTGATTTTTTTTAGTTTCTTGTTGAATTTTTATGGCCATAAGCTCTTGGTGTATACCTAATTTTCGCGGCTGGGCGCGTGAGTGATAATTGACTGGTGAGGTCATAAAAAAGGGTTGTCTTAACTTTTCCTCCTGACGGATCCACTAAGAGCGTGGGAAAGGGTGGTGGGAAAGCACACGGCGGCGCTGGCGTGCTGGTTGTTCGCCTGCTACTGTTAACGGCTTGATATACTAGGGGTCACAAAGGAAGAGGTGAGAGCCGGGGGGAAATGGGGGCGGGGCTATCCTTTCTACTGTTTCAAATGAATTAGCTGAATTGACTGGGCAGCGCCCCTTAAGACAGAATAATGACCACATTAGATTGGGTGAAAAGTGAAACTGATGAGGCTAAGGCGTGTAAGGTATCAAATGAAAGGTCCGGATTAACGGAATCACGCGGAGTAAATAAAAAAAATGCTTCCTGATTCTAGTCATCAGGCAGTCATAATGAGTCATAGATTGGGTTAAAATTCAAAATGACGCTGCGAGGGCATGTGGGGAATCAAATTCAAGGTCTCGATGTGGGGAATCATTCGGGACGAACATGAGATATGGATATATCATGACGTAGTCATGGTAAATCAAAGATTCGGTTAAAATTCAGGTTCATGACGCTAGGGCGTATCAAATTAAAGGTCTCGATGAGGGTAATCACGTGCTTCCTGATTATTATCATGACATAGTCAAAATGGGTCATAAATTAGGTTAAAATTCACAATGACGCCACTAGGTGTCCGGGGTATCAAATTGAAGGTTCCGATAAGGAAAATCACGTGGGACAAAAATGTGGTAGGGCTATATCATGAGATAGTCATGGTTAGTCATTGATTGGTTTAACGTTCAAATTGATTCCGCTAGGATGTGATGGGTATCAAATCAATGGTCTTGATGAGCCGAATCACGTGGGAGAAATACAAAAATTCTTCCTGGTTATAACCATTAGATTGTCATGGCGAGTCTTATATTGGGGTAAAATTCGAAGTGACCCCGCTAGGGAGTGTAGGGTATCAAATTTACGGTCTTGAAGAGGGGAATCACGTGGTACAAATTAAAAAAGGCTTCGTAATTCGAATCATGAGATGGTCATTATGAGTCATAGATGGGGTTAAATTCAAGGTGAGGCCGCTGAAGCATGTGGGTCGTCAAATTGAAGGTTCCAGTTAGGGGAATCATGTCGGACGCCTAAATAATGCGTCCTGGTTACAGTCATGAGTCATGGTTAGTTTGACTGGTATGAATTCCATATGACCCTGCTAGGGTGTGGGGGGGTATCAAATTAAAGGTCTCGTCGAGGGGGTCACGTGGGACAAATATGAAAATGCTTTCTGGTTATAATTATGAGGATATCGCAAAAGGTATACAGCAAAAGGTACACACTCTCACTCTCACTCACACTCTCACTCTCACTCTCACTCTCACTCTCACTCTCACTCTCACTCACACTCACACTCACACTCTCACTTACACTCACACTCACACTCACACTCACACTCACACTCTCACTCTCACTCACACTCACACTCTCACTCTCACTCACACTCACACTCACACTCTCACTCTCACTCTCACTCTCACTCACACTCGCACTCGCACTCGCACTCGCACTCGCACTCGCACTCGCACTCGCACTCGCACTCACACTCGCACTCGCACTCGCACTCACACTCACATTCTCACTCTCACTCTCACTCTCACTCGCACTCGCACTCGCACTCGCACTCGCACTCACACTCACACTCTCACTCTCACTCTGACTCTCACTCACAATCACACTCTCACTCTCACTCTCACTCACACTCACACTCACACTCACTCTCACACTCACTCCCACTCCCACTCTCACTCTCACTCTCACTCCCACTCCCACTCCCACTCTCACTCTCACTCACACTCACACTCACACTCTCACTATCACTCTCACTCTCACTCAGTCACACTCTCACTCACACTCTCACTCACTCTCCCTCTCACTCTCACACTCTCAATCTCACACTCTCAAACTCTCACTCTCACTCTCTGACTGTCTCAATCTCTGTGAGGCCATGTGAGTTCTGAATTCATTTTGAGTTCTCAGCCCATTTTGAGTTCTGAGTTCATTTTGAGTTTTGAGTACATTTTGAGTTTTGAGTCCATTTTGAGTTTGAGTACATTTTGAGTTTTGAGTACATTTTGAGTTTTGAGTACATTTTGAGTTTGAGTACATTTTGAGGTTTGAGTACATTTTGAGTATTGAGTTCACTTTGAGTTTGAGTACATTTTGAGTTTTGAGTCCATTTTGAGTTTTGAGTTCATTTTGAGTTTGAGTACATTTTGAGTTTTGAGTCCATTTTGAGTTTGAGTACACTTTGAGTTTGAGTACATTTTGAGTTTTGAGTACATTTTGAGTTTTGAGTCCAAATTGAGTTTGAGTACATTTTGAGTTTGAGTACATTTTGAGTTTTGATTACATTTTGAGTTTGAGTACATTTTGAGTTCTGAGTACATTTTGAGTTTTGAGTCCGAGTGAGTTCTGAGTTTTGAGCTCAATGTGAGTTTGAGTTTGAGTGAGCGCAGATGTGCTGCTCAGCATTGAGTCTGAGTTTGAGTGAGCGGTGATTCGAAAAAAAAAATTGTGAGTGAGTTTGAGTGAGCCGCGCCAACTTTGCCGAGGTATGGTTGCCAGTCAGTTGCGTGAATGGAACCGTCTTGGAGACCGCTGCATCATGCATTCCTTTCGACAGCTCGCGAGTTAATTAGTTAAGAAAGCCCGTAATCTTAAATCCGTAAAATGCAAGTAATTGGCCTTGATTTAACCTCACGAAACAAATCTAAAAGAAAATACCAGATTTTTTTACGCACCATGAACAAACAATTGTGACCACTTTGTAATATCAAAATTGATTTTGATCACTTTAAAATGCCATAGTGAAACTTCATGGCACTGAATTCCTCATTTAATGCGTTTTTGCATTCGTAGGGTTTTTTCGCTATCACGGATTTAAATTTTTTGTCGGTAGTTTTTAATATGAAGTACGAAATATCTGTTTATTGCATAGCTATTCTCGAAAATTTGCCACAGTGTCGTCTGCAACAACATTTGTGCAGAAATGAACGGCACATGATTCAAGCGCCCTTTTCAGCGGAACTATCCCAAACCTCAACTCCATCGAGAGGGATACTTTTTTGCTCTACGCATCGCTGTAGGCAGGAGTAGCCGTGATATGATACAACCCAAGATTTGCATTAATATGCTGCAACAACTAAATAAAGCTAGACGTTGTGTTTTCAGTATATCAATTGGTGTTACTACTGGTATTTTGAATGTATTTAAAGGGGGCGTTAAACTAGAACAATATTTTCCGCCAAAACTGCCAAATGAAGACCAAGCCACTAAGCGATCTATTCGTCGGCGAGTACCTGCGAGGGTGTTTTACTTGCGGGCGGGCTACGTTAGAACCGAAGGGTGTTGACATGTCAATCTTATCGCCGTTGTTCGACGCGTATTCGTTGCGCGAAAAACTAAATTTAAAATTTGGGTATTTAACGCGCCGAAGCTACACCTGGGACTCTATTCTCGACTGCACAAATTCCCAGGGAACTGGGAATTTGCTTGACAAAGCGTGTGCGTGTGTTTTCATCATGTTGACGTTTCATGACGTTTACGGGCACCAGTTGTAATGTTTGCTTTATTTCTCTTTACTGAAAGCGCATAATTCTTGGCTGGCAATGACAAACTACAATAAATGCACCGGACATTACCACATAGGCCTGTCATTGCTATTCAACAACAGTACTGCTTGAAATACACGCCCTCTCTCTGATTGACCGAGAAGGCGTGACGTAATTTACACAGTTTGCGGGAACGATCACGTCACACATTGGCAACTTCAGCCTGCGTAAAAGTGACGTAAAGTTACGTAACAGCTTGACAATATCGGCTGATTTCGCCGCGAAATAGGGCAAAAAATTTCACCGAATTTCCGTATCCCTGCCCTTACTGCGACATACCCGACACCTTGCCGCACATTATCCTGGAGTGACCTTGCGAAGACAACCACCCAGACCCACCTGTGGATAGCCAAGCATCCTAAATAACCCTGACTGCCGCAACACAAGATATTGCAAGCGTTCATACAACCGGCCAAAACGACATTGCTCGCCTGCTCGCCTACGAGGATTCGGAGAACTAGAAGAATCTGGCGATCCGGGCGAAGACGGGAGCCACCGCCAGAGGTTTCTTGGACTGAGGCGACCTACCACCTCAGACCGGCAAGTACCAAGTCCTAGCTAGTCTTTTCAGCCAATAAACGTTTATTTATCTACCTCTCAGCGCCGCGAAATGTCCCTGAAATTGCAGAAGGAGCAGTTTCGCGTGACGTGCGGTTTAAAGCATATTTGCTGCTGAAAGAAATAACAGTTTCGACTGTTTCCAAGTCAGCGATCACAAGCATACAAATAAGGTGAAGAATTTTGCCTGTATGTTTGGCAATAAATTAAAATTATTTGTCTGCCGTAACCGCAACATAAGAGGGCAGTACAAGCCTCTTCAAGACAAAGAGAACTCAATGCATGGAATTTGTCCGCACTCCTCCTAGTAAGCTGCTGGGTCACATGATCGAACTCAATAGAAAAATAACAAAGAAAAGTGACTATTTTGTTCCTTACAGCGCTGATTGAAGTTGAGCTTGACGAATGAGTGAATCGGCAACATCGGTAAGCTCCGCGGTTATCAGGCGTACCACTTCGCTGCTCTTATGTGTCATACAAGCGACGGTCGCGGCCGTCTTTTTATGTGATCACGCCATAAACTTGTAACATAGCAGGAGGCGATAGTGTGGCGGGGGTGGCGGCCAGAAAGGTGATAACCCATGGTGATAACGCACCAAAGATCGCATGAAGCAGAGAGCCCAACTATGTTACTAAAAGCGATGGAAATAAATAAATATATACGGTAAAAAAATTGTGTGATGTTCTTTAGCTCAACATCCGCCTTTCGATCGATTTTGGATCAACTTTACTCGATGGCCTTGTGGTGTTGACGCCAATTTTGACCTGCAGAAATGTGTTTCTCTTGCCGGCCTCAGCTACCTTCTTAATTTTTATAATACGTGCCAAGTTTTTTTATGTCTTTTATGCGCAATATTTGGTACCTTGCTTGTGATCTTTATGAGTGAAGCATCAAATTACACTGCATGTCGTCACAGCTATAGGTGCATCACGTGACTTATTGCTTACGCCGTGGTTACGCAAAAAAACATGGCGAATTCCCTGTGAATTTGTGCAGTCGGGAATGGGGCCCCTGGACTGTGAGGCAGGCTTTGTGTTAATTTTGACGACCTGGGGATCTTTGCGTGCGCCGAAATCTCAAACACACGGGCGTTTTGGCTTTCCTCCTTCACCTGGGAAGCAGCCATCACGGCGGAGTTGAACCCGAGTCCTTGGGCTTAGCCGCGCTACCCCTTAGCCCCTGAGCCACCGCAGCCGTTGTTTCGCAAGAACAATGGCGCCCCGGGCGCGCACTGCTGGGTTGAGCAAGCGAGCGAGCATGATCGCCGCTCTGTAATTTTGCTGGCATCTTCAGCTTTTTGTGCAGGCGCAGTGGCGTCTAAACTGCTTCGCTCGACGCAGCGGGGCCTGTAAACCCACTCAAATAAAAGTGTGTATTACTGTGTCACTCTGGCGCTGAATAAATTAGGGACAAATAGAGAGAAAAAGTTGAATTTATTTAACTTAGGGTAGCGTCAGTGCTGAGTAAAGCTACTCTTCTGGCACAATTACTAGAAGCAGAAATAATAATTGCAGACGTTTACCCCTCTGTCGAGGAAAGGCAGGGTGGCCGTTCGCCACATATTGTGTGCTACGCGGTATATTACGCCCGAGCGGGACAGCACCTCGCCGTTCTGTAGGGCAAAATGGGAGCCGGGTACCGCATTTTTTCAGTGTTATACCACTACGACAGTACCGTTGCAAAATTGCGTTGCAGTGACCGCGTTACATAACACTCCGGAAAGGAATCAGACGGAAATAATGTGTTTCATCCGGCAGATTTAAGGCCGGTAAATCTTAGGAGCACTACCTACGATCCATTTCTTTGGTCAGAAAGCTCAGGCGATGTGTGAGCCAATCAGGCGAAGAGGAAGCACTCGGGTGTGTACGCCTGCATCTGCCAGATACACCGACAACGCATTTCTGTTCGGAATATAATGAATCATCAATCAACGTAACGCAGTGTGGCACCATATTATGTCGGCGCCCAACAACAGACGGGGGACAGTTTGGGGGTGTGCGGCTTCTGCAGGGCAGCTTCAAGGTTATTGCTTGCACGAAACGAGAAAACAGCCAAAACAGAATTGATCACGTGAGGCCAATCTGATTTCCGGACCACGCTGGAACTGCAAGGCCACCCCGAAAGCTTCCTGAAACCCTAAAGGCGAGAAGCAAGGGGACCCCGTCTACGCAGTGTTTGCTTGATCATATTGGTACATTGTAGTAATACGGTGGAATATATCTTAGTCCTTGCTGCCAGGAACCATGTTTGGATAAAGCAAGATATTGTAATAATTTTCTCGGGAGGTATGTTGTCTAAACAAAACTAACACGCGAGAAAGCATGCACCATCTATTTATAGCATAAGGTAAGCTTCTTGCGGCTTTCGCCCATCATTAATCTTGGCGCAACATGCGGGCTTGACATTTCGGTGATAACAGCGTACGAGAATGTTGCTTGCACTGTACATCTCCACAAAGAATGTTTCACAAAATGGAAAGAACGAGTCGGTTAGCTTGCACTCTGCCCCTAGTATATTTACAGCGGTGAAGATGTCTATGGCTAGGGTTCCGTGAATTTTTCGTGCCCGTCAACAAATCGAGGTACAAAACGCCTTGTGGCAAAGCCAAAGTTATCGCGAATGCTGACTAGAACTGAACGGCTGTTGCCGTCCTAACATCAAAACTTAAATTTTCAAAGTACAATTATATGACAAGTGGCCTTTAAGAAAACCCAATGATTGCGCCGAGTTTCACTCACTTTGCACAGTTAGTTCACAGTGAACTTGTAAACGTTACAGAATTCCCGTGTGCTATATATGAACACATGGACGTCTACGGGAGGCGCCTCCTTACACAAAGAACAGCTGTAACCCTTGTTTTATCAAAACTACCCCACACAAATTGTATCACACTTGGCCACCGATACGAACCTAAGAGGGAGCCGAGTTTCATTGACTTTTAACGATTAGTTAGTTCATATTGAAGTTGTAAACGTTACAGAATTAAAACGTTAAGAACGAACTCGAAACATCTGCGACAGGAATGTTCGGAAATCTTTGGAAGAGGTCCTCGTCCAGGAGTGAATTCAGGTTAATAGGCTGTTGTTGATGATGATGATTAAGTGGTAATTACTGCCGTTTGCAATTCCTACAATTTCGCTCGATAATTATGACCCAAAAGGTTACGTGTAGTTGAATGTATGAATGGCCAGGATAATTTGAAACGATTTTCACCCCTCAAGGACAGCGATGGTTAATAGTCGTTGACGGGCTTAGGCCGCGCGATTTTCTATAAGAGACATCAGCTTTCAGATGGTTAGGCAGACATTTGGGATAGTCGATGTTGAGTGAACTTCAACTTTATAAGCCAGCGGAAAAAAGATCTGAGCACGGAGAAAAGGCACGGACAGGACCGACGACATAGCGCCAGGCCAGTGTGCGTGTCTTTTCTTTGTTCGCTTGCCCTCTTCACGCTGGCTGAGAACGTTGAAGCTCAGAGAAGAAAAACCGTATGCCCTCAAAATAAGAAAATAACTTTCAGTAATTTGGGGAGGTGAGGCGGAGGGGAGGGGGGGGGTGCACGTACCGGCTAAGGGGGTTCGGCCAAGGCAGGGGATCTACTACGGCGCCACGATTATACGGTGCAAGGTGATGTGGTTTTTGTCCTCGTCTCCGCGCGAAAACACTGGTTTCAGCCAGTAAAGAAAGGGTTAACGTAACTATACCTACACCAGCCACTTTCAGTCCCGCTGCGACCTACGCCATTTCCGCCCGCGCATGCGCAATCGGGTCCCACGATACGGTAACCAGATAACACGCCAAGCTAAAACTCCATTGGCCGGTCATGACCAGCCATGATTTTAAGTGAAGACAGCGCTCCCATTGGAACCAGCCCAGCAACCGTACATAAGATTGGCCTTGGCCAGACCGTGATATAATGGTAATTGCAATGTATAGTAAAAAGACGAGGACAATGGTCCCGCTTTTGTATTTGAGCCCCAAGAGAGGAGAAGACGACCACGAGCAAGAGTCAAGTGTCTTGTACGGTAAGTGCAGTATACCACCTCCGCACTTGTTTCATTCCAAACCCATACTTCGTGATGCCGGCCAGTCGGCTGATTCAATAAAACAAAGCCAGTTAAGTGTCATCTAAGGTTTTGCTAAAGTTCCAATAGTAAATGATAGAAGGAAGATGCACTGCGAGAGCAAACCGAGCTGAACGCCAAGTTTTGGTCCGTTTACTAAAATGGTCTACTCAATACGCGCTCTGCCGAAATCAGGACATCCATAACTATCGTTGAGTTTCGCATGACATCCCGTTGCTTAGGTCGTGGGGAGAAACTTTAGGACAGGTAACAGGTACACATAGGTCTGACGCCTCTTCGGTGCAAAAAAACACAGCGCTTGTGGAACGGGGCCCCTCCGCAGCCACTGATGCTAGCTCCAGACTTGGCAGCATGAAACGTTTCTTCAAATCTCGTTTTGCGAAGCTCGAACCTGGAATCCGGTTCAGTTGTATAGCAAGTGCAAATATCTTATCCTCGCCACAGATGTACACCGGTGCATCGTCGACAACTTATTCATGGTTGTGCGCGTATCAACCCACTGGAATTCCTACAAACAAGGAGCACAAACGTCTGCTGATTCCAGAAGACAAAAAAAAAATAAAGAGTGAGCCTAAAAGAAGACAAAGTGCGGAAAACCATTCCTTGCAAACATACGTGGCCGGTGAGGAAGTGGTTGCCTGTGGCTTCGCGCGTTCCGGGAAGAGCATGGAGACTAAACAGAGCAGGTGCAGAAGCGACAGTTCTGCATGTGGCCTGAAGGCGGCGGCTACCTAAATAGCAGCGCCGGCGCCACCTTCCCTCCGGGTATGTGGTGCACTCCGCATCCTCCTTGTTGGCTTGCCTTTTTAAGTGCGAATGCACTTTATAAGCGGCCCCGAACCTTCCGCCGTCCGCATAGCAACAGCTGAGGGTGCGCGCGCTCTTCGTCTTCCTTAGCAACGGGGGGAGATGGGCGCGCGCTGCCTGGCCGCTGACATGGCACATACCCACGTGGGAGATTGGCCAGGAATAAGTGCGAATGCACTTCTTAAGCGAGCCTGAATCGTCGCGCTCGCATAGCGCCTCCTCTCCCCCCTCGCCTACTCTCCTAAAGCCCCTTTACTACTCTCCAGCTCGCAACACCCTCTCTCGGTGCGCCAGCCAGGCCACTACACTATATAAAAAAAACAGCATCCGGCACCAGGTTTCGATCTGCGGACTTTGCGGCCGCAGCGCGACGCTCTACCGACTAAGCCACGGACGCGACGTTGATATCAGTGTTAGTAACGCGCCTTATATCTTTAACGCATTCAAACTACGTCGTCAGCGGCGTGCGTTGGCGACTCAGCGGCGTTATAGCGGCTTGATAACTGCGTGGTGTACACGTGATACTACAAACCCGCTAGGCGCCTCCTCTCCCTTCACTCCGGTCGGCGCTTCGCAGCTGCGGTGCGCTGCGGTGCGGTGCGCTCCTCCTCTCGAACATACACGTTAATTCACGAAGATTTCCGCAGAGGGACAAACGAGGCGTGTTAGGCCGAACGTGATCACGAGGGGGTGTTAATGTAACTAACGGGCAAAATGCCACCAAACTTCAACAAACTCCCCCTCATAGCATCACCCCGTGCTTCGCACTTCCTCATACTCCCCTTCGGGGAAATGCGGGGGAATTTTTAACACAACGTGTGACCTTCCTATTCAGCGCATGTATTCTGCGTTGATTTTCTACTCGAAGTATACCTTGGCCGATCCGGGCACGTTTTTTCGAGTCGATGTTTTTGCCTCGCCGCCTTGGCGTAACCCTCTTTCTTTGAATTCGTTTTCAGCGCCACCTCAAAAAGCATTTCTGCTATAGCAATCAGTATGAACACGAAGCACGCGTGTTGACGACAGGTTTAGGGGAAGCCCAAAGGTGTAGTAATGTTTCTGCGAAAGGAAAATTTGACATCCGTCTGAAATTCAACCGCAGGGCTAAAAAAAAAAACTATATAATTTTCTCAGAAACTTCGCAGTTGGAGAAAACTTTGTCTTGTTCCGGGATTCAAAAAAACAGGACCACCACCTATTCAGGGCAATCCTTCTACTAAATGAGCAAACCAGAAGGCCTGCGCTAGCGAATTCATCGACAACTCGAAGTGAGGGACAAGAGACAGACAACCGCTTCATGGGAAATCTCCGAGTTTTTGCAAAGGAAAAATTTAACGTCTCTACGCATTTCAGGTTGATATCAAATCTGTTCTACTCGGCTACTTACTAAATTTAGCGGTGCTGAAACTCAATTAAGAAATTCGGCGCGCTGTGGTCACGGTCTTTGCACACCATGGCCACCCCCGGTGCCAGCCCACCTCTTCAGCACAACGTTCGCACTCAGTGTAGACGTTCCTCAAACGACTAGCACTAGCAACATTTTAGTCATATGAGGGCCACTTCATAAAGTCGTCCTCGAATACAAATAGGCGCCAACTTCGCCCTATGAGCGTACATTGAGGTCAAGGGTCAAGAATGAGCAAGGTCGGTTGGGTTGGGTGAGATCAATTCAAATAAAATCTCCATTTGGACAGAATTATATATGCCCACGAGGTAAGACAAAAGGAGATCCAAACGTCTCCTGACGGGGCCGATGTCTGAAGTTGGAGCCAGAGGTTGTATGACGTCCAAAATCATCAGCGTGGGGGTATTAAGTTTCGATTACTTTCGCGCGATCTTCCGCTATGCGAGTCGCGGAGAGCACGTGACAGCTACTTATAGATCTTTTTCGTCTTCCAAACAAAAACGCTTTCGAAACAGTAGGGCCCGCCCTAGCTACCAATGCTAGTTCCAATTGAACAGAAATTTTCACGAGTCTCAGCAGCAGCCCAAGGCATTACTAATAATGCCCATGTGAGAAGCAGTATAATGAGCGCGAATGCAGGTAGCTAATCTTAATTCCAACATATTCATTGCCTAGGATGCGGGGTATTCTACTATCAAACACTAACAAGTTTCCGGTGGGATAACGTACCAGAATATTGGCTGGTCCCAGAAATAGTTTCCCCGTTAAGTGGCGGAGCCGGTTGTAATAGTGAACTGAGTGTAGTATTTGGAGTAGTGCAAGTTTATTATAGCAAGAAGAAAATGGGAGAGGGTGGTGGTGAAGCGTCCCTAGCACAGGATACCTCTTGATCTGGCCGACTCGATCGATGGCCCAAAAAACCAAGGACATCTGGCGGGCCGAGTACGGGCTGGTCAGCTGTCTCACACTGCTCAGGTTTGGGAATGGCGGTGGGGACAGGAGTATACGAGGTGGAATGTGGTGTGCATGGTGTCGCATTGTTGGCATTGACGGGTGATGATAGCGGGTGCGATCTGGTGGACGATGACGTGATTGTAGTAGGTACCGGTCGGCAGGCGACGATAGATTACGGATTGCTGGTTGGGGAGGTAGGGGTGTGGAGGGTGGTAGACCCGGCGGATGCGGGTGCAGTGAGACAGAAGAGCGTTGTACGTAATATCGAGGGGAATTTGGAGGTCGGGGGCGGTCGTGCGAGGTGGTGGGATCACTTGGCCATTGGTGGAGGATGCCCCGGAGTGCAGAGCTGGGGCTGCGACGTTGGCCGCTTCTTTCCCCTTAAGGCCTCTGTGGCCAAGTGTCCAGATCATCGTGATGGCGGTCTCTTCGTTGGAGGAGAGGTATGTCCTGAGGTGGGGCTAGACCTGTCTGGTAGAGACGGCATGCTTACTGAGATTCGAAGACTACAGTGATGTGGGGAAGCTTGGCGTGAGTTGGGGATGCGAAGGCGGTCGCCACAGACTCTGCCGTCTGTATTTTGTTGGCATACGTGGTGGTGGTCATGGAGATTCGGCCAGTGTGATTGAGGGAGAAAAAAGTTGTGCATAGAGTGCGTGAGTCATAGGTGACGTCAGTGTAGCAGACCTGAATTTTAGCTCCTAGCTTCTTCCTGATAGCACAGACCCGCACTTCCCGACGTCCTTGGTTGAAGGTCGGGTGCATATGGCGCGGTATGGGGGAAACATGGATGAGCGTACATAGTTGGGAGACGTTGTGGGCGGTCCTGACTTGGCGGCGTAGGATAGCCGAGCGTCTGGAGAACGGCATGGCCAGTTGGTGGGAGTGTGAGACGTTGTAGTAGGGAGGTTCTCTTTGCCTTCATGAGGCCTTCAAGGACGTTGTGTAGTCCCATTTTAAGCAGTTTGTCCGTTGAGCGGTAGACGGGGATAACTGGAAGGTGTGAATTCGTTCTGTTGTCAATAATGACCCCTTTGTGTATTTTTAACTACCTGCTACACACATATAAAAAATTACATTACCTTCCCGTGGGGAACCATGAGGAGGATGTGAAGCATCACAGGGGTTCCGTGTAGGTTCCATTGTGTTGCCGTTATGTTGTTTCATTTATCGGAGCACGAATGGGAACGTAGTGTGAACCCCCATGTAGAGACAGAGAAATGAAGAGACAGCGAAGAGACCGACGCCGACGTTACCTGATCGAACACCTCCTGGTTCTCGTCTTTCTTTATTGCGTGCTCACGCTCCTACCCCGCTGCCCGGCCTCTTCGTCCTCTTCTCTGGTTGAGCTGCAAGGCGCGTGGCGCTTCCCGCCACAGCTTTCCCACGGGAAATTCAACATCCTCCTCTGAAGTTTTCAACTCGTCGTTTCCGTTGACGTTCAGCTTCGCGTGCCTTCGTTGTATCAGTAGCTTCTTGGCGTAGTTTGTAGGAGTCAAGGACATAAGGCGCGTTCGTAGCACTTGCTCACTCCCGGTTTTGTAGCGCAGTGGGAAGAGTGCCACGTACCTCCCGTTGCGGCCTGAGAGTCGTGGTATCAAAACCGGGCGCCGCTAACTATTTCTTTTTTTTATAGTGTAGGGGGAGAGGTGCGGATGGATGGACGACGGACGACGGAGCCGAGAGTAAGAGATGCTTCGCATCTAAAATTTTCATCAAAGAATTTCTTGTTATTCGCCCGCCATGACATTGCTCCCCTTCACTCTCAAATTTACAGAATCAAGTAGTCTGAGCACTATACGTAAAAGTTAAAATGACAACAAACAATGCGAGGGTTTGCGCCTGTTTCTGTTCTGACATATAAGCCCCCACAAAACAATTTTTGCTGTACTTCAATCGTCTCGCTTGAGTCTTCATTTCCTGTTTTTGCGCAATTGAAGTGCAGTATGGATTACCAACTCGCTCAAACCTACACCCTACAACTTTTGGCGTGATACACCTCGAGTGCAATCGATGCTCGAATTTTCTTTGCGCGTGAGTGAGCCGATCGTCGCAGCGTCCCTGTGACAAAAACGAAATCGCTCTGTTACGAGTTTTAGTGCTTGAGCCCATGCGTCATGGTTTACGAAACAGGAATCATAATACGGCGCGCTAAGATATCCTCTCTTTGTATTCAATGTTTTATGTAACTAACAATATTTTCAAAGCAGCTGTGTCCTCACCAAAGCAGTTATATCTCAGTATTGGCATCTCCTACAAACCGGAATGCCGAGTCGCCGGTCTGCAGCATTATGAAAAACATCTCTTCCGGCGTTGGTCTGCGTACGCATGCGTAACAGGTGTTCGAACATCCTAAATGTAAGAAAGAAATGAAAACAGAATAACGTTTTGTAAATTTGTTATAACGTTTTGTAAGCGTTTGTTTACTCAGCCATCGCATCATACAAGCCTCAAACATGTTTGGGACGAGTGTGTCTTGATATTCCAGGAGTAAACAAGAACGGTGATTTCTCGAAATCGGCTCTACAGCAGCTAACTTTGATTTGTCCACACGAGTCGTACAGTGACCACACACATACTTACACCCATGGCTAGGTAAAAACTCCTGGTTCTGGTGGCGCTGTTGTTGTACCACTAAAGTCACGATGTACGGAATTCAAGATTTCCCGTCTGTTCATGCCGAAAATTGGCCGTCCTTGGTCACTCGATGCCTGCACTGCAGTTGCTCAAGTGAACACTTCACCTTGAACCTCACGTACAGTTAGTGAGATAAATAGAGATACTGCTCGACCATGCTGCTCAAGCGGGCCATGAGAATGCCTTTCGGTGGCTTCCCAGTCATTGCGGCATTGCCGACAATGACAGATGGCGCTGGAGCTCTCCGAACGATTGTCCGAAGGTAAGCACTGTCTACATGAAATCCGCAAGAATTTACAAGGGCAGGAATCAGCGCCCCTGAACCGCACCTTCAATGACCCCGTCCATTCGGTCTACCTTGTCGTGACGCAACCCTTCATAGCGGTTTCCGGCCGGGGAGGTCATTCACAATTGCTAACTCCTACTTAACTGAAGTGTCAGCAAGTGAAGCGCGTGGAGGGTGCGGCACGCCGGAGACCCCGGGCCAGCTTATGTGGGTGTCCCCGTTTTCCGTAGGGAAGAAATCAGCTATCATCAACTCATCGGAACCTTGACTCTCGGCTGCCGTTCTCTGAGAAGATCTTGGGTGAATGGCGTTTTGTCAATTTGTCAATTTGGTCCATTTCCTTGGTTTCAGCGGGAGGTAAGGGGTACAGGACACCACGCGGCTGACATCCAGGACTTGTACAAGCTCGATGCCATCATCCTCCCTCATACACTGGCGCCGGTTTGTGACTCCACTTAGCGTACTCATGATTTGCGATGTGGTGTGCATGGTTGAGGCGCTGGATCGTTAGCGCTCCACCTCTGTCGTGCTGGGTGTAAAGTCCCATATACTGATGGTCGGGACTATGGGAATGTCGCTACCCTGGAGCTTTATTTCCGTTGTGGGAGGTTCTAGTGGCCTGCCGCGTGGCTTGCGTCTCAGAATGATTAGCTCGGACTTCTCTGGAAAGCATTGAATGATAGTATACAAGCTGTGATATCTTAAGCGTTCCTTCGTTTTTCTTAACTCCTTGTTTCCTTCAACAAGCGCGTCTAGTTACATTAATCAAAACACCATTTTTGTCTCACCATTGAAGGAGACACATTTGAGGCACTCGACAAATGTTAGAACAGCCTCGCAACACTTTTCACAGCTTTTATTAACAACCGGACTGCTTTTAAGAAATAATCAATAGCGCGAACAGTCCGTACGTTAGGTTACCATGAAATATGCGATCCAACTATTACGGCTACGCACTAATGTGGAAACTATCCCAACAATTTCTCCACTTTTATCGCGTTGTACGACATGCTTGCAGGCCTATTTGACGTCACATGAACAATATCACCGCTATTGGCCGGTGTTACTTCCGTCACAGCAACAAAAGCATCCACTAAAAAAAAAAATCTCAAGCAAAGCAGAAACTAGACGTTGTGTTTGATACTGATAACAAATTTCGGAGTGCAGTTCTGCAATGTCGATAACTAAATACTTAATTAGCCGCGCTTCCAGGCATGAACAAAAGAGTTCACCAGACACAGAAAACGAGCCTCTTTAAGCCAAAGTAGGCCATATACTTTTGCTATCGCTAATCCAGGCGCGGAATTCTAAGTTTTACCCATTTTCGGTACGATTCAAAGCGTCCGCTTCCAGCGAGCCCTGAATTGTTGAAAGCAGGTGAACAGGTGTTACGCAGGACATCTATTGGTCAGAGGCTTCGCAAGTGAAACCAGTTCATTACTGAAGCGGACGCAGAACGGACATTTCTGAAATGGACACAGCTCAGAATTCCGCTCCTGCTTTTATAGATAAAACATATTTCACTGCGCAGAACTGCTCCATATCAACTCGGCATTTTATTTGCCCATAGAATTTCTATTGCAAGGGCAATTATTGACTTCTCACGAACTCCTGAGGGCGGGTTCTGGACTGCAAATAAAAGAGACCACAAGCTTAGATTAGGTGCGAACCCGGGAGGAGAACGAAGAAGTAGCAAAACGTTTACGCACCTGAGACCTCTGACTGGAAATTGTTACTATGCGCAAGGCGAAACAAGCCACCACGGAGCCAAGAAAGTTGCGTTCGTTCACGTTACCCGAAAAGGGCAACCCAGCTTCGATCGGGGCCGTGAAGGAAACCGAGAGAGGAGCTGGGCAGGTTCGGCTCATTCGTCCTGGTTTCCCGCTTCAGCTGCCAATCAGCGCTGCTGGGACGGCGACGTCGCCGTAGTTATACTTTACTATTTTCCGCCCCGTCTGCTCTTATTTTATTACAAATAATTTGGGGCGAGGCTCAAAGGGTAAGAACGATTTTGGGACAGACGACCGACAGCGATAAGAAGGCAAGGTTCGGGCGACAAATTGAGGCGTGAAAGGTCACAAAGAAAAGCCATCTGGCAGCGGAAATAAAAACAATCAAAATCACGGAGGCTTACAGACAGGCGCGGTCACCGCGCCGCTAAAACTGTCTTCCTTACGTGCGCTGAAACATTACCCATTAGAGTCCCCGGAGTGGTATGTTTCTTCGACTTCCTAAGTTTAAAATGGCCGCTTTAAAACTTGCTCTTTGTTTATGGAGTCGTACATATTGTTATATTGCTCACTGATGTCCCATTTAAACCTGCAGAGCTGATAACTTGGTCGCACTATTTTCTTTTTTTCGTTTTTGCACATTGACCGTTCAGTCCGCAAATGGCACTTTAGGTACGATGGGCTATCTGCCGTTAGTTGTGGTCGGCTGTCCCGCTTATCGTGCGTTATTACTCATTCGGCGGAAAGTGAGCTGCATTGGCTCATTAATATTATATAAAGGAGCACTTTCATTTCGCCATTATAAAGCACTGATACAGAGCCCGTTAGAGAGAGAGAGAGAAAACATCTTTATTTGTCCTGCAACTTGGACGCTGCCTTCCGTCGTGTCGGACTGCCGCTCGTTGTCAGTCACCTACTGATGCAATGCCTCCGGTAGAGACAGCACTTTCGGGGCGCTGACGTTTGAGGGCGTCCAACACCTGCTGGACGGCCATGTTGTGCTTCGCAGTCCTTGCTCATAGCCGCACTTGTTAGGTGCGGCGGGAACGTCTCGGCTGTACTAGCTTCACTTGGTTATACTCTGCAGTCCTACAGGATATGGGCTGCCGTGGCCCTATCCTTCTTGCACAGCACACGCACATCATTCGGGAACACCTCTGGGCAAATGTGTTTAGCTAACACCGGAGTCATTAGCGCATTAGTCTGTAGCTGTCTAAACATAACTGCTTCCTGCCTCGTCAGATTAGGGTGTTGAAGAATCCCGTGAGTTCATCTGCCAGTTACGTCTCGTCTATTCAGCCGCAACATGTTGGCGCATGGATAACAACGAATCTGACAGAATTCGAGCATGTGCCACAGGCAGTGCAGAACCCAAATTAAAAAGACAGAACAAGCCTACAAACTTTTCTAAATTTTGAGTCTGTAAAATGTCTAATTAGATTATTTTGCTTCCACGCCTAAGTCATGTTTTGGTCCTTGTATTTTGTGACTTTTGTGGAGTGGGTTCCTAGTAATCACTCCAAAACATGCACAGTCACAGTTCTCTCAACGTTATTGGCAAAAAAAAAAAAAATAAGTGCGTTTTCCAGCACATGTTTGCGCAACCATTTATTGGCGTCATTTTATGGTGCACATTTATAGGTCAAATGCGCGGTTAAATTAGATATTTACAGCAGAGCAAAGAAGCGATACCGGTACGGTACACGGTAAGCGACCGGCGCTACTACGCATTCGCAGAAGCGAAAACCTGGTTGTGCGCATGCGGATGTGTACCGGGTACCATAGCGGTACCGGTTCTCGAATCTGCTAGAACTCTATAAAATCCGCCACATCCGGACGGAGCTTCCTTCTCCAACAAAGGCATTGACTACAAATGCGACGGATTCCCAGAATACCTAAGTAAGCAACTACTCGAACACAAGCCGCCTCCATTTCCCTAAACTCTAAAACGAACTGCCCGAGAGCACCGCAACATTTAATCTTCGAAGGCCTTCCAGCTCTCCATCTACCGGGAGTGACACATAGTATTACGTTTAAACTTAACCCCGTTTAATAAGCGTAACCTACCCTAACTTCCTTGTCAGTCACCTGTTTCGAAACTGGGTGTCTATATTTTTAACGAAATGAATTACGGTTAACCC
This sequence comes from Haemaphysalis longicornis, assembly GCF_048455015.1. Lineage (NCBI taxonomy): Eukaryota > Metazoa > Arthropoda > Arachnida > Ixodida > Ixodidae > Haemaphysalis > Haemaphysalis longicornis. The sequence goes on along the minus strand of NW_027526335.1, from coordinate 68,139,855 downwards.
AATTAACTTCAGGCTTAATTCTTGACTATGACGTTTGTCCTGTGCCAGCATGCTCAGTTTCGGGCCGATTAGCTTCCTGCTTCTACGTAGGTGCATTTCTATGCGAGGAAAGAGATAGAAAGAGAGCAAATATTTTTTTTATTCGTCGCGCAGAGGCTGATAGTATATTATATTATTTAGATGCACTACCGAAGTTAAATTCCCTTGCGGCAGTGCGCTGCACCATTGCCACTCCCTACTGCCTTTTCTCCTCTAGTGTGTCCCGCTCAAGCAGCTAGTTTTACTGGCGAGTTACCGCATTCTTCGATTCCCCACACTGTCCCTTTTTGTTTCTCTCGCGGCTTTTTCTCTTCTTTCTTGCTATTGCAGCCACCGAGAAAATATTGGCGCGGTGCCATGCACAGAGGAACTCTGTTCTCCGTGGGGGCAACAACTAGCTCTTCCCTTTTCCTTCGCTGAGGCGTTCTCTTTCAGTCTCTTCTAAGCTTAGGGGTTTCTTCGGTGGCCGTTCGGTGGACGGGAACCCCCCTCCCCCCCGCTTCCCACCCACCTTTTTTTTTTTCGAACGTATTCGCGTTTCCTCCCGGGTATTACGGAGGGAAGTAAAACTGAAGATAAAAGAGAATTAAACAACGCCCGATGTTGCTGTGAAGGGCGGGGATGCTAGCGGCCAGGGTCGACAGAACCAACCACGTACAATTGCTGCGCGCGCGGCACTCGCAAAACCAGGAGTTGCCAACTGGTGCTGCAATTCCAATGCAAAAGAAAGAAAGAAAGAAAGAAAGAAAGAAAGAAAGAAAGAAAGAAAGAAAGGAAGGAAGGAAGGAAGGAAGGAAGGAAGGAAGGAAGGAAGGAAAGAAGAAAAAAAGAAAGAAAGGAAGGAAAGAAAGAAAGAAAGAAAGAAAGAAAGAAAGAAAGAAAGAAAGAAAGAAAGAAAGAAAGAAAGAAAGAAAGAAAGAAAGAAATGGGAGAAAAAGAGGAAAAAGGAGAAGAGTAGAAAAGAAAATACACCACTGCATTGGAGTTGTAATTGGCTACATAATCCAAGAGGGTATAATGTGTCATTGTCCACTACACAGCCTCTCAATCCAACTCATAATCCGAGTCGGCAATGATGGCCGAACGATGAGACGCCAATAAAATTAATGCTCCGGTACAACATATTTCTAGTGCCTTCGGTATTGATTTAAAAACGGTAGTCTTGGGCTACCGAAACCCGAAGATAATGTTCTGTCTGTGTCTATGTCGGTCTGTTCCGTTCGTCTGTCTGCCTGTCCCTCAACTCCGCCACTTGGCCAAAAAATAAAAAATTCTGACATGGCAATTTTTTATAGGCGAAACATTTCCAAACCTCTAAATCTCATAGCACACTCATACATGCCAACATTTGTTGAGCAAAAAGAAAACAGAAGGTACATTTGAGGAGGGACATCAATACGTAAGTGGTACTAGGCAGTGTTCCTTTGATTGGAAATAGCTGTGCTCTGATATATGCGACAGAAAAAAATTAAAGCCATTCCACTCAGTGGGAAAGCTGTCGCCATAATAGGCTGTAGCGCCATTATCCGCTCACTGCTACCACCCAATGCAATTCAAATTTCCCGCCTTCGCAGTGCTCGCGCGCCCCCTGCCGGAAAGCAAGCTCGTTTCGTTCTTTAGCCATCTCCAGGCGCCTCCTAGTTGTTCGTCCCCTTCGGTACCTTGGGTAGCCCCGTCGGCAAAGCTGCACGTATTTCACAGCGGCGGCGGCCCACCCCCCTCTGGCGCTGCTGCTTCCCTTTCCCGGCGAGCAGTCCCAGTTTCGTATCTCGCGCTCATATTTTCTACGCGATTTTGTGTACCTAACAATGATTTTCGTACTTTACGTGTTGAATAAAATACAGAAGTCTAAGGCTCTCGCCTTAAAAATTACTCCCACCTCCCCTCGCGGGAACCCCTGTGTAGATGCGACGCATAGGGGGTTCCGTTGTTGTTTCCGTTAGATTGATTCTCCCATCGCGTGAAACGTGCCGTGAACCCCCTGCCGCGGCTACGACGCAACGTGGCGCGGCTATGACGCAAAACAATCCAACACAATCCACTTTAATGCAATCCAATCCAAATCCAATCCAATCCAAGCCAAGCCAATCGAATCCAGTACAATGCCCCTGGCGAGAGAGTGTTCGCTATCGGAGAGGAGAGGGGGTGAGCGGCGGAGAGCGCAGCTCGCGCGGCGAGGAGAATGGGGGAGGGGTGTGGACGGACAACGACAACGCCGTATGGAGGGACAAGGCGAGTGAATGAGATGCCGTCGCATCTAAAAGAAAAGAAATGGCAACGGAAGACAGCGGTTCAGTACGTTCTGTAGCTTATTGAGTCAGGAATTTAACAAACCATCGTTATTTGGAACCCTGGAAGCAGTGCACGCCACGCCTGTGTCGGTCATCCCTGGGGCTTCCTGATGCCGTCTGTTTCGGCTGATTTGAAGAAATGGTTGAAAGAGAGCAAGAAAACTAGGAGTGATTTGCAGGATAGGCGCGAACGTTGATATTTAAAGCTTGACTTTTATAGCGGTGCACCCGTGCGTTCTATTGCAGCTCAAGCAGTGAACTGTGGGAAGGCTTTGCTTAGTGGCACTGTAGTTTATGGAAGCCATTATTAAGCAAAACTGGTCACACGCATTTCAGTCAATCGTACCCCGTTAGGACAAGTGAAAACAGGACAAAATGATTACCGAGGCCCCTGACATGCCTCTAAATGTTTTAAAATGTGCCTAACGGTGGTGTATATACTGGACACAGACAACGTGATGCCTTCAAAGTGCTTCGTGTTGAAACTTCGTGTTGAAATGTTCCGGAAGTCTGCTATAACGATAATTCCCATAAATGCCGTTTGCGTCCCGTATCCACGAATTCAGGAATTAACCGGCCAGGCATTTCGACCTTAATTTTATCCTAGCAGGAATTTAACGGGTGGCGCACCTTAGCCTCCATTAGCGCTTCACCTTATTCGTTCTCCCATCTTGCCTACTACAGACGTTGTGGCGGCGCATTTATCAGTACTCTCTGGGCGTTAAAACACCCTCTGGTTGCAGGACTCATCGATCAGTTCCGAACACTGCAGCTCAGGATCATGACGTGATTGATGATGACGTGACCTGAAGTGACATCGAGCCCGGCCATTATATCAGAAATTGCGTCTTTTCTGGCATGACTTCACATCGGATCATGAAGTCACGCTTGTCTTCAATCCCGCATATTTTCGTTTATAAGACACACTTTTCGAATTGGGTGACCTTGAAATGACATTAGGTGGCCTCAGCCAATGCCATTCTGGTCCGAGTATGCAAAATCTTGAGATGTCGCGACGTATAAACGTTACTGACCTGAAACAGACTGCATCCTGTGCAGTCTTACTAAATCAGTGGTTGCTGCGCGAGACGTAGTGATAAAGCTGTTTAGATATTTAGTCACTTCCGTCAAGTTCTGCTTCGACTGTATGGACCTGACGTAGTCGCTTAAAGGGACACTGAAGTGATATGTAACCATTGCGGGATTACTAGCGCAAATTGTAGTCCGGAGTCCCCAGGCCATGTTTCGACCACTCTAGGCGCGTTTACGCGATTTTATTTAGTAGAAAAACTAATTCGAAAACGCTGTCCTCCTCTCTTTACGCTCGCCCATTTTCTGTGGCGTTTTCGTGTGACGTCAGGAGGGGATGAGCTGGCAATTGGCTGCGCCACGGCTGCGCTACTGCACGGCTCCCCGGCCGACAGAGCCAGTCGGCCCAGCGTTTCGTCCGCCGGCCGCCGGCGGGTCGTCGCAATCAAGGAGGTTAAAAAAATTGCTTGGTCGCAATTCGTTCGCTTAGTTGAAACGAAGCCAGGACACGTTTGTGAATGGAAGAATGTGCCTTTCTTTACTTGGTTTGTTTGTACCCTGTATCTAGCTCCAAGTCAAGGTCGCTTCACACAAGCGCTGCACATGCGACGCTTCGCTGACTGGTACGCCAGTAGGAAAATATAAGGCCTCTTGAAGGCGGGAGAAGAGTCAGCGAAGTTAATATAGGTACTAAGCAAATAAAATCAACTGATATTTTTACCGTACAGCGTAAAACTAGGGCGCGGGAAGCACGTTTTTGCGCTGGGCGAACAAGCACAGCGGTCAGCAGCACGACTACGCATCTGCGAACGCTTTTCCGTCTACGAAATGCAATTGCTAGACGTGAGCTACTGTTGAAACTCGGGCGACGCTTACTGCACGATCGCAGTACAACAAATAGTCACCTAAGCGGCTTGAAATGCCAAAACTAAATAAAAGTGTAAACCGGTTGTACAATATATACCCTATATTAGCGAAGCATTGGCGTCCCGCTCCGTGGCCTAGCGGTCTGAGGCGCTAGGAATTCACGGCAAATGTTTTGCGAGTCACGAGTTCGAATCCTCGCGGGTACGTGCTTTTTTTTTTTTTTTTTGTAAGTTAACTTTTTTGTTTTCCGCCGATGTTTTCTATATTGAGTTCACCTTTTTTGGGGCCGCAACGTTCATGGCTACACGAACTAGTTCACAAAACGCGCGCAGGCTGGCACTGGCGCGCTAGCGAGTTCTCGTTGGCGTGCTGTTGCCATAAGCACCGACTGCTTGCAGGCAGTGGGCACAGGCCAGAATGAACAGACCCTTGGCCTGGTGCGAACACGCTTTTTACGATACAGGCATGAGGGAGGCAAGCTCCAAATATGGGGGAAAAGCGCATGACATTTGGGCGTCTGCGGGTACGCGGAGGGCGTTCATGCACTGCGTAGGTCTCGGCTAGTGAATGCTACGACTACAAGCCGTCCTGGGAGGCTTATCTTGTGCATTTTACAGCCGACAACATGGCAGAAGCGCGGTACGATGATTACTGAGATATTGAGAATGCCCATCCAACAAAGCCATTGGTTATGTTTTACAGAACCGAAACCGAAACCGAAACTTGTGTGATTGCTAACCTTGGGCATCGTCCAATCACGGCGCCCCTCCTCTCAACGTCACAGCCTTAGTTGGTGCGGCCGCCGCAAACCGCGCATGGTAGTTTTTCTTCTTTCGCGCTTTGTAAAATAATTACCGATTTGTCAACCGGATAAACGATGAAAAGTGTGCTAATTTGAGCCAGTCTACGCAGTGCAAGCAAAAACGGGAGCTTGACAAATTCACTTCAGTGTCCCTTTAAACGTGTAAGTGCATTTGTTGGCGGCTTTCGACGTACTTTCGTGAAGTGCAGTAACACATTTTTGAAAACACTTTTTTCGCCGTAGAAGCGGCTACCAGACTGTTTTGTCTTCGGCTTCAATTGCAACCGCTGAGTCTACTGCCCCAATTAATATTTCGTGATACGTAAGCGGGGCGCCATCTCGGGAGACCGGAAAATAACGCCTTCGGCACACGGCAACAATCTTCTGCAATTTGGAAAGCTGTATTCATCGCCTCCCGGCCAAGCAACACAAGGAGAACTGAAGTTGACTACGAGAAAAGAAATACAGTCGACTCTTGTTAGTACCAGTCCACCGGGACAGAAAACAAAAAACAAAAAAAAAAACGTTGAAATAACTGAACTTACAATTAAAGAAAGAGTACAATAACAGCATTATTACTAGTCCACAACACGACTTCCTTCTTGGTTCCGTTCAGAATCTCCACTCCAGTCCAGCGTTCGACACGGGTCACCATGATATTTTAAACTTATCGCTAAAATCGAAGCCTGAAGCTGCCACCACACAGACTGCTCGCACGGCGCTGTGGACAACGAAGAAAGTTCAGGTCCTGAAAAGAGAGGGATGCGAACGCTGGCACGAGTCTGAACTGAACTGCAGCCTTATCGACTGTGCGCTGCTTCAGTGGCGATGGCGCACACATAGTGCAGAGCGCTGCGGTGTTTTGGAGCTTAAATATTAGGAATTTTATCGAGAAAGGACGGTGACCTCGATGCTTTTTATTCGGAAATCCTTCCAAAAAACCGATGTCATGGGTGCACGAGTCTCTTGCATTATTGAACAATTTCTTCCATTGGATTGCCTGTACAATTGCCGGGACCAGCCCATTATTTCCAGTTACACGAAAATTCCAGTTAAGGGACTTCGAATTATCGAGAGCCGAATATAACAGTAAAAAAACAAAAAAAAAACGATCAAATTAAATTAGAAGTGCGGTGCTATTTCTCCTCAGTACTACAGCGCTCCCACGCTTTTACTGGGGCGCTTGGCAGCGACGCGTGGATTTGCGCTAAGAGCCGCTTCTGTCGCGAGGTTCACTGCAATCCATCCAACGCTCTCGTAGGCAGACATCGATCCGTCGGTTGTCTAATCCCGACGCAGCTGGCCCACGATGACAGTGGAACGTAACCTGAGTGCCCTGCTCAACATATGACGGTGACAGAAGAGAGGGAGAGGTGGCTGAGTGCCTGGGCGACACTAATGGACGAAGGATCTCGGACAAAACTTGACTCCCACACCATTCCTCGATAAAACTTGGGCACTGGTTCAGCCCACAAAGAAAGTGTAAGGAAAGACGCTGTGTGCACGCGAAGGGAGAATACACACAACCTCCCAGACGCTCGTAAACACGCAAACACGCCTGCACGTGCAGGGTCAGGAACAGGAAGAGGGGGGGTGAAGGGGGGAGGGGTGTGCACACAGCGAGATGATGTTGGCTCTGCGTTTTGTATTATCGGTTTGCTTCGTCTATGTGCACATAGGACAGGCAGCGACTAATACGAGCTGGGACTTAAATTGCAGCTTTAATATCGTTCGCCGTGCCCCGTTTCCGAAAGTTATATTGCAGCCGACCTTGAAACTAACCCTGTTCACCAGCATTGTTTAGAAATTATATTATGCATTAATTCTAAACTTTTTTTCTTTTTTATCCACATTTGAGTGCCTACGCTTTGTGGTACTTCTTCAATACGCAGCTCATTGCGGCAAAACTACATACAAATTTATTTTAAGCCAAAAAATGGTTGGAACTAAGGTGACCATTCATTTTAGTGTACGGCAATTTTTTTAGTACAAACAAAAGACATGCGCAGTACATTTAAGGACCGGAAGCCGCGCTTTGTTACATTCTCAATGCATACATTTTTCATCAGCACAGTTTATTACTAATTTAATATGGTGAAAGGGATAAATGGAGCTAAAATACCGGTGGCCGCAATCGGTTTGCCCCAAAATCCTAAAACGACTCTAACACACGTGCTTCTTCTATCCTCCATGTTATGATACGTTTGCTCCGTTCTCGTGCATGAAATAACGCCATTTTTAATATTTGCCCTGTGACGGAGCATATTTTTGAAGTTCGCCCTTGTTAAACGTTCCGCATATACGGAATCATCGGTTTACGAAATCCATACGGAGCATTTCGCACCCTGGCGTTACGAACGCAGATAATCTTTACAAAAACAAAACAACAAACTGGTCTCTCAGAATAGAAACGTTCGACACAGTTTTCATGTTTGTGTCGTAATTAAAGCCTGAAATACGGCATCACATGTTTTTGGTATGTTTTCCGCATAATCCTTGCGTACAGAATTCAGACGGACCAAGATTTGGCGTTTCTGGCGGTTTTACAGCGATAAAACCGGTTTCAAAAGTTTTTAACGTCATACCGTTTGGTATTATCGTATGTTTTTAACACATGTTCCGTCAATTATTCAGGCAATGTGTCAGCAAAGGTAAAAACTTTGTTTTTTCCAAAATTTCGTATATACGGAACAATTTAGCAGGGCGTACCCATCGTACCCAACGACGACACCACGAAGAAAAGTTGGCCGGTCCTCCCAGCATAACAACTCATTAACTTTGCCGAACCAAGAATAAGCTTGGTGGGGCAGCCAGCTTCGCCGTTTGCCCAGTCTTCCCGCCACTAGTGCGAAGCTGATATTTTTATTTCGGGAAGGACGGCGCCCCGCAAGAAGAGCCAGGGACGAAAAATGGTTCTCGGCGTTGGGAGCATAGAGTTTCTTAGTAAGAATACTAGAGAGGAAACTCCGCCTGATAATCCATGTCGTCGTGGGGGTTTATGGGAAGACCCTCCTTTTTGGCATGGGCTTGGCATGAAAAATGGATTGTTAAGCGGTTTTGGGGATTTGCTTTCTTCACTATGCATTAACACGTTTACGAGCTACAAGGAACATAGATTTTCTTACAATATACACTAGAGAGGAATCTGGCGCTAGCGTCTATGCGGGTCACGTCAAGGCCGTCTGTGTCGTCATGGGCCGCCATTATACATTGCGCTCGCCTTAGTGTCATCATTGGCTTGGATTGAAACGTTTTAGTTACCGCAAATTTAAACAAAGTGCTACAAAAACGCAAAAAATGGTGTGCAATTATGCATGTGGAAAATAAAAACAGGCTGTTTTAAACTGACGAAAAAAGAAGTAAAGCGTATTTTTGCCGGAACGGTTGTGCCTGCTATTCCGCAGGCCAAGGTTGTAGTTACGAACCAGAGTTACTCAATATAGACAGTTGCGAAACTCCGCTTCAGAATCCGGGCGGCGCTAGCCCCCCCACTCCGTGGAAGCTGAGGGGCAAGTCGACGCGCGCGGCACCTAGGAGATAAAAACGGAACTTCGCTAAACTATTATTATTCAAAATTCTTCTGTAAAATAAAGATTACTTTTTAAATTAAAACACAATAATTACGTAAAATTTACTTGTGTTTTTGCGGATTTTCTTTTTCCAGTAACTCTGGTTACGAACAATGTTAATATGGGGGGGGGGGGGGGTACTCATTAGGGACTCTGATTTGATTAATTTTACCATTATTTGAAATAGGTTGTTTGAAGAGTTTATAAAGTTTTTTGAGCGTGCCTATGGAAACTTTGCCTTCGTGGTGTACCGGTGCACCGACCGTCAGCTAGTTTAACAAGAAAGACGAAAACGTGGCGTTAAACAGTCCTGGACGATGACAAGATAGGACGCATACAAGCGCCCGTATCTGTCGTATCTTGTCTTCGTCGAAGTACGTTTTGTTTTTTCTTTTCGTTGGCTACAAATTTCGCGGCGGCATATTACCCGCTCAGTCATGCGTCCTTCGACTGCGGCATGAGCAACGTCAGGTGCGATCACGCACTGCCTGCTGTTTTCACCGAACACGGCTGCCGCAGAACAGGCAGGATTTCGGCTTCCTTGTAGCTCGTAGGCGTGTTAATGCATAGTGAAGAAAGCGAATCCTAAAAACCGCTTAAGAATTCAATTGTCATGCCAAGCCTAAGCCAAAAACGGGGGTCTTCCCATGAACCCCCACGACGACATGGCTTATCAGGCGCAGTTTCCTGTCTAGTATACTTACTAAGAAACTCTATGACAAGGAAGCCGAAATCCTGCCTGTTCTGTGGTAGCCGTGTTCGGTGAAACAGCAGGCAGTGAGTGATCGCACCTGACGTTGCTCATGCCGCAGTCGAAGGACGTATGACTGAGTGGTTATTATGCTGCCGCGAAATTCGCAGCCGACGAAAATAATAAACAAAAGGTACTTCAACGAAGACAAGATATGACACATACGGGCGCCTGCATCCGTCCTATTTTGTCATCCTCCACGAGTGTTTAACGCCACGTTTTCTTTTTTTCTTGTAAACTGCAGCTGACGGTCGGTGCAGCGGTTCACCAGGAAGGTGACGTTTTCTTAGCCACGCTGCAAAAACATTCCAAACTCTTCAAACGACTTATTATTTGAAATAATGATAAAGTTAATAAAATAGGAGTCATAATGAGTTTCCTCCCTTAATATTAACATTGTTCGTAACTACCACCTTGGCCTACAAAATAGCAGGAACAAGCTTTCCGGCAAAAATACGCTTTACCTCCTTTTTTCTTAGTTCTAAAACAGCCTGTTTTATTTTCCACTTTCATAATTGTTCACTAATATTCGCGTTTTTGTGCAACTTTGTTTAAGTTTGCGGTCACCAACACGTTTCAATCCAAGCCAACGATGAAATTTAGGCGAACGCATGATCTAATGGCGGCCAATGACGACACAGACGGCCTTGGTGTGAACCGCATACACGCTAGCGCCAGATTCCTGTCTAGTGTATATTGTTGGGAGGAAGGAGGGTGGACGGACTGAACACGTCTGAAAAATGGTGGGCATCGCGATTACTAAAAGAGGGGCACAAACGGAAGAAAAAGAAAAGCACGAGATAACACCGCGGCGACTCGCGATAAGCGCCAAGGATAGGTCAATTCATAGCAGCACCGGACTACTTTGAGGCTCGCTGACGGACGAAGCCGACAATTGACTGAGCAATTTCCGAAATGGAAGATTCGTCCGCTTAGAATCTCAACATACCTGCTCTCCCCTTCTATCCCTGAGCGCCTTTCCCTTTTCTTCCTCTTTGTGACATGTCTTCAGACCACCTTTATGTGGAATACACGTCTTTAGATCAATCAATCAATCGATCAATCAATCAATCAATCAATTGGTGTTTAATAAATGCATTCACATTACCGGCACTACTTATTCTGCCTGGCATCTTAACGCACCAATTTGATGGAGGATTAAGCAAGGTTCTAGAGAAAAGAATTAATTTGAAATCGCGCGATAAGAACAGGTAGAAGTCGAAGCGAGAGGCCTTCACATGAAGTTGTTTTTTTGTGATGTGATAATGACGACGACGACGGCAATGCCAAAGACGATGATACTCTGATTGCAAGTTTTGGGGAAAAAGTGCGCTTGGACGGCCACTCCAAAATGAAATAGGATCTACTCCTACCTTTACAGCTCAATGAAGATTCCATCTCTCTCTCTCTCTCTCTCTCTCTCTCTCTCTCTCTCTCTCTCTCTCTCTCTCTCTCTCTCTCTCTCTCTCTCTCTCTCTCTCTCTCTCTCTCTCTCTCTCTCTCTCTCTCTCTCTCTCTCTCTCAGTTTCCATGTCTAGCATTTAAGCCTCGAGCGGATATTGCAAGTCCACCCCAGGGCAAATGCCGAACCTTGATCCCACCATACACTTACAATCGCCTTTCGGAGTTTGTCCTTAGTTTCTGTTGTTTTATAATCGGTCACTTGCTTAGGCATGAAGCGAAGCCATGTCTTGAGAACGCACGCGAAGAAGCTAAGGTCCATCCTACGCCTTGGTATTCCGTCGGATTCCTTTCGTTTCTTCCAAAGGACGATGCAAATATCGAAATGGTCACGCAGTGCAAATACGAAAATATTGTTGTTTTGGAGAAGGTGTCGAACAAAAAAATGCAGCCACTGTGTTTTTAAAAAACACAAAATCCAAAATTAAAGATTTGCAACCTCCTGTAATATAGGCTCCGGACAGAGAAGTTTGCCGGGCGAGCGCAGCGCCAGCCGCGGCAGACCCGCGCAACTCTGGGTCGGTCCCGCCGCGCACACCGCCTTCAGCGCCCGTGAACACATTTTCGCAAAAACGTCTGTAATAACGTTATTCGCGTGTATATCTACTGCATTCTGCAAGAAAGTCATGCAGAAATTTATTGTAGTAGGGGGAAGCCTCCAAATAAAACGGAGCGCCGATAAAAGGCTGTCGCCTTGGTGCCGAGCCGCTGGTTGACACGACTGGGAAGCGTGTGTTCAAGGGTTTGCATTCTCCCGCGAATTTCTCTTCTTCTCGTTTTTTTTTTCTTGCAGATACGAAGCGTTGTCACTGAATTTTTAAAAGCCCCCCCACTAAGCGAGCGGATTACATGCTGCCGTGGTGTACGAGCAGCTTGTTAGTATGCTGGTTAGCACGCGGTAAAGTAAACTTAAGTGCGCATTAAATTTGGTAACCAAGAGGGCCCCGAAACAGTTTAGCGGCGTAGTTTATCACCAAGCGGTTCTATTCTGCTTCATGTAATATTTTACGTCCTTATATCGCCGTATTAAATGCATATAAATACATATGGAACGGACACTTATACGCGTTAACGTTCCCAAATGTTTTGAAAGCTATTGGATAGCTTAAAATCACCGCCTCTTCTTGCAAAACAAACAATAAATTGTTGTCTAAGCCACTGAAAACAAAAGAAAAATAGAGATGAGACGTGCCGCAATCAAAGTTCGAAATATATAAACGCCGGACGAAATTTTCGCGCTCGGGGAGAAGGAGGACGAGGACAACTTTATTGATTGATTGATTGTGGGGTTTAACGCGCCGACGCAACGCAGGCGATGAGGCGCGCCGTAGTGGAGGGCTCCGGATTAATTTTGACCACCTGGGGATCTTTATCGTGCGCCGAAATCTCGTACACACGGGCGTTTTTGCTTTTCGCCTCCATCAGAAAAGCGGCCGCCGCGGCCGGGAATCGAACCCGCGACCTCGTGCTCAGCAGCGCAACGCCTTAGCCACTGAGCCACCGCGGCGGGTGACAACTTTATTCATCTCATCCGTTGTGATTCCGGTCACTCCGGACCAGTGAGGGGTGTCCTCAAGGAACTAAAGTTTTCTCCCGTCCCGTGACTTTTGCTGCAGTTGTGTTGATGGTAATAAAAGCGCTACTATTTGTTTCTAACAGAGGTCTCACGCCGGACCCGTTGGCGTGGAGAGAAAAAAAATATCCGAATATGAACATTCCGTAATTTGTTCCGATACGCCTATTAGATGTTCTGATTTTCCCTCCACCCACCCCCTTTTCGCCCAATGGAATTTTTTATGATAGCATTCTCGTGAAGAGTTTCTTTTGTGGGGCGTGTTTTTATACAGCTGGGGTACTGGGCTACACCTGGAAGCCCAAAAGTGTCTTGGCAGAGCGGGCAATTAGTAGCTGCAGCACTTTCGCTATACACACACAAATGTGAATTTCATACTGTTGCATGTATGGAGCATCGCATTCGGATCAAAGACCCGTATGTAACACCCATGTGGTCCAGTTAGTAGTTTTGCTGCAGTGCAGTCACATGGATGGAATACGTCGCGCGCAAACATCGCGCAACGTCTGATATATTTGCAGACAAAGCCTCGTATTTTGTGGACTGAACAATATAGATTACGTTTTATTTTGAAGGGAAACATGCTGATCTTGATAAAGTTTTGCGCGCAGGGAGGCTATAAAAGCGTTTCTCTTCTTGGCATCACCCCTATGCGGCCTTCATATGCCTTCCCATACGCGAATTCAACCGCATAAATCCTGCTTCATTCACCTGCACTATGTGGCAGGATTACTGTACAGTCTCTTACTTCATTTTAAAACTAAAAGGGCCGACTAATAAGCTTCGTCCGCTCTGCAAAAAGAGGAGCGCCCCCCAGCCATGAACGTAACGGCTTGCGGGGACCGACCCAGTGTTGCGCATATCTGCCGAAGGGGGCGCTGAGTGTCGTGGGCTCCGTGTCGCCCTCTGGGCGCTGTCAGGCGCCTATAACCAGGACCCGACTCACGCGTAGTTTTACGCTTCTAACGGATCCCATGGATTATATCGTGCTCGCACAAAGGGAAGCAGAAAAAGAAGCATTCTTAAACAATTACACAAGAAAAAAGTCCTGAAATGGGCGATTCTTGCGAACCCAGCCATCCGCTTGTTCACAGTAGATATACGGTGGTACAAGGTGAAGTAGAAAATCGAGGGATGCAAAGGGGTCGTAGAATAAAGCAAAAAGGTGAAAGAGGCTCAATGAGCTTCTCCGAAGCAGTGACTTGGCCAAGCTTCTGATTCTCACCGAAACCCCTGAACACGTTGCATTGGCAGCCACGAAGAAGCGCAATAAATGTTGGAGCAACTTCTTTCAAGGGTCAACATGTTACTTAACGTTGACAGGGCTACAGCACATCAGTTAAACTTCTGTTGGGATACTAGTTATCACATGGCACGTAACTCCTTGTCCAAATTTTTACCAACGCGAAAACTCGAACATGAGCGTTTTATAAGGGCTATGTTTTTAAAGCGAAGCTTACGACGCCTCACTGATGGCGACCGTCCCATCATCAAAGCGCACAGCAGGAAAGCCCGCTTTACACAATGGGTTTCACAAAACGATGATGATGATGATACTGATACGCGAAGGCACATCAAGCACCTAAAGAAAAAAAACGCTTCGTGTGGTGTGAACCAAAACTGGGCCTCTCGCGTTACAAAGACGCCTATCCGTTTGTGCACTCCGACGCGGCCGAAGCAGTTCGGCTTTTGAACTTCGACTTCGCCTCAGGTTGTATGGGATAAATATTCGCGTTTAACCAGGTTTCTCTTAAGAACGAGGCTTTCATTTTTTTTACTTTTGCAACTAGAAGGTTAGCCCAATAAACTGTTCAGCACCGGGTTTGTGCCGTCTTCCACTTGTGTCGTCGCCATTTTGTTCTAGCCTTTTACCACTATTCACCAATTCACCCTCAACTACCTCCTCAGCACATTGGGCGGCGTCGCAAAAGAAGCGGAAATTCCCAGCGTTCCTTGCGGGGTTACAATATATGTTGCAGTACCGTAACTGGAGGACGTTATTTTACTTAACGGGCACTCGATTGCCAAGTGGGATATCATCCGCCCGGTCCTGTAGTTTTTTGAAGGAGACAAACCTATGGGATTCGTGGTGATTGGACGCATACAGTGTTGTGCTGCCGAAGCGGAGCAGTGGCCGGCACTCGTCCGCCTGTTCACTAACACCATTTCACTCAATTACTCCGGTCGCTAAAGCGTATTTTACCAAACTTTAAAAGTATGCGCATGGTTTGCGTGTACGCATAGCCCAGGCAGCCGCTGCCGCCGAAATCTCCCTAATTGAAAGAATAATTCCGACCGCTTCAGAAAAAGGAAAGAAAAGAGGAAAAGAGCCCAATTTACGAAGTAACATATACTGGTAAGTCGATAGTTCTTGTTCGGGTTAACGTCTTCCCTGCATCTACCCATGTACAGTCAGGATGACGCCCGCCTCACCCGAGTTGTGACACCATACACCCTAAGGTGACACTGAAATGGCATGTACACCCGCCGTTGGAATGGCATTAGGGATGGGGATGCTGTCGCCACGTCGTCCACACATGCGGGAGACAGCACCTCCCTTGCTTTGCTGTTATGCTCCCATCAGCCGTTATGGCTGTGCGTCTTCTGCCAAGCAGTCTTCTACGTCTCCTTGCATAATAAATAGCCAGCACGTTGCGTTTGCCCCATTTCGTAAATAATTTTTGTCACACTCTCGTTCCAGCAGTTAAAGCTGCTGCCCTCATTCTTGCCAAGGACACCAGGCACGTTGACGGGCTTGTAAGGAAGGCGCCATGCATATTTCACCCAGAGAACAAATCGAAATTGAAAACATTATTAATTAAGGAAGCCCGACTTGACTACCTAGCTTCCATCGACGTTCGGTATAAATCTCTCCCCCCGACCCCTTTTCCCACTTTCTTTATCCAAATTGGCAGTTAATTTCTCCCGTGTACTTCACAAAATCCTTTCCTTCATTTACCATGTTTTCACAATGAAACTAGCGTGTTCCGGTTCGGCTTTCTTGCACGGTTAAAAATGTAGACCAAGAATACCAGAAGCAGAACTGCCTCTAAAGTGGTCAAAGCGTGCGGCTTCTGCCCATTGATATGCTGGTTTGAAACCAAGCCCGAATAGTACTATTTTGCCAGCGGAGGCAAAATAGATATTTCTGAAGTGCGCTACAGGGTCTCATACTATTATTTACTAGGCGGAAAACTGGCACAAGCCTTTACGCGAGTTGGATGCAATCGCGAACTGTTGGCGAGCCTTGCATTCTTTTTTTGCATGTCTTGCGAAGAAGCTTGCACTAAAAGTTTCTTACGGCTGCAAAAATCGCAATATTGTAAAAAAAAAAAAACGGTTTAATGTCATTTTATGAAAAGTCAAACCCTGGAATATAGAACCACGGTGTCGAACCTGAACCAGAAGCGAACCGAAAACCGGAACCGAACCCGAATTTTTCCCCGGAACCGGAATCGAACCAAAGCCGCATTTTTAACGCCACTTTGGAACTGAACGCGAACCGGAAGGAATCAAAGGGGCTGTTCCGAACCCGTTCCGGGAGCGGTTCGTGAAATGGTTCTGGAAACGATTACAGTGAGCGGAAAAAAGTCGATCGGACCAACCTCGATATTTTTCGGGTCCTTGGAATTTGCAAATTTTGCGGCGCTTTCCCTCTCAACCTATCAGCAAATTTAGTTGCACACAAGAACTCCCCAAAGATTTTGGGTGACGACAACCTAAATGCTATAAAATGTGTTCCCTTACGCACGTATCGCGCTGTTATGTTGTTTCTAGAGTAAGATTCACATCTCGCACTGAACTTAGTAAATAGTTGCCTTATGCATATTATTTTGGTTTTCATCAAGGGATCCTCGAAAGAAGTATTTAAGTGAGGTAAGACTCTAAGAAGCAACAAAACTGAAAGAGAAAAAAAAGAGTGGTCGACTGGTTTGATGTGAAAGAAACCCGATAGCGTTCTTCAATACCTTCTCTCCCTTCGTGGAGATTATGCAGCCTTGAAGCGCAAGTGACCAATGCCGCTGCTTGTGATTTCACCAAGCTAATTTCTTTACTGGAACCAAATCGCTGTCACCTGTCGCTGAAGTGTCATTAGCAGGTAGCCCTCGCTGGTGTTTCCCCATTGTAACTTAGTCATTACAGCCGTTCCTTCCTTCTAACCTGTCTGCTAGCAGGAGGAAGGTGGGGAGAATAATAGCCCTCTAAACGCCACCTGCAACGTTTGACACGGTGGAGGTTGACGCCGACGCCGGACAGTTTTCTACTTTTAGCACTGCTAATGCTCCGGCGTTAAAGAGAAAACGCTGTTGGAACTATAGGTTCATGAAAAGCGTAGCTGAGAGGCACACAGACATCTTTATTGGAGGGATGTGCCGAGGCCGCAGGGTGAACAGATCAGGTTAGTATTGACCGGCCACGGCTCCCTCGCACACAAAGTGCCACAATGCGGCCGACGCATCTGAGCCGACCAACGTGGCCTGATCCACCCCTCATAGAAGACGACCCAGTCGGAACGGTGTTTGCCTGAAGCAGGTCAACTGAGTCGCAGTCCCAAACGAGATGGCGGATTGTTGGGGTCCCGTCGCGGTTTTGCAGGCGAAGCACCATAGCAGACCAACCAATTTTCTTTTCAATGCGAAAGCATTACTTCGCATTGGCACGCAGCCGCAGTCGTGGCAGTGAACAGACAAGCGACCATCGCGGTGGTTGCTAATGTTTCGTCTGTGCTCTCTCGATCTCTCAAGCGGTCATTAAGACATCGGCCGGTCTGCCCAACATATTGCTTTCCGCATGACATCGGAATTTCATATACCACCACTACCGTGCATTCTACAAAGGGCGTCTGATGCTGTTGTTCACATACTACAGGCTTTTTGCGGTAGGGGTTAGTCATTTTGATGAGCTGGTTCATTTTGTTAGGGGAAGACAGAACTACCCTTACCGCAAAAAGCCTGTATTATGTGCAAAACAGCGTCAGACGCCCTTTGTAGAATGCGCGGTATTGGTGGTATATGAAATTCCGCTGTCGTGCGGAAAGCAATATATCTGGCAGACCGGCCGATGTCTTAATGACCGCTTGAGAGAGCACAGACGAAATGAGAAACCACCAGGATGGTCACTTGTCTGTCCTCTGTCACGACTGCGGCTGCGTGCCACTGTTGAGTCATGGGTTGTCCGAGCGAAACATAAAGAGCAGTCGGTACAAGAGATTATGGAGGCAGAATTGATTGTGAGAGCGGGTTGGACTTGTGTGAGCATGCCGTCGTTAAGTTTAACAGATAATGAGTCGGCTTTTCTTCACATGGCTGCAACACGTGGGAAACGGCGGTGAGAGGGCGAAAAGCGTGGATATATATTGATGTGTCTTTCCAATACAAACTAGTTGAAAGTAGCGCTCCGTGGTGTCTCTGTTCTCTTTTCTTGTCCCCGTCCGCATGCGCTATGAATTTTTCTGCAATGTATTTTCAAAATAAGAGTAAGAAAACACCTGACACTCCCCGTGTCTTTGAAGCGCGAGGCTTCGGAAAACGAACGCTTCAGTGTGTGTGCTATTAGCACGCCGTCATCATTAGAGTTGCACCAATCTTAAGACACGATGCAGGCCTCAAGCCTATACGTCTCATCACTTGGATATGCGTCTTGAATAAATTAGCTGTAATTGTAGGCACCATTTTCAAGATCAGTAAAATAGAAATAAAAGTATGCGCGTGTATGCGTGTGTCTTTCTTAAAGGTGACAGTCAAGAGAAACAAAATTCCCTCGTTCCTCTTACCTAAATTCTGTGGCGCCTCTATATCGCGTGCTAAAACGCTTTGGTGGTCACCCACCTTCAGACGGTGGAAGGGCTCATGATTTTTTTAACCAGCACTGTCTCGGTGCAGTTACTGTTAATCCTAGAAGATATCGAGCGTAATAAGTTCCGAACAGAACTGCAGAGTTCCATCTACTCGTCCAAGGTCACTTTAACAAATGGGAATTTCCACTCTACACGTTTTACTGCTACAAACAACGTATCGACCTGACAGCGGCTTCAGGGCCAAATATCGGGCCCCTGCAAACAATCCCTATGCGACGCACACGAGTAACTGCGATTGGGCAACCGTAATTAGCCCCGGCGACCCGGTCTAATTAAACCTTACGTGTCGACAAGCTTTTTTGATTTTATACTGGAGTGCGGGTGTTACTCGATCTCGTTGCCTGAGGGGACAGCGAGTAATTGGCTCCGCCAATGCGATGTAAAAGATATCGAGTGCCTCTGACGAAGGAATCATGGTCGGTGGACTAAAAAATCAGAGCCGTTCACGTATATTTCAAGCATGTGTTACCACTGTGAAGATGGATGGCTAGAGAAGCTTTTAAGCACACGGCGCAGGGGTGAGAACGAATTTAGGTATTAATTTCGGATGGTTGAACGCGCTTGAACCACGCTTGCCGAGCGATCGCTCAATTCTCACGCCAACAGCGAGCAGGGAAGGCGCACACAATTGCGCAGCAAGACGAAACACAGATGTTGATCGGTGCTGACGGCACTGTAGGCGCAAACGCACTGTAAACGTTGATGTATCCAGCACTTCCTCGTATTAATGCGTAGCATTCTTTGCTGAGTACCCTCACAGCCAGGAACTTTATGCCCTTTATTTCCACAAAAATCTAGATTTGCGCAACTAACACCTTTAATCGTTATAATAGTGTAAATGGAGATAATTGGTTGGAGAGAATTTCGTAAAACCAAGAAATAAAAAAATAGAAAATTATTTTTTTTACAAAATCATCCGAAAAAATAAACAGATATGCATCTTATACAACTCCCATAAAAACCGAAGAATACGCAAAAAAAGTCCACGAAAAAACGCTCAAGATACGAATAAAAAAATAGCAAAATTGGCGTGATATGTAGCGGCCTACATTTCCGCAAAACTGTAGAGTTGGTGTAAATAACATCAATAATCGTTATCACAGTGTAAATGGAAATAACCATTCCGACTGAATTTTGAAAAACCGAAAAATGGGAAAAATAGAAAATTCAAAGTTTAAAAAAAAATGCAATTTGACAAAATTAGAAGTATGCATCTTATACACCTGCCCCCAAAACCACAGAATGCACTAAAAAAACCAAGGTGTCGAACCGGAACGGAATCGAACCGAACAGAAAACCGGAACTGAACCGGTATTTTTGCCGGAACTAAACCTGAACCCGAACCGTTATTTCTTGACCACGCTGAACCCGACCCGGAACTGGACCGAAAAAATGAATAACGGTTACCGGTTCACGACGAAACGGTTCGACCATCCGTTGTTCATATTGTGCAGTCAATGCCACTCAGGCCTTTTTATTTCTCGTACCATCGACTCTCACACTTTCCCCTCCAGACCATTTAAACACTATCAACGCTCTTTTTGCGGCAACAGGGGAAAGAAATGAGCACCGATGTAGCAATGGTGTGTTGCTGCTAGTAGCCCGAGCAGTGCAAGGCTCACAAAACGAAATATCATTCACGGCAGCTTGCAGGTGATATGCAACAACTTTGTCCTTGCCTCGCTGCGACTGTATAGGAGCAATCAGGCTGCAAGAGTACTTCACTGCGCAACGGCGAAGGCCGACACCCGAAGTGTGCCAACGTTTTGCATTTCACAATTTGTTTAAAAGGTCGCACACCTGGAAAGTGTAAATGCTTGACAAGTGTGACCGCAGGAGTAGGTCAGTGGCTAAGCCGTTTGCTGCTTACCACAAACGGGTTTGATCTCCCTTCCCCGCGACCGTCTGTCGGGAGTATATAGAAAACGAGAACATCCGTGTGCCAAGATTTCGGCCCAGGTTAAAAATCACAAGGTGGTTTAAATTAGTCTTCCGACCTGCGCCTCGGGGCAGGGGTGTCGCAACGTGGAATCAAATGCGCCAAAATTAAAAAAAGAAATGTGTTCGCACAAAGAAAAGAATAGGCACATCACGCGGTTTTAATATATTACGCGAAAAATGAATGAAATCAAATAAGCAAATCAACAAAAGGTGGATATTGGTCTATACTTTTTTCTGTCCGACCTTTCACAAACAAATGTGTCATCAATGCAAAGGGAGTGCCGTGGTCGGTTTTCAGGACGGTAGAGCGGGCAAGTGCCGTTTTAAATGCAGAGCATTTCTTGAACTCACATGTAGCGTCCGCCGTCCGTCCGCAACAGCTCAGCGCGCAGGTGCGCCCTCTCCCCCACTCCTCCTCTACCGCATCACGCTACCCTCCTCGCTCTCAACAACAGGTCCGCACCCCTCCCCCTACACTATATAAAAAAATAATACTTATCGGCGCCTGGTTTTGATCCCACGACCCTGCAGGCGGAACGCAAGGTACATGGTGCTCTTCCCACTGCGCCACAAAGCCGACACCGTATCAAAGGCTACGAACACGCCTTATATCCTTGACTCATTCAAACTACGTCAAGAAGCTGCTGATACAACGCATTCACTACCATCAACTCCCCAAACACTAAACGTTAACGCAATACACCCCCCCCCCCCCCCCCCCCCCTATGCGACGCATTTAGTCGAGTCCCCCTCGCGGGGAGATGGGCCCAATTTTTTTTTTAGAGGTACAAATAATAATAGATATATCAGGGAAAGCTGTTAGCGTAAGGTGCGGACTTATTTCTTTTGCAACAAACTGCATCCCTCGATTTTGTCGAGCAAGAACGTAATTGAAGCAGATCACACGTGCAAAAAGGCAGGCCGGTACCCCACACTGACCAATTCGCCCAGCGCTTACCCTTTCTGTTTGTTCTGCAGTTTTATCTCTGTCAGCTCTGATTTGTTTCCGAAGGTGCACTTTTACTGGCTACCCATGCAACTCGCTACTTTACTTCTACTGCTACTTGTTCCGGAGGGGGAGAGACGAATCAAAGAGCGTCTACCCACAAAAATTCCATCTCGCGCTTCGCGCGTCAAATTACCCTTAATCGGTTATAAGCTTCCGCAATGTAAAGGACGGAACGATGGCCGCTGTTCCGGCGGTACAACGACGTATTCATTGTGACGCACACATCGGGTATAACTATCGCAATATGAATTCCAGTGGTAAGAGCAATAATGCAATGGCTGAGCATTAACTACAGCTTACTTTTAACAGAATTGTGGCTTACACCTTGGATAAGGTGACAGCTAACAAATTGTTCTAGGTGGCCAAATAATCTAATTCATTCGTAGTATTTACGTGTTGTCTGTTGTAGGAGTTTTCTTTTTTTCTGTAAGTGAGAATTGATTGATTCATTGATTGATTGATTGATTGATTGATTGATTGATTGATTGATTGATTGATTGATTGATTGATTGATTGATTGATTGATTGATTGATTGATTGATTGATTGATTGATTGATTGTAGGGTTTAACGCGCCGACGCACCGCAGGCGATGAGGCGCGCCGTAGTGGAGGGCTCCGGATTAATTTTGACCACCTGGGGATCTTTAACGTGCGCCGAAATCTCGTACACACGGGCGTTTTTGCTTTTCGCCTCCATCAGAAAAGCGGCCACCGTGGCCGGGAATCGAACCCGCGACCTCGTACTCAGCAGCACAACGCCTTAGCCATTGAGGCGCGCGCGTGGGTGCTATAAGTGGGAAGAAATGTGCGCCATTGACATTAGGCGCTGGTATTTAAAACCGCCAACACGCAGGCCTAACGTTAAGGCTTGAAGGTAAGAGTTGTGGGCGATTGCATAGTGACGATTGCATTTCAACATAAAAGGAAAATTTAGAAAATATACCCCACCGTCATATCTTTTGGCGGTGGGTTTATGAATATGCCCTAGGGCAGCACGAAGTGTGGGCCAGAAAGTAGCTGGTAAATCGTCGCTATTTCATCTGTTTTCCTCTTATCTCGCCCAAATGTTTATAATTTGCTTTGTAATTGCAGCACTGTAATTGGGAAACAGGATCATTCTTAAGTTTTTTCGATTCCTGGCCGCGGTGGCCGCTTTTCTGATGGAGGCGAAAAGCAAAAACGCCCGTGTGTACGAGATTTCGGCGCACGTTAAAGATCCCCAGGTGGTCAAAATTAATCTGGAGCCCTCCACTACGGCGCGCCTCATCGCCTGCGTTGCGTCGGCGCGTTAAACCCCACAATCAATCATTCTTAAGTTTTCTTTGTATTTACATTTTACAGTAATGTGAAACTACAAAATTTTTTTTTCTCACTTAACTGATAACTCAACTAATCGAAACGGTTCTCGAACAGGTTGAAGCTTCCGAACCGGTTCGCTAAGCCGTTTGGTACGTGATTTTGCCGAAACGGAACCGAACCGGAACGAGGTGAACTCGCCTGACCCCAAACCTTAACTGAACCGGACTTTTTTTCTCTTCGACACACTGGAAAAAAGTCCGCAAAAGAACTTTGAAAATACAAATAAAAATACCACAAATGGCACACTGTGGAACGTCCTGAATTTGCAAAAAAAAATGCAGATTTGACGGAAGTAACATCTTTAATCGTTATAACAGCGTAAATGGAGGGAAGTGGTCGGACAGACTTTTGAAAAACCAAAGATAAGAGAAATATAGAAAAAATAAAATTTTCACAGGAACGATTTGACAAAACCAAATATATTCATCTCGAACATCTCGCCCGAAAACTGAAGAATGAACGAAAAAAGTCCGCAAAAAAAAGTTCGAAATACGAATTTAAAAATAGCGATAATGCCTAACCGTGCAACGCCCTGCATTTACACAAAATGCAGATTTGGCGGAAGTAACGGCTATAATCGTTAGAACAGCATAAATGGAGAGAATTGGTCGGACAGACTTTTGAAAACCAAAAATAATAAAATAGAAAACAAATATATAAAGATCGCCAAACTGATCTGACAAAATAAATAAAAAAAATATGCATTTTATATAGCTGCCCCCAAAATGAAGAATAAATCGAAAGAAGTCAGGGAAAGAACATTCAAAATACGAATTAAAAAATTGCAAAAACGGCGAACTGTGTCATCCTGCATCTACACAAAAATGCAGATTTGGCGCAATTGACACCTCTAATTGTTACAATAAAGTAAATGGATGGCACGCAGCTGAGCTGGGTATTGAAGAGAAGGACGACGCCTATCTTGGACACTTTGAACGCACCCATTATATAGCAAGCACAAAACAGAAAATGCACACCTAAACACAAACCCATTTACACTGACATAACCACAGACGCAAAGGCAGATGAATTAACCTGTCCTGGCTCATACCATAATGTCTCCTGCGGCCTCGATGTGCCCTAGTTAAACTGACAAATGAGGGAGACAACAGGACACAGTTTACTACGAGCAAATGGGAACAGAAGAGGAGAGGATGGTGTGAAATTTTCTTCACCCCCTCCCCTCCACTCCTGAGCGACGCGTGTGAATACGTGTTGGCTCAGTGCGGACTCGGGCGACGTCTGCGCCATTCTACAAAGCGTCCGAACGCCGGGCAAACATCGGCTCCACTGCCTGACGTTTCGATCGCCCGTTGCGCAATTCCACCGTCCATGTGTACGCGCTGTCAAAACATGCGAGGAGCGAGTCCCGAGTGGTCAGTTGCTGCACAGGAACGTCGATGCGAAAATCCATAGCAGGATTCGAGGTGCACTGACAGAAGACGGGAACGTTTTTGGCAACGGCAAATATTTGTCCTCAGTCGTCCCGCTCAAGCGCCAGCTAGCTCGTTGTTGGAGGAACTCATTGGCGTTCCTTCGTGCACGCAGCGGCGCGCATTGCATCCCCTGATGGAATTTTAATGGCCAGCAGAAATGTGTTAGTAATACAAATGAGGAACGCGTTATGGACGCAAACAACGTAGGCATTAGAGTCACGTTGAAATTATTACTTCTATATACTGCTTGATAACAAAATGTAGGGGGTGGACGTAGGTGTCTCAGGGATTATCAGGCGATCCTCAGAGGTTTAAATCGATGTGGACTCATACATTGAAATGGTTACGCCAGGACGAATAAGGTAATAATTCATAAGAACAGTTATCTTTATATATTATAGGAGCCCGCTCCGTGGCCGAGTGGTTTGAGTTATCTTTATATCCTTCACCATCGTAGGGCGCTAAATAAAACGCGACAAATAATCTCCGCTTTGCAGTAACGAGGTCCTAAGGTCATGAAATATAATCTCGTTTTCAGTGTCGTGCAGCCGTATTGGTAGCGATAACCTCCATACATACGGGAAGCTACATGTTTTTTTCGTTCGGGCAATCCATACGAAAAGTCTGGCTGCAATAAAGTTCACAGTGAAGATAAGCGTGCTTCATGAAGGAGGACGTGATGTGGATGCGTGTAAACGATAAGAGGTTTGAAAGCGCGCGACAGTCTTTTATCGTGAAACATGGAGGGTGTTGCTCATCAACACAACGCTCTGATCGCCCACAACGACCGGGACGGCCGGAAAAGACACTAAAGCAAAGGCAAAAGCAATGTCTCCCGGAGCACATCGCCACAAAAGGACGTCCAAATGTAGAAAAATCGACACTGACATCTGGTGGCCGGTCTGGTGGCAGCGTGCGTGAAAATGCCCGTATGTGAGCTGGTGTGATAGCTAGAGTTCCAATTTGCGCTTTCAGCAGCGAATTGGTGGCCATTCGTTTGCTTTTCTTTTTGCTATACGTAGAGCAATTGCGCGAACCATCCAAATGAATACAGATAGCGGCCCTACCGCCAGCAAGCAGAGGAGTGTCACTTTTAGTCCTGCTACTTTCACTCATGCGGGAAACTTCGCCCGCTACTTTCTCGCCGCCAAACAGACACTGCGCCAGAACTCCCACTGCAAGAATTATGAGCGGACATTGCAAGCAGGCCTCTTCCAATAGCCGGCTCGTCTCCCAGCTGCGTCAGAGAACAGAGGGACCGCTGCTGTCTTGATCGCGCACATATCCGCCCTTCAGCGTTTGTGCGCGGCGAGGCCTCGCATCCATAAACACCGGGCTCGGAGCGCGCGGAACCCCGAGCGAGTACATCCGGGGAACACGGCGTTTATCGCTTTTCGATTCGCTCTCCTGCAATACTTGTTTCTGCTAGGTGGAAATGTCTCGCAATCGCTACATGTGGTTGAGCGAAGCACCGGGGATGATGTACGACGAGCTTGACTCTCTGCAATTTTGAGGGCAGATAAATAGAGTTTATTTACCACGGTGCGATGCGCAACGGGAAGCACGGACGGCGAACACAAAGTGGCCAGGGTGGGCACTTGTGTTCGCCTTGCGTGTTTTGCGTTGTGCACCATACCCTTGGAACTACTCACCAACTAGCCAAGCAGGAACCCCGCGTTCAGAAAGAGCCTCAGAAAGAGCAGGAGCAGAAAGAGCCTCTGCCCTTTGTGTTCTTGTCGCAGTGGCAGCATGATCGTTGACCTTGCGGAGCTGAAGTCATTTATCGTACCTGGCCCGTGGAAATAGCCGCTTACGCGTGTCCCAGCGGCTTGCTCTGTCTGGGGAATATGGCTGATTTTTAAAGACGATAGCCTTCCTTGGTCTACTTAAGCGGAGACATTTTGGTCTGTGTGTCTGTCTCTCTGCCTGTCTGTCGATTCAGCCACCCGGCTAAAGTGAAACAGTAACTGCGCAATAGTCTTACATACCCACAGGTAAATCTAAACGTCTAAGTCGGGTGTTAAAGTTCACACGTGTCAACATGGTTGAACAAGTACAGTAATACCTCGTTAACTCCAACTCGCATATCTCGAAAAATCGGCTAAGTCGAAATTTTCCGTGGCACCGAACATTTTCCTATACGTCCCATGTATATTTTTCCATTTATCTCGAAATATTTTTGGGTCGGATTGCGGATAACTCGAAATCTTGACTGGGAGTGGAACGAAAATTCCGCCGCCGGACCTTTTCACAAGATTCGCGCGATGCTGCCACGCCTGAAGTCCGTCGATTTTTTTTCTTATTTAGCCGCGCCTGCCATACGTCGACGCCGAAAATGACGTGACTTTTCTGGAGTACGCGCTGTGTGAGCAGGATGTGGCGGTGACCGGAGAAATGACGGACGCCGAAATCGTTCAAACGGCCACTAACGTAGGGGACGGCGGAGATGACTGCGATGACGAACCACCTCGAGAGGTGCCGACATCTTCTGAGACGAGAAATTTGCTGCGCTTACTTCGAAATAAGGTCGAGTTCAGCGGCGGGGAAGATCGACTGATGCGATGCGTCAAGCAGCTGGAGGACGCCTTCCTAGGCCCGAGTACGACCGCAAAGCAGACGAGAATTAGGCAGTTTTTCTCTGCTAAATAAAATGGCAGTGCGGCAAAACCCAGCCGGTTAAAGTGTATTGTATGTTATTTTTTTCTCTTTTAAACCTGCACGAGAAGAAAGATTAGAAACTGCCGCTGAAGAGCCGGTAAGTAGTAGTGATTTTTCTGAAGAGCGCTCATTTTTCCCGGCGATTAGCGCAACTTTGCTTATCTCGAAAATCCGTTTATCTCGAAATTTTCCCTGGTTTTTACGACTTCGAGTTAACGAGGT
Source organism: Haemaphysalis longicornis (assembly GCF_048455015.1). NCBI lineage: Eukaryota > Metazoa > Arthropoda > Arachnida > Ixodida > Ixodidae > Haemaphysalis > Haemaphysalis longicornis. The sequence goes on along the minus strand of NW_027526335.1, from coordinate 68,112,990 downwards.
ATTACTGTACTAGACATTACGCAAATATAAGGCAGAAAATCAATACATGACTCATATTTGCAGTGTTCCTTTATTAAAAAATTCACTGAGGCTTGGTTTTTGCGATAGCTAATAAAATACTACATAAACTGCAGAAACCCGTCGCCTTCTGTTACCCGCGCTACCTGGCGGCATAAAAAGATCAAACAGCAATAACAACGAAAGGCTCCACTAGACAGGTTCCACGTTCCCCTTGGAACACTCGTGCGGTAGGGCAACGTGGTTCTATAAACGATGGAGTAGGGTGCCTTAATTCACGCGCGTCTCCGCCGTACGGCAGCGCTGGCATCCATGCACCCGACTTGGGGCAGTGGAACGCGGTAAATGTAGATTGACTTGAGGATACTTGTAGCGTGTTATCTTGGGAGGAACGAGACGGGAGAAAAACCGCATGAGAGGTGAGCGGGAAAAAGAAGGGAGGCATTTACTTGCCGGGGGCGACCGTCGACATTGGCAACGAAAGGAGCAGATACGCAGACAATTTTTTAGAGGGCTTATAGTAAAGGCTGGAGCAAGTCAACTACAATTTGACTCAACCACAAATACGAGATGCATGGAAGCAAGGGAAACGAAGGGAGATAATGTGTGAATGGAAGCTGAGATGGAATCAATGCAGCAAGAGAGAAATGAGAGGGGTGTCGGAGAGAGAAATGATAGGGAGGAAGCAAAGTATAAAGACAATACGGAAGAAATTTATCCGATTTCTCCCTTCTGGTTTGCCTGTAAAGCGACCCACGCGTGACAGCCACTGTCACGTCCTTGCGGTGCCAGTAAAGCATCCGACGTGTAGGAACTACCGATGAACACTTCCCACCGGGCTTCTGGACATGGCCCCGAGATTAAATATTACCTTAGCAAAAATTTTTTAGGTGCCAGTGAAAAAACTGTAATAAAGCATAGAGGTGAGTTTGGGGGGGGGGGGGGAGAATGATGATTGTGACCTTGTTGCGTTATTGCCCGCGAATCTTAGATCCAATTCCCGGTGTTTAAACTAGGAAAAGGGCTCTTGGCTTCGACTCACTAAGCACATTTGTAATCAAATGCATGCTTTTATGTGCGATAGCTATCGCATCCAAGGTTGTTCTGGGGTGTAAGCGGATGTTGTGAGCCAAAGGACACAAAGGATGTTGTGAGCCAAAGGATGTTGTGAGCCAAAGGCATCAATTGACCTCCCGCTCATCCCCACTTCTGACAGGGGATGGATCCCTGCATTGAAGACAGAAGAATTTTGCTCCACAAAATTTTGTCTCTTCAGCTCATAGGAGCTGACGGAGACTACATGCCCTTCCATTGGTTTATACACGACTTTATATAAATGTTCCATACCTAAGAGATGGTGCGGATGTGTGCGCGTGTCCTCGGATATTTAATATGAACACTCGAAATGTGAATATTTGAAGATTGTGAACAGAAATTTAGTTAACTTGTAGGATGTATTGTGAGCTGATGAATCACGCTGAACCACAAGTTTTTGCTGATAAAAGGTGAACATTGAGGGAATAGCACGAGGCAGTAGAAATAATTCGTCAATACTTTTGGTGTGAGTGAAAGAAAGAACACAAGAAATACATGGTGTTGCTGCTTTAAGCCGGTGCTCACACACACATTGCACGTGACCCATATTCGCAGGATCACTGACCAAAAAAGACAACGCTAGTACATTTCGTGTAGAACTGGAAGGTGATCCATCCAGGCCAACAACCAGATGTATACACGTGATTATTGGTGTGGGGCATTTTATATGTGCAAGATATGTGTTCACATCCCGGGCCATTTCATTATTCGTCTTGAAGTGACAATTTTAAGGGCGCACCTGTGCTTTGAGACTCGTTATAATTGCGCATGTGCAGGTCAACATCTGTGGTTTCAGGCCCTGTACAAGTTACAGGCCCTATATTACCTATGGACAGAAGCAAATTGCTGATTTCGTTCCAAAAGATTGTATGTGATTGCTAACATTAACAAAACGTACCTTAGACGAAATTCCGCACCCGCAACACTTGTTGTGTGCAGGAGCCGTCTCGAAGGTTCTGTAACCGGGGTGGAACGCCAGAAAGGTTTTCCGTGCAAGGGCCCTCATATTTAAAAAAGCATAAGGATGCTTAAAACTAGTTGTCTCTTTCGTGCAATCAACGTACATAAACGCAACCAAACAACATCACTGAACCTTGGCAGCAATACATCGACATCAGTTCGTACATTGTTCTGGCCATTGCATAACTACATATCCTAGAACAGGCGAAAGCTTGTACTTCGAGCCCAGGCAGTGCCCAGAACCGAGGGACAACCGAGCATATAAACGGAACATAGGCCAACCGCTGCCTGCGGTTAACATTGCGGAAGTTACTGTAGTCCATTCCTCACATCCGCGATGTGCGGTGCAGAAGGGCTCTGCGCTTTCAATAATAACACTAATAAAGCACCTCCTACTGTTCTACGAGCGTCATGACCATCATCAATATTCGAAACGCGGTCTTCATTCAAGAAGGTCTTCTTCCTGGATTGACGATGGTTCTTGTGCCCACATGGTATACTCGGGGGATATTTTGTTCTTATTAGCACCAAAAATGACGTTGTCACTGTGCGTAGCGCTCCATATCAAGAAATAACTCCAAGAAGGACGAGAATGTTGCTGTAAAAATGATATTTTATTAGTCCTTAAAACGTTCGCTCAAGATCAGTTGGGAACAAGGACAGTAGAAACGTTTCAAAGAAGCTTGCAATCACGCGCAAGACTTGAACGGCGAAGCTGTTTTTGGTGAGCTTTGCCGGACGCGTAAAGTTTCAGTATCATTGCTTATTTGTGTAGTTGCGGTGCTAGCAATCGTCGTCATTGCATAGAGGAGGTCGCCGTCTTCTTCGCGGTGAGTGGTGGATACATAGTCCTCAGCATTGTAGACTTCCACCAGCTCTTTGTCATCCACTCGAGCCACGGTGGCGGGATTGGCGAGTCGTCTCGGGAAGGACTGGCACACAAGTAGCCATGTCTCCAATTATCCATAGTGGCTTCTCTAGAATGCGGCGGCCGCGCTGACCTCTCCCAAGCAGGGTGTCTTTTCATCTTTAGCATTAGCGCTGGAGTTTCGTTTGTTGTTGTTCACATGCGCAGTATAGCGCTTGACGACAGCGCTGGAATTCTTTTTTTCTTCCTTTTTTGCTAAAGCCACTGCGCGAACCGGGGACTTGGCGGTCGCCTCGAGGAACGCGCTCACGAGCACTGGCCATTTTCTCGCTCCTCGTTTTTCTTGTCAGTACTTTTTTTTTGCTAAAGCAACTGCGCGTGCCGAGGACGCTGGGCGAAGGCACGCCCTCACAAGCGCTCGGCATTTTCTTGGTATTGTTTGCTGCAACGGCGAACTTACAGCTTGAAGAAGGGCTCCGCTGTTAGAAGTTCCTGACATGCATGTAAAAGGTAGACTGAGTTCTGTTGTTGGCTGCATAAAACAATCCAGGTTTCCTCGCGACCACGTTACAATTTACGTTTTGGAAAGTGATGAGAAAAATACATTTACCGCGTTCCACTCCTCCAGGCCGGGTGCATCGATGCCAGCGCCGCCGTACCGCGGAGACGCGCGTGAATTGAGGCGTCCTACTTCAATACTTTAGTACCAGTACCGCGTTTCCCTAGACCACGTGCGTTCCAAGCAGAACGTGGAGCCTATCTAGTGGAACCTTTCGTAACTGTTGCCGCTTCATTTCTTAAAATGCCGCCAGAAGCTATAGTGGCGCGGGCGACAGCAGGTGACGGCAAAGTAATTCTGCAGTGGATGTAGTATTTCATTTCGCAAAAATCAAGCATCTATGATTTTTCATAAAAGAACACTGCAAATATCACAAATATTACTTGTGTATCATTTTGTTGTCTTATATTTGCGTAATGTCTCGTTCTTGTTCAACAATGTTGACAAGTATGAACATCACACCAGACTTAGACGGGCAGATTTAGCTGTGACTATATAAGACTATTGCGCAGGCCTTGTTTTACTTTGGCCGGGTGGCTTAATCGGGTCACAGACAGACAGACAAACAGACATACAGACAGACCAAAATTTCTGTGTTTAAGTAGCCCAAGAAAGACTACGGTCTTTAAAAACGCTCCAAGGTCACATTTCGTGGAGCTTTCGTTTCAAAGGCAGGCAACCAAAAAAAAAAGGCATCTCTATGAAACAGTACCAGTCATGGAGCGATAACTTCTCGCAAGAGCTATGAAAATCGGATCACGCAACACCTGGCATAGAGCATAGAAGAAAAAACGTTGCCCGATGAAGGCGCACCGATACAGCATGGAGTTAAAACTTTGTTGTTTTCATGATATAAGAAAGGGCCGTTTCGAAGATCGCTTTACAGTTCTATAACGAGCAAATAAACTGTACTTGTCTGAGTAATACAGTGTGCTATTTTTTATCTTTTATTGTTGAGTTTCTTGTCAACTGGTGATCGAAGCGCCGCATAAGTGTTGCTTGGAACCCAATGTCGTATTTTGAACTTTCTCTTCCAGGCTTCGAACAGGCGGCGTTATTCTTTTAAATCAACCAGGCCTTAAAATTCTCCAATTAAAATAAAATGTAATGGAATTGCTCAATCCTTCAGGAGACAAATTTCTCGCAACTGTCAATGCAACTCACTCAAAACCACCAAATCGTAGAAAACGCACGGGAAAATGCGATAAAGACGAAGAATTGAGCTTAAACGCAACGAAGAGGAAGTGTGTAGCAAGGCGAGAGAATATCATCATCGAGCTTATCGGCGGGCGATTTGAGGTCGTGTTTGTAAATGATCAAAGACCGCAGCAAGTACAACTTCACTTTTGGAGCATTCAGCTCTGTCCGGAAACTTTGTTCACGGAATGTTTCTCCGACGTTATCTTAATTTATTTTGAGAAGAGCGAAAGTTTGCTTTGCTGCCCTGGACTGTTTGCCAGCTCCCGTTTTGAAGCATCCGTCTCAGAAAGCAACATTGCAGATTAAAGAGAATAAAAGGATAAGCGAGAGGAGACGACGCCCCAAAGCGATGATCCACCGTCAAACATTACAACGTCTCAAGTTCATGCCGCTCGAACCGGGCCTTCTCTTTTAAAATTTTAAACGCCCCGCCTTCGGCAGAGCGCTTGTTGCCGCTACAAATGTGTCCGCGCCAAGAGAAAAGTGAGCGGGAAGAGCAACTCCGGTCTTGGAAGGAACAACTGTGCCCCAGATGTTGCGAAAAGAGCAGCAGTCATTCGAAGCGTTCGTTCCTCTTAAAATCGAGAGAACGCACGGGGCCATCATTTAGATTAAATTCTTTCTGATGCTACCACTTCTTTTAGTTCCATTTCCTGTTTTTCCCAGCACAAGCAGCTTTGAGAATTATCTGCCTCCAGCTAAAAGAGCCGCCGTCAGGAAATTTTGCCGTTTAGTGCATTGTGCGAGTGTATCGCGAGCTTGTGATGGCCATTAAAAGACCCGTGCTTCTTTAAAATTTAATTACATCGATCTTTAAGAGAAAAGAGCCCGCCTTGAAGTATCACTCCGCGACAAGTCAACATGCTTCCGTTTCACGGAGAGTAATCTATCATTTTTATTTACTCATTGCTGCCTCCTCGGCAATGGCTTTCTCAAGAGGCTTGTCGCAACTTTCTGCAAGGCACTCTCTCCCAAATAGCCCTCCATATTCTAGAAAACAAGACTCACCTACGTGACCTCTGCATTATCTGGGCACCAAGTCATTTAGGCATAGTCGGCAAAGACGCGACACATACCGCTGCTTGAGAAGCAGTACACCGGGCCATTCGGACAGCCACAACCCTCATCCAACCACCTCCACCCACTATGCGCCCCAACCCCTGCTAACATACCACGACTTCCTCTCTCACTACCGACTACCCCCCAACAATTCCCTTCCCCACATAAGCTACTCACCAAAGAGGAAGGAGTTATACTTCGCCAGATGCAAACTAACACCTTCCCCCACAACACGCTCTGCCACAAAATATTCCCCACCCAATACTCCCCTCTGTGCATCTTCTGTCCCACATCAGGAACACTATATCACATAGTGTGGGTATGCCCGAACACCCCAGACCTCCCTCCCAATCCCAACACTAACCCTTCACAGTGGGCGGCGACGCTGACCAGCTCCGACCCCTGCTCCCAGCTTCGGCTGGTGAATAGGGCACGGAAGGCCGGCTACAGCCAGGCAGTCCTGGGCTGAGGACACGCCTCCCTGGTCCGGAGTTACTGCACTCACAACAGATGGGATAAGTAACGTTTTCCCTCCTCCTTCTCATTTACTCATTAATTTCTTTTTCGAAGGTTGAGGTCCCGAAATAGCATTTTTTAGGCAGGATACATAATAGAGTTTTTGTTTGTGCGACCATATTCATAAAAATTCATTCTCTCGTGATATAACTGTCAGATATCAGTAAAGACAACATTGTCAGGCTGCTCGAGTTCCGAATAGTTGCTGGCTAGTAAAAACGTTGCTGTTAGGCTTCCCGTAAAATGTACCGGGTGTGCACTCGAAGAACTGATGGCGTCATCGAGCCATCGATGACAATAGCAACTTTTTCCGGTGCAGTGGATGCAAACACGGGTGGTGTCACTTGTGTTAGAGACGATTTTACTGTTACATTCCCATTAAGAGAAGCTTCAGGATAATATGGGTATATTTAGGTCCTCCCATGAATACGCCACCTCCCCTGAATACACCAATTAATCCACGGCCCTCAGTCCCCAGCGGCTGCGAAGCAACTGACCACGGCGGCGGTCAGACCTGTGACGTAGCAGAGGGTGCTAAGAATACCTGGACCCGGACAGGCCGCCATTGGAATCTGAACCTGGCAACGTTTAACACGAGAACCCTATCTAGTGAAGCGAGTCTAGACGTGTTGTTCGAGGAATTAAAGGGCATTAAATGGGATGTTATAGGGCTTAGTGAGGTTAGGAGGACGGGTGAAGCCTTTACGGTGCTGAAAAATGGACACGTGCTATGTTACCGTGGTCTAGTGGACAGAAGAGAACTGGGAGTGGGATTTCTTGTGAATAAAAGCATAGCTGGCAACATAGAAGAATACTATAGCATTAACGAAAGGGTAGCAGGTCTTGTAATTAGGCTCAAAAGGAGGTACAAGCTCAAGGTGGTACAGGGCTATGCCCCAACATCTAGCCACGACGACCAGGTAGTGGAACGCTTCTATGAAGATGTGGAATCGGCAATGGGTAAAGTAAAAACACAGTATACCGTAGTTATGGGGGACTTCAATGCTAAAGTTTGCAAGAATCAGGCTGGAGATAAGGCGATTGGGAACTATGGTCTGGGCTGTAGAAATAGCAGGGGGGACCTACTAGTTGAGTTTGCAGAACGGAATAACCTTCGCATAATGGATACCTTCTTCTGTAAACGGGAGAGCCGGAAGTGGACGTGGAGGAGCCCGAATGGCGACCATAAAAATGAAATAGACTTCATATTATGCGATACCCCTGGCGTCGTGAAGGATGTGGAAGTGCTCGGAAGGGTAAGGTGTAGTGACCACCGTATGGTAAGATCCCGAATTAAGCTAGATTTGAGGAGGGACCGTAGCAAGCTGGTACGAAAAAAGCCGATTAATGAACTAAAAGTAAGGCGTAAAGTAGAAGAATTCAGGATCGCACTACAGAACTGATATTCAGCTCTTACCGAGGAAGCCGAGCTTACGACGCAGGAAGCCAGCGACAACCTTACACGCATCATCACGGAGTGTACAATAGAAGTCGGGGGCACTATGGCTAGACAGGATACTGGTAAACTTTCCCAGGAGACGAAAGATTTAATTAGGAAACGGCAAACCATTACAACCTCCACCCCAGCTGACAGAAGAGAACTAGCGGAGCTTTCGAAGTTAATCAATGAGCGGAAGACAGCTGACATACGGAAGTATAATATGGAGAGGATCGAATACGCTGTAAAGAACGGAGGTAGTCTGAAAGCAGTGAAGAGACGTCTTGGCGCGGCGAAAAATCAGATGTATGCACTTAAAGATAAGCAAGGCAATGTCATCACAAATAGGGATAAAATAGTCACAGTGGCCGAGGAGTTTTATAGGGACCTGTACAGTAGCCGGGACATCCAGGATAATGCCGAACGAGAAAGTAGTTCAGAGGAGATAGGCATCCCACCAGTAACGACCGAAGAAGTAAGGAAGGCTTTGAAAGAAATGAAAGGGGGCAAAGCACCAGGTGAGGATCAGATAACAGCAGACCTCTTGGAGGATGCCGGAGAAATTGTACTTGAAAAACTGGCAAACCTGTATACGCAATGCCTAATGACCGCAAGTGTACCGGAATCTTGGAAGAACGCGAACATCATCCTAATCCATAAGAAAGGTGACATAAAGGACTTGAAAAATTACAGGCCGATCAGCTTACTGTCAGTCGACTACAAGGTACTTACTAAGGTAATCGCTCACAGAATTTCTGCAACCTTAGATTTCAGTCAACCTAAAGAACAAGCAGGGTTCCGTAAAGGTTATTCAACAATGGACCATATTCACACGATCAATCAGGTGATACAGAAGTGCGCTGAGTATACTGAACCCCTATATATAGCCTTCATAGATTATGAGAAAGCATTTGACTCGGTCGAAACCTTAGCAGTCATTCAAGCACTACGGAACTAGGGGGTCGATGAGCATTATGTAAAAATACTAGAAAATATCTACAATTGGTCCACAGCTACCATCGTCCTCCATAGGGAGAGCAGTAAAATACCTATAAGGAAGGGCGTCAGACAAGGAGACGTAATCTCTCCAATGTTATTCGCAGCATGTTTACAAGAAGTATTCAAAACGTTGGATTGGGAACAGGTGGGAGTAAGGGTTAATGGAGAATACCTCAGTAACCTCAGATTTGCTGATGACGTTGCCTTGCTAAGTAACTCGGAGGACGTATTGCAAAGCATGCTTTCTGAACTGGACGAACAGAGTAGAACCGTGGGCCTGAAAATTATTATGCAGAAAACCAAAGTAATGATCAATAACCTAGGGACAGCACAGCAGTTTGGGATAGGGGGCGAGTCAGTGGAAGTCGTAAGCTAGTATATCTACTAAGGCCAAGTGGTGACCCCAGATCCCAACCATGAGGCAGAGATAATTAGAAGGATCAGAATGGGGTGGAGGGCCATACGGCAGACATTCTCAGATAATGAATAGCAGACTACCATTGTCGCTGAAGAAGAAAGTGTATGACAGCTGCATCTTACCGGTACTCACCTACGGGGCAGAAACTTGGGGGCTCACTAAGAGGGTTCAACTTAAATTGAGAACGACTCAGCGGGCAATGCAGCGGAAAATGATAGGTGTAACATTAAGGGACAAGAAGAGAGCGGAGTGGGTCAGGGAGCAAACATGGTGTTGAAGACATATTAGTAGAAATTAAGAAGAAGAAATGGACGTGGGCAGGGCATGTAATGCGAAGGCAAGATAACCGCTGGTCATTCAGGGTAACAGAGTGGATCCCTAGAGAAGGCAAGCGCAGCAGGGGGCGGCAGAAAGTTAGATGGGCAGATGAGATCAAGAAGTTCGCGGGGATAAATTGGACACAGTTGGCACAGGGCCGAGGTAATTGGAGAATAATGGGAGAGGCCTTTGCCCTGCAGTGGGCGTAGACAGGCTGGTGATGATGATGATGAGGTCCTAACAAAAGTAACCAAAATGTATTGTCACGGGACACGTATAGGCCGGCAATTTCCCATACTGCGTGGGCTCAGGCACGGGACGACGAAGACGACGAAGTGGCTGTGTCCTGGCGCGCGCTATCTTATGGCCGCCATGTACATTCTGAAAATAGATCGCTTCACCCCATCTCATCTTTCGTCTCATCTGTGTCCTGCGCCACGTAACAATATTATACTGGTTTCCTATTGATTTGTTGGCGGAAGGCGCTGCGACAGCTGCCTTAATAAATAGTGTTTACTTTTTTTCCGCTTCATTTTTAGAAAATCAAGCGCTAAAACTGTCCTTAAACGAACAATGAGTGTTGCACTAATTTACTATTCCTGCTGCAGAAGATAAATTGCGATTGCAAATGTCTGCTACGACATTATCGCATTTCTGCGAACAGGAAAGAGAAAAAATACAAGTAACGGCATGCTCTTGTTCACGGCTAACCTTCGTGGGACAGTACTTAAAAATTTCGGCAGTCTGAGAGAGAATAACGATTCCTTTTTGAGTAACTTGGTCAAAGAAAGATTAGGCTTCCCGTCCGCGCTGTTTTCACGCTAAGCAGCTTTGCGTCGTCAGGCTGCTCGGTATCTTTGCGTACTTTTAACTTTCAGTCAACGGATGTATTCAACCGAAGTAGTTTAGGGACGCGACGTTTTGCATAACCCACAGCGTCATTCCTGTTTGTTCAACTAATCCGTAAAATCCCCCAAAGCGGGTTAGGTTTGATGCGAGTCTCTTGGAAAACGGAGAGGCGAAGAACTAAGCGTGGGGTTTTTTTTTTCTTTGCTGATGATTGCCGCTGGCGGCAACTGCTTGTGCTATGCAGAGTTGTTCACAGATCAATTTGGTAACGCGTAGATACCTAACACCCCCCCCCCCAAAAAAAAAAAAAAAAGAAATATTAAAAAAGTAAACATAATGCTACAACTGAAGAAAGAAACGAGGTACGAGCGGATTGACTCGGCACGCATGATGTGCTTTGCATGAGACCTTCGTCCGAATCTCTAACCGACCTTGGGTTTAATCTCCAACGCCTAAATTTATTTTCAATAGGATTTATTTTCAATAGAACTCCAGAGGACCTAAACATTGTCAAGAAAACTAGTGACATATAGAGATTGTACTTTAGTCAGACCCTAAATTATTTTTTTGTTTATTTCGGGTACCTTCGGCGAAAATCAGGAACATTACTTGGAACGAGCCCAAAGCATTAGTTTAGATGCGACGTTACACGGGCTTCGTTCCACATGCGCCGGAAATTAAGCTTTTTGGGCTTGTAAGACTTGGCTACATTCCCTCCGTCGGTCTTGTGAGATGACGCTTTACTCAACAGCTTATTAAGGCGACAGCTTTAAGTGCCCCATTGTGCGAAAAACCGGCGTTGTTGTCGTTGTTGTAGTTCTCCGGTTGAGAAAATGACCAGCACTAAAAACGAGTCAATAACAAACACATTTGTGTTCGTACAAGAATTGAACCTGGGTCTGCAAAGCAAGAGCCGAGAGGATTACTATCCCGCTACCTTGGCACGTTGACAGCAGTGGACAAGAGCTAGCGTAATGCGTGTGGAACTGGCGTCCTATCGCGGGACAGGTTTATGTGACGGCACGTGAGTAGGAGAGGTGCACGCCCGCCATGGAGAACTTTGATTCTAGAAGAGCGGTAGCGTGAGACGCTGCCGGTCTGCCTGTCGAAGTATTGCATGCCGAAAGACGAAAAAATTAAAGCTGTTCCACTCAACGTGAAAGTTGTCGGAAGTGCAGAGCAGGGATTCGCAATAACGGGGTGTAGTGCCGTTATCCGCTCACTGCCAACACCCACCCCACTCTTCACCGCCCTGGCGCACTCTTCTCTTGATGAACAGAACGGAGGTTTGTCCAATGCAATTCATATGTCCCGCCTTTGCAGAATTCGCGCGCCCCCTGCCATGGAACAGCGTCAGCGGGAGTTCTGTTCTTTTTGTGCTTGCTTTTCATCCCACACGTGCCGGCACCCACGGCACCTTACTGTGCAATTCGAAACGCGCCTTCTTATTATTATTTTTTTTTTGCACTGCCACTTTTTTCGATTACTATCGTAAAAACCAACCAAGTGAGCGTTCCTAACTAAGTGAACGCGGGGGCTACCGGTTGATTACGTATATTTTGCCTCAAATGTACCTGCAGGTTTCTTTGCGCTAAACAGCGGGGAGATCTATGACAAGCCCTAGCGGTTTACGAGTTTCAAACGGTTATGATTTTTTAAACCGCTGGTTTTCGAGGCCTCTGCGAGACGCCCTATACGACGGGTACGCCGGCGGGCTGTACTTGGGTCCGCTATCTCGCTGCGGAGCCTGATTCGGCAGTCGCTTGACATCGAACGTCAAAGCGAGCTACGACGACAAGGTGACCCCTAAAGTGCTCTGCACTTAAAACACGAAAGTGAAGAAATAAACGCAGACACAATGTAGCAGTAAAAAAGGTTTTTGTTAAGCACCGCTAGTACTTAGCCGAATTCAAGAACGCAGGAAGACTGGTGTGCCCTGAGTGATCTTTTTACGATCACAGCCCGGCCTGCACGAGTTAGCCTGCCTGAGCATGATCAAAAGCAGTGTATTCGCTTAAAGAGGAGTGTCCTCTTGCCGGCGCACTACCGGCGCGTCCTTCTGTTCTTGTAAGAGTTATATAGGAGTCGCAACGGTTAATATGGGCTATAGATATATCAGGATAACACACGGCCGGGCATCGAAACGGTATCAACTAGAATTCTGCATAGAAGGTGGGACATTCTAAGGGAACACACCGGCCGTAGTGCAAAGGTAAGTGCCACAGAATTCTAGGTAACGCAATGCTCAACGCATCGGGTCTCATCAAAATATAGGGAAGGTTCGAATAGGTTGACAACAGCGATGTGAAAATTGTTGCCGCGCGACTTACCGGGGCAGGTTGCGGGAATTTTGCACATATTTTTGTCCTTTACTGGAAACTATTAGTTGGTCGTTACAAGGAAGTAATGCTTTTTAATATCTTCACTGCATCGCTCAAACCATAGGTCATAGTTGAGTGTGTTTAGGGGTGTCGTCGATTGTGGCTGCATGACCAGCCGTATCTGATGCACTGTGGACATCATTTTCGCACACAACTGTTCATTTCATTCCTGCCCCGATAGCCACTGATTCACATATTTTTACAGCTATGCCGATTGCGAAAATAAAAATCTCGGACCATCTCAACTAGCGTGTAACCTGGGGAGGGGCGAAGCATGCAGTGTAAAAGTGTATTCTTGGCGCCCTGGTGTTTTTGCAGAAGGGAGTGAAACCGCTGGGGGATAGAGGTATACAGATGTGCTATAAAAGTCTCTTGTCTTTGAAGCACGAAGCGTTCTAGCGCGAGGTGTAAACGAGTGTCCAGGTGTTTTAGTACCGTGACTATATGAGACGATGGTTATGACGACGACGACATTAGACGCCGACAGCCCCAGCCCCTGAGGGCTTCGCCCTAAAATATAACAAAAAACTGAAGTTGAGAACTAAACTTAGTTATAGTGCGAATGGCACACGAGCACTGAATGCAGCGTTGTGATCCCTACCAACAAATGCTCGCATAAACGCCAGGAGCACTCGAGATGTTCTGAGGACCGGGGAGTTCCGCGGAGGCAGAATTGTGGATGGAAGGAAACGAAGGCATGGAAGGGCAAGGTAAAACTTTGGAGGCCTTGCTGCCCGTGATGAGCCTCTTTAAAGGGAACCCCCAACACTTCTTTATATTGTTTTTGAAATTTTAAGTGTCGGCAGCACGTAGTCAACCAACACATCCAATACCTATATGAGGGGTTAGCAAAGCACCTCAGCGAAAACCTACTGCTCTATGCTCATCAGATAACTTCGAAACTTTCTCAGGAGATTTTTTCCTCTTTCCCAGTTGTGGCGTTCTTCGACCGCTAGAATTACGTCGTTACAACGGTGTAGCGGCTATTAGCCGGCTTTGCTTTTCTTCAGTTTCACCGATGAACACATTCGATAGCCGCTTTAAGAAGAAAGCCACACAAGCAAAGCAGGAACGGGAGGCGTATGTTCTGCAGCGAGCAAATCACGCAGTGGGCCGCTCCATGCTAACGATTGCTGTAAATTTCGTAGTGCTTCCAGACGCGATGGAAAGAGTGAAAGCGTTTATCGGAAGTACTGCACAGTTCGTTTAACATTTACGCGTTGGATTTTGTGACTCTTTAGAATTATTTAAAAGGAATAGCCACAAATCATGCACGCACCACGTCCACGGCACAAAGCCGGTGGAAAGAATGCCCTATCCCCTCTCCTTTCACTTCTTCCTTTTTTTTCTTTCTTTCTTCTTATGCTGTCGCTAATCCTTGGGCGTGCAAGACAATTCCCTTCAGCACTGAGGAAGACACCTTTGGAAGCCAAGACGCAGTGAATTTTGGGTGTTATTTCGTGACACACTTTTGTCAATCTTGTTCCCAGAACAGTTGTATATCACGTTTATTTTGCAATTCCCGTGTTCAGTTTATGCGTTCATGGAAAGCAATATTAAGTTGCTCTACCTCAATCCGTCTAGGTAGCCGAATTTTGTGACACCGCGAATTAAACGTGCCCTTCAAGCGGCGCCTAGTGTCCAAGGCAGCGTCGAGCTCGCAGTGAAACAACGTAATGGCCTATTCGTGTTAGACGTCCCCCTTTTGCGCGTGGCTGATGCCATCGATCCAGCGGATGTTTTATGCAAGCAGCTTCAAACATCATTTGTACGTGCAGTCCTCCGCGGCTAGAAACTAGTGAGTACCATCCGTTATCCGCGGGCGATTTCCCCGATCAGCTTACGGCCGTCATCAGCGGTCGCTAGTGCTTGAGCTATCCTCGATATTCAATGGCGTGGAATGTATGCAGGCAACCAAGTGTGCACCGCCATATCTGTGGCCATATCTGTGGCCCGCAGATCAGGCACCCCTCTTCTCCATGCAACCGTGTGAGTGCGCCCGTGGCCTCCGCGATTTGCTGCCGGCGGCGCGCCGCCCGTAGCCGATCTCGAAGGCCACGGTGCGCCATAGAGATAATATACTGACTCCGGTGCGCCGTCACTCGTTACGTCGGGCTCCGCGGGATGGCGGCACTTGTCCGTGCTAAGCACGCCTGTGAAACATTCACGTTACGAACTCTTTGACGAACACAAAGTATTGCGTCGAGTTTACTGTGAGTGCGATTAATAACATCTCTGTTGGCGCCACAGTTTAGAATCGGATTGGAACGGAGCAGGTGACGCACGCAGGTGCCTTTTTTTTCTTCGGCGTGCGGCCGCAGTGGTCCAGGCTGCGCAGTGCCCGTGGCGCATCGGCCATGTCTGTGGCCGTTTCCAGTGTTGCTGAGCGAAGAAATTGACCGCTAAACTTTTCAAGGAATACCGTCTATATATAGGCTGCGATCGGTCCCGTCGCATTCAACACAATTTCCTGTCTGGCTTCGCATCTATGTCTGTCTTTTTTGGAGCCGATAATTCCCCTATAAATTCGTACTTTATTTAGTTGATCTATATAGCCTCCTTGGAACCCTTCATAGTCCCGTTTTGGACAGTGCGCACGTGGCGTATTACCTGACACCGTCGACTCGCAGTCGCGGTATGAGTATCTCTTTTTAAAATTCCGGCACGTATCACTTTGAGGCGAAACCCTCACAAGTTCCCTTTTGTGTGATAAGGCGGAGTTGAACCGCACAGAAAGTGGCCCAGGAGGAAAAAGTAAGACACTTGCAAGAAAGTCAGTATTGATGCAAAAAATTCTGCAGAAATTCAGAGAATTACCTACTAATGTGTATCATTGTTACGCCGCTTGAGCGTGAGTTTTTACAGTGAACGTTTTTGGTTTTTCTAAATCCTGTCCGACCAATTATCTCCATCTACACTATTATAACGATTCCAAGTGGAACATTCGCGAAATCTGCATTATTGTTGAAATGCAAGTCGTTATACGGCTTGCCATTTTCCGTATTTTTTTTTTTCATATTTTTGTTATTTATTACATTTTCAAAATTTCGTTCGGCCAATTACATCCATTTACGCTATTATAACGACTACAGGTGTAGCTTTCTCGAATCTACAATATTTCGTAAATGCACGGCGTTACACGGTACGCAATTTTCCGGAATTATTTTATATATTTCTTCATATTTGCTTTTACAAAAATTTTTTCGACCAATGATCTCTATTTACGCTATATAATGATTACAAGGAAAACTTTCGCGAACTTTGCATTATTGTGGAAATGCCTTGCGTTAGATGTTTTGCTATTTTCCGCAATTTCTTAATATATTTTTTTTTGTTTTTAGTTTCTTAAAATTTCGTCCGACCAATTATCTCCATTTACGTGATAGTAACGCTTACATTTGGAACTTTTGGGAAATCTGGATTATTGTGGAAATGCAGCGTGGTACACGGTTCGCCATTGTCCGTAATTATTTTACTTGTCCTATCTTTTTACTTTTCCAAAATTCCGTTCGACCAATTATCTCAATTTACGCTATTGTAACGTACTGGTGGAACTTTTGCGAAAGCTGCATTATTGTGGAAATGCAGGGCGTTACACGGTCCCGGCTGTGGGGGTACTCGGCAAAGAATGGTACGCATTAAAAGTGGGGACGTGGATCAATTTAGATAAGATAAAGGAATTAGGTCAGTATGAGAATCGAACGCAGGTCTCCAGGGTGGGATCCGAGTGCCACGCTGCGCAGCATGAGGCGACAGGCGGAAAAAAATGTTAGCGTGCGTGCAGCCATGACGTCATATCATTGCACAAGTGAACGTGATGACACCTGAATAGAACACGTGGAATCCCAGGCGCGGGGAACTATGATTCTGGGTAGGCGAGGACGAATGCCAACAGACTCACACTGTCTTTGAGGAAATGTAAAAAGTACACTCGTATATTACTCCACGTATCACAGCCAAAACAATGTTTGTCTGCAGGAACGTGGAACTATTATCCTGGCGCCTCGACCACTATCTGCGGCCATCGGATTGTTTCCCTAACTTGGTTGATTGATTGTGGGTTTTAACGAGCCGACGCTACACCTGGGCCATGAAGCGCGCCGTAGTGGAGAGCTCCGGATTAATGTTGACCACCTGGGGATCTTTACCGCGCGCTGAAACCTCGACACACTGGCGGTTTCGCTTTTCGCCTCCATTAGAAAAGTAGCCACCACGGCTGGATTCCAACTCGCTTTTTTGCGCTCAGCAGCGCCACGGCTTAGCCACTAAGCCACCGCGGCGGGTAGGTTCCTTTATTTGCTGAGCGAAAGAAGGCCTCGAAGAATCGACAAAGTTGATTAAAGTGAAGTTGTGGAATAGACTGTGGACTGGTTGCAATTGACAGCTCGAGCCCCTAAGGGCTTCGCCCTAAAATATAAGAGAAAACTGAAGTTGAGAACTAAACTTAGTTATAGGGCAAATGGCACACGAGCATTGAATGTAGCGTTGTGATCCCCACCAACAAATGCGCGCATAAACGCCAGGAGCACGCGAGATGTTCTGAAGACCGGGGAGTTGAGCGGAGGCAGAATTATGGATCGAAGGAATGCAATTAACGGATAAGGCGACGTCGTTCACGAACCGATCATTTATAACAGAATTAAATTTAGATACTCCATTTTTCTCCACTCATTTATGACATGGGCTTCGATAATCCCATGCACGCTTCACAGCCAAGGTGTAGCTTCGGCCATCAGAACTTCAATTAAAACTGTTTTGTTGAAAGTGAGTCTCGAGGACTCGCCGAATAGCGTGACCTGTGTCAAAAGTGTGTTTGAGCTGCTTTGAGAAAACTTAAGTCACATAAGCCGCAGGAAGTTATAATTCTGGCAGACTCACAAGCAGCACTACAACTTTTGCAGCGTGGAATTCCCACGAAAAACGACTGTCAGCGTTCCTTACGGCTTGTGCAAGAACTCAGCAGCAAGGGTTTTAATGTGCAGTTTCAATGCTTTCCATCCCATGTTGGCGTCAAGGGAAATGAGACCGCTGATCAGATGGCACGGAGTGCGCTGCAATTTGCACCGACGGTTAACGTTTTCCCCAATCACTGGAACGGCTTCAGGCGAACAGTGGCCGAACATTTGAAGTCCTTGGCAACTCCCTATCGCCAGGCTTGCGTCACAAAGGGACTTACAAGATCGGAGGGAACATTGCTGTACCGCATCAGAACGGGCTCAGCGAAGACCACAGCATGGCTATTCAAGGTGGGCTTCGTGCGATCGCCTCTGTGTTCGTCATGTGCAGTGATAGGGGATGTACACCAGTACGTAATGTGTTGCCCAGAGCATGATGTCGAGCGGACTGCAATGCTCTCAGTGATTCGAAAGCTGGAAGCCACACACAGCACTCTGGACCACATCGTCTTTCCAAGGGGACATTGGATGCTGCGCAGAGAGGTGCTGCGCCTTTTGCTAAGCTTCCTTCAGGAGGCGGAACTGGCAAACTCGTGGTCAAAGCGCACTACCATTGGCTAATTAGGAGGAGCTTAGGTGGAGGAATTGCCGGCATATCCAGCAAGGCTAACCCCGCCTGATTCCACACAACAGCCACCACCACCACCACCATGTGTTTGAGCTGTCAATGATAGCCTTTCGATGGAGCCGATGGATGCTTGAAATATGTGAGTTCTAAAATCACCAGGAAACAAAGAAGGAATAAAATGTATGGATTTGGTAATGTTTCTGCCAAGATAAAATTACCGCTCATTGGAGCCACTCCTCGGCAAAATCAACGTGTTGAGTACGACCTAGTGCACAAAATGTTCGGCTCTTTCATGATGCAGGAGACCCTGCGTGACTGAGAGCCTCACGGTTTAAAATAATCGCTACACCTTGCTAGAATGCGGTAAAAAAATGGCTCTTTTCCTCATTATTTCAAGGCGAAGTTTTGGTATTCCCATTGGTGGCGTCTGTAACGAAAAAAATCCGGGTAAAGTGAAAGAAAAAAACGCTTCCCGTGACTGCAATCGAACCTGATTCCTTCGCGTTGCGAAGCCGGCGTCTATCCACTCGCTCCCTATCTATGTTTTCTTTATTACGTGGGAGAACACGCTCAGCCGGGGCAGTACGAGGACTCCCTAGTCAAGCAAACAAAAGAATACAATGAAGTTAGGACAAGCACAAATACAACAAAATTTAGGCAAACACACACAAGCGTTCAAAAGAGGGAACCAGTCAGGTGGTTGCTCATGCGAATTATACACACTGTATACAAATGCAACGTTTTCTCGGAAATATGACTTTGTTGAACTTGGGGGTGAGCATGCCTATCACATAGGCGACATCGCCACAGACTGTACAAACCAATCAACACAAACATGTTTTAAGGTGGCTCACCAGGATAGTGGAATGAAAAAAATCGGATATCGACAGTCGAAACTCAGAGCAAAATCAGACGACAACCACAGTATTCGTCACGAGAAATCTTTGCGTTCAACCATCGTCGTCGTTAGACGGAACGCTACATGGTTTTTTATACAAAGTATGACGTTGCCGCGAAGCATCACATTTTTCTTTGTATCCGTACCTCATTCAAGTCATGCCTGAGGCAGTGAAAAAGTCAGCGTGCCCCTGTAATAAAACTGCAGAAAAACAATACAGCTGTAAAGGAAGCCGTAAAAAACACCGAGAACGTTTAAAAAAACCCAAAAATTTAAAATACGGTCCACCGTGCAGTCTAGCACCCGCTAAACCCTTATGCTCGGCAGCAAGACGTATGCTGACCAGCACCATTTGTTGCTCGTAGCCACGTCTAAGGGCTTCAACGATCGCACAATCTCCCGAGAACTCTTCCAAGCTATCGACTTCCCGTCGCTGCAAAGAGAGAGAGAGAGAGAGAGAGAGAGAGAGAGAGAGAGAGCGAGAGAGAATGATTATAGACCCCTTCCTCGAAAGTTCGCGATACAAACGTCGATAGTTTCCGGCGCGATACTGAACTCCACTTGTGGGCGCGAGAGCGGTGAGTGCTCGCGCGTCTGCTCGCCAAGCACCGGCAAAATGAAAGGCAGTTAAGGGGTGTAACTACAGTGAACTTCTAGTTATCTGTAGTGTAACCTTCTTATTGCCAATGCTGGTGCAACACGCAGTTTAGCGCGGATCGTTTCCTCGAGATTTTTTTTTTAAGGACGATAGTCTTTCTTGGGCTACTTAAACCCAGAAATTTTGGTCAGAGAAGTAGAATATGTTATGTTTGAGCTGTTCTCCCCTGGCCATAGCCTTACACATGGCTATGTTGCGCGCAAGAGGGTGGAGGTTTCCCCTATTTTAGCAGATTTCTACGTTAATGTCTGTCGTTCCCACCGAACACCTTAATGCACATGGATTTTCAGATAACTATGTTGGTTTCTCGTGCACAAAGTTCGTGATTCTTCGGCATTGAGACATCGTTGTAGCAAGGGGAAAGATTGTGTTTCTAGACATAGGCTGAGGATTCGTTCTTAACGTTTTTCGAAGAGGGCAGTGTGGTAGTCGTGGTCAGAAGGAGCACGGTATGTGAGTTCGTGTGACTTCTGCACAGTGCGTCGTTCTCTTCCAGACCATTGGATCTGTTTGTCCAGGTGAAGTTGTTAACTTTCTCCTTAATGGATGGGAATATCTTACCGAAGGGCTTGGCATTCTGCCTTAAAAAACTGTAGAATATCCTATCTGAGTCTGTAATGATGCTACGCTTCTATTTGATACTTCCGCTATTCGGATTGCCAAGAGGATTGCTCCAACTTCCACTTTGTTCCTGTATGTTGGAGGGTCATGCAGTCACAAAGATTGCCAGAGTAGTCAACTACCTTCATTGGGGTCTCGTGCCTTCGTACATCCCGGAGTCGATGTATACTGTAGACTCATGATATTGAAAATTTATCCCAATGAACTTAAGCCTGCCATACCGCCCCTTCTTGTGTAATACTGTATCCATATTTCTGGTAGAGGAGCTCCAAGATGAACCACAGGGGCCGAAGACTCGCATCGTTGGCATCTCAATATGGACTGTGCTTGCTAAATGATGACAGCCCTACGTTTCTCCGTGGCACATCATACGGGAGCTCTCTAGACCTTTCCTTGTCTTCAACTCGTTTGGCTGGCCGTCTACGCTGGTTCACTGATATTGAAACTCACGGCAGCGACCATATTCCCACATACATCAAGATTATGGAATTCCATCAGTCTTTCCCGCCCACTGTAACCGCTTATATTGACTGGCCTAAATTCCAATCCACGATGGAGGACGCCTGCCGAGATGGGCTTTCAACAAGCCTCGAGGTTGCTATCAGTAATGCAACCCAATCATCCAGGAGATATACCTCGTTATCTGCAAGAGTCACGGATTTTGATATCGAACTCGAACGCCTGCGAGCAATTCGACGGCGCGCCGAGCGACGGTACAGGCGTACAAAATCCGTGCACGACTTAAAGGGACACTGAAGTGATATGTAAACATTGCGGGATTACTTGCGCAAATTGTAGTCCGGAGTCCCCAGGCCATGTTACGACCACTCTGGGCGCGTTTACGCGATTTTATTTAGTAGAAAAATTAATTCGAAAATGCTGTCCTCCTCTCTTTACGCTCGCCCATTTTCTGCGGCGTTTTCGTGTGACGTCGAGAGGAGCCGAGCTCGCAATTGGCTGCGCTACTGCACGGCTCCCCGGCCTTCAGACAGAGTCAGTCGGCCCAGCGTTTCGTCCGCCGGCCGCCGACGGGTCGTCGCAATTCGTTCGCTCAGTTGAAACGAACCCAGGACACGTTTGTGAATGGAAGAATGGGCCTTTCTTTACTTGGTTAGTTTGTACACTGTATCTAGCTCCAAGTCAAGGTCGCTTCACACAAGCGCTGCACAAGCGCACATGCGACGCTTCGCTGACTGATACGCAAGTAGGAAAATATAAGGCCTCTTGAAGGCGGGAGAAGAGTCAGCGAAGTCAATATAGGTACTAAGGAAATAAAATCAACTGATATTTTTACCGTACAGCGCAAAAATAGGGTGCGGGAAGCACTTTCTTGCGCTGGGCGAACAAGCACAGCGGTCAGCAGCACGACTACGCATCTGCGAACGCTTTTCCGTCTACGAAATGCAATTGCTAGACATGAGCTATTGTGGAAACTCGGGCGACGCTTACTGCACGAGCGCAATACAACAAATAGTCACCTAAGCTGCTTGAAATGCCAAAACTAAATAAAAGTGTAAACTTGTTGTACAATATATACCATATTTTACCAAGGTCGGTGTAGCACGTCCCGTGGCCGAGGTTCTGTATGTGCCAAAGCAGGCAATAAAGAAAAAAAAAAAAAAAAAAAACGTCCCGTGGCCGAGTTGTCTGGGGCGCTGGGTGTGTCGTCGCAAGCGTTTTGCAAGTCACTAGTTCGAGTCCCCACGGGTACGTGCTTTTTTTTTTTTTCTGTCCGATGTTTTCTACATTGAGCTCACCTTTTTTTGGGCCGCAACGTTCATGGCTCCACGAACTAGTTCACAGAACGCGCGCAGGCTGGCACTGGCGCGCTGGCGAGTTCTCGTTGGCGTGCTGTTGCCACTGGTTCACAGAACGCGCGCAGGCCGCACTGGCGCGCTAGCGAGTTTTCGTTGGCGTGCTGTTGCCATAAGCACCGACTGCTTGCGGGCAGTGGGCACAGGCCAGAATGAACAGACCCTTGGCCTCGTGCGAACACGCTTTTTACGGTACAGGCATGAGTGAGGCAAGCTCCAAATATGGGGGAAAAGCGCATGACATTTGGGCGTCTGCGGGTACGCGGAGGGCGTCCATGCACTGCGTAGGCCTCGGCTAGTGAATGCTACGATTCCAAGCCGTCCTGGGAGGCTTATCTTTATGCATTTTTACAGCTGACAACATGATTACTGAATTATTGAGAATGCCCATCCAACAACGCCACCGGTTGTGTTTTACAGAACCGAAACCGAAACCGAAACTTGTTTGGTTGCTCACCTTGGGCATCGTCCAATCACGGTGCCCGCTCCTCCCAACGTCACAGCTTTAGTTGGTGCGGCCGCCGCAAACGGCGCATGGTAGTTTTTCTTCTTTCGCGCTTTGTAAAATAATTACCGATTTGTCAACCGGATAAACGATGAAAAGTGTGCTAATTTGAGCCAGTCTACGCAGTGCAAGCAAAAACGGGAGCTTCAGTGTCCCTTTACTTCAGTGTCCCTTCAGTGTCCCTTTCAGTGTCCCTTTCCGCGTTCCCTTTCAGTGTCCCTTTCAGTGTCCCTTCAGTGTCCCTTCATTCACTTCAGTGTCCCTTTAAGGGCTGCCAGACGCACACAGAAGCAAATACAGCGACGCATCGCGCAGGTCCAGGCACACAGGTGGAAATCATTTTGTGAGTCTCTCGACCCTCGGAAGCCTCTGTCCTCTATATGGAGAACAGTGCGTGGACTGGCAATGCCTGTGCAGCAGCGGTGCCCGTTCAAGGCATTGGCACTCCATGAAAACCGTAGGGAGTTGGAAGTTGCGGAGGATTTCTGCGTGAGGGTTGCTGCAACAACCGATAACCTTGGATCTGCGAGGAACAGCCAAGCTCCTCGTTCCCGTGAAGAACGTATGGATGTTCTCTTTTCAATGGAAGAATTAGAGGCAGCCCTGGCATCCTGCAGGCGTCGTTCTTCACCGGGTCATGATGGAGTAACGTACTCCACCTTATTCCACCTAGGCCCTGGAGCTCGACAAGCGCTTCTGGACCTATTTAACCAGACATGGACAGATGGTGTCGTACCCCCACAGTGGAAAGCAAGCCGTCTCGTTCCATTGCTAAAGCCTGGCAAAACTCCCCTTGATCTGGCATCGTACCGTCCTGTGCCCTGGCAAGCTGCCTTGGCAAAGTCATGGAAAGAATGATCCTCACGTGGCTACAGTGGTTCCTCGAATACCACAACGCATATCCGGAGGCTATGGCCGGTTTTCGACGAGGGCGTTCTTCTATTGACTGTGTGGTAGATTTAGTCACGTTTGTACAGCAAGAAAAAAGCCGCAAACGGCTCTCAGCAGCCCTCTTTCTCGACGTCAAGGGGGCCTATGATAACGTGCTTCACGAGGCAGTACTAGACGCCCTTCAGCACTTTGGACTCGGTGGCAGAATTTACAAATGGATACACAGCTTCTTGTCCGAAAGATCATTTTTTGTAATGACAGAAGACGGCCCAACATCGCAGCACATCATCAAACGTGGTGTTCCTCAAGGTGGGGTGCTAAGCCCAACCCTCTTCAACCTAGCGATAATCGGGCTTGTCCACGCTCTACTGAAGACTGTCCGTATATCCATTTACGCCGATGACATCTGCCTCTGGGCTTCGGCTGCTAATCGACCTTAGCTGGGAGCACGGCTTCAAAAAGCAGCCAATGTGACGAGGGCATACCTCCGAAAGCAAGGACTCAGTATTTCTAGTGAAAAGTGCGCGGTCGTTGCGTTTACCCGCAAAACCATGTCCCGATATCCCATAACCATCAATGGAAAGTCGATACCTTACTCCAGAAATTACAAATTTCTTGGCGTGATCATCGACAGGGGCCTGTCATGGAGCGCACATGTGTCTTTCTTAAAGAAGAAACTCACCGCCATCGCCCACATTTTCAAATTTCTCGCTGGAAAGACGTGGGGCACATCGGTCAGAGGAATGCTGCAACTGTACCAGGCACTCTTCTTGGGAGTTTTGCGCTACAGCTTGCCAGCGATATCTGGTACATGCTCCTCTAACCTTCGGGTGATCCAGAGCATCCAAGCGCAGGCTCTCCGCACGTGTCTTGGTTTGCCGCGATGTGCTTCAACAGTGGGCACATTATGCATTGCCCAAGACTATCCTACAGCAACTTATGTGACCACTGAGACGCTACGCCTACACATCAGGCTCCTCACGAGGCTACCATGTCACCACCTTGCGCAGCTTCCTCAGAGTCGACCACGCTCTTCCTTTGCAGCCATTGTCGCAGCGCTCAGGGCTGAGGTACCGTCAGACTACACGCCTGCGGTCACACCGTCCTCCCCGTTGTGGTGCCTGGCAACACCGGACATTCGTCTGCATGTTCCGGGCATTGGAAAAAAGGCCGACTTACCACCACTGGCTCTCAGACAGTTTTCTATGCAGTTACTGTACGAACAACACAATGACCGGAAGCATGTATACACAGACGGTTCTGTGACGTCATCGAGCTCGGGAGGTGCGGTGGTTATACCATCAGAATCAACCAAGATTCGATTCCGTGTCGCCAATGTGACGAGCTCGACGGCTACTGAACTTGCAGCCATCCGTGAAGCTCTTCAATACATCATGGAAGCTTCTCCCCAAAAATGGTCCATTTTTACCGACTCCAAAGGCGCCCTGCAAAGCTTCCGAGCAGCCGTGCGCTACGGTCCTTTGCACCAACTAGTGACAGAAATTCGGGAATTATTTCACCAGGCTGTCATAAAGGGCCATAATATTGTATTTCAGTGGCTGCCAAGTCACTGTGGAATCACCGGCAATGTCTCGGCTGATGCAGCTGCCCGGACACGCCATGACAGTGAAAGGACCATCTTGCTTCCGCTTGCAAGGACTGATGCCGCTAGGCTGCTTCGCCAGTTCGCGCGGAGGACCTCCATTACTCAATGGAATACACCGGACTTTGTGCACCCGCGCCTCCACAACCAGGACCCTCTACTTCAGCGTCGTCTTCCGTGTGGGCTGTCTCGATCACAGTCTACTTTGTAGGCTGTGGTTGGGAGTGGCCTTCACGAAAGCCTACTCCTTCCTCATCGGGATGGCCAGTAGTGCCCAATGCGACGCCTGCGAGGTTGAAGAGACAATCGACCATGTGCTTTGTTGTTGCCCCGAGTATTCATCGGAAAGACGCGTTTTGGCAGCCGAGCTCAGAAGATTGGACAATCAACAGTTCAAGCTAGAGACTATTCTAGGGCAAAGACCCCTACAATCGACTTCGCAGAAGGCAACAAAAGCCCTTTTGCGTTTTATGAAGGACACAGGTTTAGCTGAGAGACTCTAGTGCCCACGAAGGGACTAAAGTGTGTGCGCGACCCCGCTCCTATCCCCCCTTTTTCGCCTGCCATCTCTTTTATCCCCTGAACACCCCTTCCCCAGTGCCGAGTAGCAATCCGGGCTCTAAGCCTGGATAACCTCTCGGCCTTTCCTTTCGCTTTTCTCCTCCTCCTCCTGGTAGAGGAGGCATTTTATGCGGGGTGGCTGGAAAGGTGTCATGTCTATCATGGCGTGCAGTGGTTTACTTTCAAAGGGGGGAGGGGTGCTTGTTTCTTCTTTTCTCTTTGGGGGTGGCTGTGTGGGGGTGCCTGTTTCTTTTGGGGTATGATGGCCCCTCCCGATTTTGTTTTTACATCCGCTTTCTTGGTGCTAGGAGAGTGGCTCCTCCGATTTGTCGAAATGCGTAAGGAAGACACAAGTTGAGTACCTATTCATCGTCATTATCCCCAACGTAGGATGACTGCAGCGTGAAGTCCTTTCCCATTGAAGTCCTTTCCCATTGTCCTTACCCGCTGTTGTCCTGCGCATCCCCAGTGCACTCTTTGCTCTGAATATTGTTATTTCATCCCTCTATCGAGTAATTGGCTACCCCCTTCTTCTAGACCCATCTATGCATGTTCATTCCGTTACCCTGGTGGTCCACTCTTTGTTAATTCGTCGCCCGGTCAAAATTGCGAGGTTGAGAACTGCCTTGTATGCTGTCCTAATGACGGTGGTTCTTTCACTTACTTTGGTGCGGGTAAATTTGCGGTACGGCAGGCTCTGCAATGTTCTGGTAATGATCAGTAGTTGAAAGAATCTTATCGTTTCTTTCTCTTTCTCGTGCTCTTATCTGGGTTGGACGTTTTCCTTTTGGCAATAGTTGGTTAAAGATTTTGCTGTTTTTGGCGATTGTGAGTTGGCAAGTACCCGCTCGTCTAGAACCCGCCGAGAATTCTTACTCCGCTGCTCTCTGGAATGATATTCGTACGTATTTTTATGGTGATTTTTAACTTGGCCGCGTGGCGCCATTTGTCGTTTACCAAAACGAGCTTGCAGCGGAAACATAACCGTGGGAATATTGAAAAGTATTTTTTGAAAAGTATTTATGTGATTACGCGCTATACAGTGGGGTTTATTTTAGCTATTTGCGGCTGATAATTTATGTCTTTCTTGATTTCTGAGAGACCGGCGTTAATCCTTTGTCCCCTGTTTTAGTTAGGTCACCCGCTGTTGGTGCCGGCATAAGCCCCGGTGGAAAACAGAGCGCGGTGGCTGAGTTGGTAAGGCGTTGCGCTGCTGAGCACTCAGGTTGAATTCCCGGCTGCGCGGCCGTTTTTCTGATGGAAGCAGAAAACAAAAACTCCGGTGTGTCCAGATTTCAGGGAGGAGGTTAAGGATCCTAAATAGGTCAAAACTCTTCCGGAAGCTTCAACTACGACTTGTCTCGTAGCCCATGAGTTGCGTCGAACCAAGAATTACCGCAAACTTATATTTCTGATCTTCTGGTGGAAACACGATTTGGTGTTATGGCGTTTGGTGTGATGACAGACATGGCTCGAGACCATGTCTGTCGAGCATGTTACCACTTACGGAGCATAGACCAAACTTCACCGCGCAGGCCCGGCACCTGGCGGAAACACGTGTCCTTTCTTTCGTATCCGATGTTTTATCATTTTCCTCCTTCCGACAGTTCTGTTGCCGTAGCGCCACATTATAGGTTCAGCGGAGCCCTCGAACCTCGCTGTCTCAGTCGTAGCTTCCGGTTGGTCGCGGTGACGTATTTCCGTGGACGCCTGATGAGCACGGCTGATAGCGGGCGGCTAGGAGGCACGGGGAAAGCGAATGAGCGCAATAACGCTATCGCGTTAATAACTTCGTGACGTCTGCGAATCGCTGTACGACGCGGATAATCATTAACGGGCGTCCACCGGAAAAATCGTGAGCAGTCAAGAAGGTCGTAGTGCCACAAAACATCCGAACACATGACAGACCGGTTTTATATTTATGCAAAAACGAGTAAACCAGTTTGTCGAAAACGAATTAAAGAGGACAAAGGACACAGCTGTGGCCGCGCCTTTTTCGCGCTCATTTTGTTCGGTGGCCTGAGCGCCGCTTTTCAGTCCAAATAAAACTAGAAAAAACTTTTTTCGAAGGAGCACCAACCACAAAAGACAACAATCTGCATACATTTCCGTAAGAGGCGTGGCAATCCTCTTCGCGGTGCTATGCGGAGCCAGACGAACTGAACAAAATACCACAATTTCAATGGACCCCTCTAAAAACATGACAGCCGGATTGATTAAAAAACCCAAATTTGAGGCAGGCACCACACCCTGGCTCAGGAGACTGCCGACGCCAGTTTTGTTTTCAAAAAATAAAAATAAATCGCAGGCTGTTGGGCATCCAGTTTTTCAATACCCAGCTATTTCTCAATTCTTTTGTTGGGTGGGTCGTGCAAAATGAGAGAGATGCTTCGCCCCATGATATCTTATCCCGCAGGAAAAGCGAGAGGACGTACTATTCAATAAATAACAAAAACGTTTAGGCGTGAAATCGCTGGGTACAACACCTGAAGGGCTCAACTCTGAGCATCGCCGAAGGGAATCTCCCCTCAAAAGACGAAAGCAACAAAGACAACTATGGAGGCCGTCAACAAAATTGCTTTGGGGGGGAGAAGATCCACTACCACGAAAAAAGCATTGCTGTGTAGTTCAGGTTCAGCGCAAAAGCACCCCTCTGGACGGTGATCCATTACAAATGTTAAAAGAGCGCCCCAGGTGATGCTGAGAAACGCCTCGGGCAGATATGTGCACATGTGAGCACACCTCGGCACGTAGTGAAGATTCAAAAGTAATATTTGCGAGGCATTTTGAAACGGAGCACTGAATATGTTGAAGGAAAAAGGACGGCCCGCCGTTCAATCGATCCCTGTCGAGGAAGCCGCCTGTATCCGCCGCCTGCGGCCTATTTGTTTACTTGCTCAGTAGCTAAGCCTTTGTGATGCCAGGCCCGAGGGGAGTGACTGAATTCGATGACAACAAAGTCAATTCCATCAATTCGGGCTGGGTTCAACCAGTGCGTCACTGGTCGAGCACGAATATGAATTTGAAAGTTCGTACAAGATCCCAAGGGGTAATAAGCGATCGTCTCTATACCCCGCCAATGTGACTTGTAATCCCGGCGTCATCAAAACACCGAACTGGAAGTTTGAGAACCAGTGTTTGAAACCTTTTTTTTTTTTCGGGCCCGTAAGACACTTTCTCGGTCTCAACTGAGGCTGAATTCGTCCCATAGACACCTTTTCTCCCCATTTGCCCTAACAACAACAAAAAAAGGCGCCGCCAGCGCCATAACGTAGGTCGTGATCATTTTCAAATAAAATTGGCGCGACGTTGCCAGATTTAGTCATTTTGTTGCCAAGAAGGCCGCAAGGACCCTGCCTGACGTCTCTATTTCAGTTATAACCGGCATTCAAGTGGTCTTGTAAGAACATTTGGTACACTACCCGTACTTTGTCAGACAAAAAACGCAGCAGGAAAATAAAAAAAAGGACTATACGAACAAGATAGCGTCGCCGGGTTCTAAGTATGAGCAGAGAACTGAATATACCCTTCAAACACTAATAATAAAAAAACTTGATTACAAGTTCTCATGCTCAAATAATGAAGTAAGGTGTATTCGTGTGTATTAATTGCACACTACAACCAAGTGCTGTTCCTTCACACCAGCCAAAATTATATTATTCGCGAAGGATAACCACGCGTAAATGGTGTGTGACGACTTGTTTCTTTCAGGGGCAGTTTTTTTTCTCGTGTTTATTTACCGCACATTCTCAGTATTATTTATACCCTCGACTCCATTTAACCCAATCCTCTATGGGGCCGTTCATGTTTGTGAAATTAAGCAGAAAATCGAGCGTTGCCACCTGCTGGGCTGACAAATTTGTTTAATTACGCGATAAGATTGAATTAACCGCCGCAGACTAACGAGAATTTGCTGTATTAAAGGTAACTAGATGGATGCGTCTACCGATGGCATCATTGGCTTCGGCAGGATTTTGTCTCTACGGGGGCAAACCCGTTGAGTCGCGGGTGGGAGAGGGGGAGAGCGAGGAGGGGCGTGGCAAGGGCTGGTGTGGCTTGGGTGGCAGGGGCAAGTGCCCAATTCACACCACCCTGCTGACGCCCATGGATGGCCCCATCGGGCTCACCGGTTCTGCTTACACCAACGCCAACACCCCACGAAGTTCAGGCTGTACCCGTGCTGGGTGTGCGTAGGCACGTATACCAGTTTTTATGTGCTTACCTGCGTTTGTTAGTGTTTTTGTGGCTCTTTGTGTCTTCGCTTCTTTCGCACATTTTCGCCCTTCTCATGTCTATATGGGGTAGCAAGCCAAGATCGCTGGCTTGCTACTTCTCCTTGTCAAAGGTATCCTTCCTCTCCCCCCTCCTTATTTCATTTTTATTTCGGAGGACAACAAAAAACTAACGTCTTTGTCAGCAATACGGTCCGCAACAGCTTAGAGCATACTCCTTCATAGTAAAATGCGGAGTAAAACAACCAACTGGCTGCCGCGGCACAAATGAAAGAACTAGGCTAGACGACGTAAAATGGAAAAATGATTGTGCATTTACTAAAGTAAATTGCACACGCGAAACAGCCGTTATTATTTGGGCAGTCCACAACCAACACAAACATTTTAAACAGCAGTAGTCTCGGGAAATACCTAGAAATTTGCAGAAATTCAGAAAATTGTCTACTAACCCGTAACATTATTATGCCGGTCGTCTAGAGTGTGAATTATTCTTCACAGCCTGGTTCTGCTATGAGTAGCAAAAGACGTCGGATCTTTTTTTTTTTTTTTGCAAGTTTTATTTTATTTCTTTTCACCAATGATGTAAATTTACACCATTATAGCGATGAAGTGACCTTACTGCGATGACGCAAGGAGTAGCGCATGGTTAGTCCATTTTCGCTATATTGTGCTATATTGTACTCATGTACTTTGTGGGGTTATAGGGGGGTAAAAGTAGATTGGTTTACTTTTCCCTGCAATAGCAAAACCGGCGACGAGAGACACTAATCAGTCTTTGTCTTCTCGTTTCGCCCCGCTAACAAGCTATCTCCCACCCCGCGGCTGCGCGCTGTGCCGCGCCAGCCGCGGCGGGCCGTGGCTCACCGAAACAAAGGAAGCGACAAGTGTTTTCGCTCATTGACATTTATTACAGGATAATAAACATTCAAAGAGCATGCAGGCTAGCTGGTTGACGGCGAGGATCTAGTTCCTCGCCCGGGCAATTTAAGGGAATCGAGAGGTTCGACTCACCGCGACAACAGTCATCGCCGGGGCGCCGCCTCAGCGCGCTCGCGTTTGCCTCGCTGGGACACCGATGGCAGCCATTGTCGCCCTCCTTTTTGCCCGATCCTCGAAGGAAGGAGATCGCCAGGCGCGTCCTGACGCCTCGCTTCCCGAGCTCCAACTCCCCCCCTACCGCCCGCATCCCGCGCTCTCACCGGCCACAAGACACTCGTTCGGCGAGGAGGTAGATCCCCCTCGCCGACGTCTCGCCTAGCAAGTTCCCGCGAGGAGCAAGCGGTGTGGCGAAGCCGAACCAAAGGGAACGCGCTAAGGTCGCGTTCCCACATCCCTCCAACCTTAAACGTTTCCGTACGGTGGCAAGTACACAACGCGGGGACATCTAGCCGCAATGTTCATCACATTAAACAAAGCATGAAGGTTTGCCCCACGCAGTAGCCGTCCTCGCACTCGCCGTCGTCAAACAGGCATCGTCAGCCGCATGCACAATCTTACGCACATGCACAATCTAACGCTCAGGTGTCGCAGGTAACACCTCTGAGGTGACGGTGCACACGTTGGCTCGAATAGGCATGCCAAGCACAGATGGAGTTTCGTCG
This sequence comes from Haemaphysalis longicornis, assembly GCF_048455015.1. Taxonomy (NCBI): domain Eukaryota; kingdom Metazoa; phylum Arthropoda; class Arachnida; order Ixodida; family Ixodidae; genus Haemaphysalis; species Haemaphysalis longicornis. The sequence continues at coordinate 68,081,405 of NW_027526335.1, read as the reverse complement.
TAGACAGCTGTGCCCAGGGCTGGTTTCGTCAAGACCCGCTGAGAAGGCACAAGCAACACCAATGCACCCCGGGCTGCAGAGTTCTCAGCCCAGGGTTCGACGTAGCGCAGCGTAGGCCAGATCGAGCAATTGTCACTCGCACTGGCGCCCTTTTTAGTCGGTGGTGGTGATCAGCAGGTCCCGTCCGGCCCTGGCCGAAGACAGCAGGACAGGGTTGGGCTGAAGCCAGCCCAAGCAAGTGCAGCGACGGCGCTGACATATGACCGCCGTACAGCCGCTGCTCTCAGCCAGGATGCGCCGAGGACGTATCAGCAGGCCCAGGAGCCTCCCGACCGCAAAGTGCGGCCCAGCACCGAAGTGACGCCAAGCGATGAAGCACACGACGGCGCCGCCCGCACCAACACGCCCTCCACGAAGGAAGACACCAGCCGTCGGGAGCTCCCACGGCGCCGCGTCTAGGCCGCCTCCAAGTAGCTGCCACGCCAGGGCAGCCGCCAGTGGTCCCCAGCTCTCGAACGCTCGCCGACCCGGAGCAGCAGGTGGCATCACAGACATCGCGTAGCAAGCAAGCCTGGGTGACTCAACTCGCATTGCGTATCACATCGGCATTCCCGCAAGCCATGAAGTCAGGCAAGGAAGAAATGCTATTCCTCAGCATCGGCCGCGTGGCACAACGCTAAACAATTGCGGCTGTCAAAAGACGGTTTCCGACAGCGCACAAAAAACTCACTTTCTCGAGGCGAAGGAGATTTTTTTCCCCGCTACGTGCAGAACCACTTAAAACAAGCATTCCGACGACACGCACCCCGTCATTCAGTGGAGAAGAGGGGCCGTTTCCCGTCCGTCTGCTACCGAGCCACGTCCTCCTCGGTCGTGCCCTCTCCAACGCGGTGCCGGCTCCGAAAAGCCTTCGGGCAACACGCATCTTTGACAACGACCGGCAACCCAGAGGCTTGCTCTACTGCCCCATTCGCACAGCCGTGAAGGAGACATCGGCTTTGTCGTCGGCCCTACCCGCTCGCTGCAACACAAACAGCTTAATAGACAGATTTAGTTGGGCGCGCGCTCCGGACGAGCGTACGCCCCGGCGGGGCGGCTCGCGACTGCGCATGCGCAGTACGCTACGTAAACGCCCCGGCGATGCGGTGCTACGCACGCAACGGCTGGGAGCGTATGCTCCGGGGCGCTTGCGGGGCGCTGCGGACCTGCTGGGAGGCCCCTTGCTTTCAAAATGGCTGCTGCCTCGGCGATGTCGGCGGCCGGTGGTTCCCCGACTGAAAACGCGGACCGTCGCGTGTTTTTCTCGTTAGGCGACAACGTTTCAGTTCCAACAGGCATGCAGACCAGAAATGAGCGACCAAGGACAACCTGGATGGCTCCCGAAGCGGGCGGCGGTGTTTGTGTGCGTGTCGCGGCGGTGGAATGCGCGCAGTGTTGGTGCAGATCGGCGGCCTCCATTTAGGGAATTCAAGAATTTTCGCCTGCGCCGTCATCGCGCCCTCGCGTGCGAGCCGAGGACGTTGCGCTACCGTGTGAAACGTGAAGGATTTGTAGTTGGACTCCACGAATAAGAGGAAGTGAGTAATAGGAACGCATCGTATATCTTATTGAGTTGCTACACCCGGGTGAAGTGTATCACTAAACCGCCGTGCCAGCCTACCCGCTGGTTCATTTTGCGCGTCGCATTAGCGTCGCATGCCATGCTCAGTTGTATTTGTCGCATGGTCCTGCCATATTTCAGAGCTGAATAAAGTGAGTATCCCGAGCACTGCGCGTTGCTTCAAAACTTCGGCGTCGCGCGGTTGAGCAAAACAATCGCGACGGGTGTATCATATTTTTCCCTAATACTGAAGCAAGGTAAGAGGGTATTTTTTATCGTACTTGCAAGATTTTTACAATCGAAACCAGCGTTAACGCATTGAAAAAAAAAAAAAGAAGAAACGCTGTCCAGCTACAGTTTGCCTTGGTTAGCCACGTAAAAAAGTTAAATTTGGGTACTTCGCGTTGGGTTCAACAGGTGGCGCCGCAAGGTTAAATTTGGGAAGAAAATAGGATATTAGGGGATAGGTGGATAGGTGGAAGAAAACAGGATATTAGGGGAGCTTCAAAATGGGTTTCGAAAGGACAGAAGACTAGACGACAACTTATTCGTGGTAAGCCAATGCATAGAGGTGGCGAAGATGCAAAACCGACCTTTGTGGTTAGCCTTTCTGGACATTAAAGCGGCGTATGATAATGTAGACAGAGAGCGGCTTTGGAGTATCCTGGAGGACGAGGGAGTTGGGGCAGAATTCATTAGCTTACTCAGGGAGCTATACCGGGAGAACCAAGTGCAAATAGTGTGGGAGGGGGTAACATACAATAGGCCTGTAAACACCTACAAGGGTCTGAAACAAGGATGTCCTCTCTCTCCGCTGCTGTTCATGATCTACATGACGGGGTTAGAAAGGAAGCTAGAAGTCAGCACGATGGGGTTCGACTTATCCTACATGAAAAACGGGCAGGTGGTGGAACAACGGGTTCCGGGACTAATGTATGCAGACGACATACTGTTGATGGCGGACAACCGGATAAGTATGCAGGGCTTGATGGATATATGCGGTGAAGAAGCGACGCACCTAGGGCTATCCTTTAGCAGAGAAAAATCGGGGATCATGGTCTTTAATGACGGCGAGGAGCACAAAACAGTATCAGTGCAGCAAGTAGAAATACCATTGGTGAAAGAGTATAAATATTTAGGAGTATGGCTGAACAACAGCGAAGATTACACGCAGGCGCATGAGGCTCACCTTAAGACGAAAGGAAGACGGAACGCGGCTATAATGAAGCATAGAGCTTTCTGGGGATACAGCAAATACGAGGTGGTAAGGGGAGTCTGGAAAGGGGTCATGGTACCAGGATTAACTTTCGCTAATTCGGTTCTGTGCATGAAGTCAGAGACCCAAGCGGGCCTGGAAGTAAATCAGAGGGCGGTAGGCAGATTGGCCCTAGGGGCCCACAGTAAAACTACAAATGAAGCGGTACAAGGGGATATGGGCTGGTCGTCTTTCGAGGCGAGGGAGGCGCAGAGCAAGATAAAGTTTGAGGAGCGACTTCGTGATATGGAGGACGAAAAATGGGCCGCGAGGGTGTTTAAGTACCTGTATTTGAGGAGCGTGGACACGCGGTGGAGACGGAGGACCAGACAGCTGACTAAGCGGTACGGAAAGTCGGTAGGGGACAGTGGGGTTTACACAACAGTTAAAAAGCAGGTAAAGGCAGCAGAGACGACGAAGTGGGCAGAGAGAATGGAAGCGAAAAAAACCCTGGAGACTTATAGGGCAGAGAAACGGGAAATTAAGAAGGAGGGATTCTATGGCAATACGAGAGGCAGTGCGTTGCTCTTCGAGGCACGGGCAGGGTGCCTGAGAACCCGGGCATACACGGGTAGCTACAGGCAGCAGGATGAAATGTGTGCATGCTGCGGCAGTGATCGGGAAACTATAGACCATATTGTCAGGAGCTGCACAGAGATACGGCCACCGCGGGGTGAGGGGGAAACGACGCTGGCGGAGGCTTTGGGATTTGGGGCGAGGGGGAACCTCAACTTCAAGGCCATAGAGGTGACGAAGAGGCGACTGGAGTGGTGGTGGAGGAAAAGTAGGGAAGGGATGGGTACGAAGGCGGCGTAATCATGCGGACGAGAATTTAGAACAGCGAGGGGAGAAAAAAGGGGGGTGGGGGCGATGACTTTAAAACAGAAAAGAGGGAGAGGTGGGAGGGAAGAAGCAAATCTATAGGTTAGCTGGGAGTAGGACAAGTAAAAGTAATAAAACCGGCAAGTCGGTTGCTGACAACCGACGCCCCGATTCAAAGGGAAAGCCACTAATCATCATCATCATCATCATCATCATCATCATCATCATGGGTACTTCGCATTGGGTTCAACAGGTGGCGCCACAAGCGTTAGCGCACGCTACGAAAAACGCTGTACTAAAACTATCCATGGGTGCGTCGCGACGAGCGTACGCTCCGCTTTACGCCCAGCAATACGCTAACACCCGGAACGCCCAACTAAATCTGTCTAATGAGCGGCGGCGCCCATCGCGTCTCGCGATGTCGGAACGCCCGGTGCCGAGCCGCAATACCAGACAGCCCTTACGGCACCCGTGGCCCCTGGCCACACGGCTCCCAGAGCCCGACTCCCGGAGTCGATAAAAGAGACAGCAGAGAAAAGAAAATCGGGCCAAACAACGCAGCTTCCGTACTCGCTCACTTCGGGCTTGCAATTACAGCGCGGGCCTTATGCCCTAGCGCGTCATGGGTGCTGGACTTCAGAATTTCAGTGCCTCAATTTGCCGCGGCAGAAACGTCCCGCCTAAACGGCGCACTGAGAAAACTCGGCGCTCACATGTTCCAGCACAATGTAGCAACGTTCACTCCGCTCTCAAGAAAGTACGCCTGCCTCCGCTAGCGATCTGATTCACGCTAGCAGTAACACTTGTCAGGTTCGGACGAAGAACTTTGCTCACACCGAACAAAGACATGTTCCATGTTCCGAGAGCCAGCCCCACGTTGATGCGCCAGATGTGGGGTTATAGGGGGGTAAAAGTAGATTGGTTTACTTTTCCCTGCAATAGCAAAACCGGTGACGAGAGACACTAATCAGTCTTTGTCTTCTCGTTTCGCCCCGCTAGCAAGCTATCTCCCACCCCGCGACTGCGCGCTGTGCCGCGCCAGCCGCGGCGGGCCGTGGCTCACCGGAACAAAGGAAGCGACAAGTGTTTTCGCTCATTGACATTTATTACAGGATAATAAACATTCAAAGAGCATGCAGGCTAGCTGGTTGACGGCGAGGATCTAGTTCCTCGCCCGGGCAATTTAAGGGAATCGAGAGGTTCGACTCACCGCGACAACAGTCATCGCCGGGGCGCCGCCTCAGCGCGCTCGCGTTTGCCTCGCTGGGACACCGATGGCAGCCATTGTCGCCCTCCTTTTTGCCCGATCCTCGAAGGAAGGAGATCGCCAGGCGCGTCCTGACGCCTCGCTTCCCGAGCTCCAACTCCCCCCTACCGCCAGCATCCCGCGCTCTCACCGGCCACAAGACACTCGTTCGGCGAGGAGGTAGATCCCCCTCGCCGACGTCTCGCCGAGCAAGTTCCCGCGAGGAGCAAGCGGTGTGGCGAAGCCGAACCAGAGGGAACGCGCTAAGGTCGCGTTCCCACAACTTGTACATGAAATAAACTGAATCTGAATCTGAATTTGTAATTGTATATCCAACATTCTTTCCCGCGGTTTTTTAGTCTAGTCTTCGTTTTTCTGAGGACGTGTGTAAGTGCGTATTCTTGATTTTGCCATAATACTTGTAAGAAAAGTTGCTTTTTCTATTGTTCTTATTTCTTGGTTTTTCAAAATTTTGTTCCATCAATGTTCTCCTGCTCTGTTATAACAATTAAGTGTATTACTTCCGCCAGACATGTATTTTCTGATAGAGCAGGGCGTTGCACTGTGCTAGCTGTTGAGGCACTCGGCAATGAATGCTACGCATTAAAGTGACAGACAGCGTTGTAGTGCACACACAAATTGGCTTTGTACATGCTTGCTTTGGTAGTTTGATTGATTGAATATGAGGTTTAACGCGCCGACGCTAAACAGGCGATGAGGCGCGCTGTAGTGGAGGGATCCGGAATAATTTTTACCACCTGGGGATCTTTAACGCCCGCCGAAATCTCGAACACACGGGCGTTTTCGCTTTTCGCCGCCATCAGAAAAGCGGGCGCCGCGTACGGGAATCGAACCCGCCTTCTTTAGGGGAGAATGTCGTCGAAAGACGAGAGGGGAAGTAGCACCACGTAGCACCCTCTTCTCTTTAACCCTCAAACCCTTCAACGCTCTTCTAATTGGTCGATCCACTCACGATGTGCTGAATGAAGGGTTTTTAAATGCAATTAAATTTTACCGCGTTCGAACTACTCGCTCGCCGCATGGGGGCACTTTCGTTCTTGTTTTCTTTGGCGCTGCTCAGTCAAATATGTTTCGCTTTAGTGTCTGTTTTTACTCCACCCCCTCGATACTGTTTTTAATCCGCTGATATGATCCAGAGGAGAAACATAATCACAAGCATTTGTTGAATTACGAGATAGCTGGCGCTCTTACTTATGTGCCTATGTTTTGCTTTAATGTGCCTAATGTTTCATTATGCTCTAGAGTGTTGAACTATATGAGGCATTCCACCAGTTTTGGTAATTTGGTAATGTCTTGCTTAAATATACCTCGTGTTCAAGCATTCTCTCATTTGTTTTTAGCCGGGTGGTTCAAACTAGGGACAGATTGAAACGAGCCGTCTGTCAATGAGACAGATAGGTCAGAATTTTCGTGTTTCAAGAGCACAAGAATTACCATCACATTTGAAATTGGTTCTGTTTTAAAAGAACCGTCGTCTTTACGAAGCCCTTTGAAAAATGTACGGGCTATTCTAGCGGTGGGTGATCAGCGCAGATTGTTTGCATTGGCGCAGACTCCATCCAAACCGGGAATGACGCAGTCCGCGCGCATTCAATGAAGGCCGCTTTCCTGCATCAGTCCTGCAAGGGAACACTGGCCACTTTCTTCCTCGCGCTTTCTTTGTGGTCTCCGAGAAGGTCTCCAAGAAGGTGTTACCACGCTTACGGTGAACACTGGAGTATTTGTATTGGCCAATCTTGGCCAATCTCCCTAAATGGGCATGCTTGGCTTGACAAACGTGCGCCCGGGACGCGGGTCGTCGTCCCGAGGCACGCACACACGACCGCTGGGCATTTTGTTGGTTTTTTTTAACTGTCGGGCGGTCGCCGCAATCTTGGCCATTCTCCCTAGCTGGGTATGCTTGTCTTCACAAACGGGCGCATGGGACGCTGGGCGGTCGTCTCGAGGCACGCACACACGAGCGCTAAGCATTTTCTTGGTTTTGTTAACTGCCGAGCGGTCGCCGCTAAGCCCGCGCTCAAGTTCGCGCGCTCGGTAATTTCTTGGTTATTTTTAACTTGTGGCACGAAAAAAAAACGATTTGCGAAGCAGCTTCGCTGTTAAAATCAAACTGCTTCAAAGCACTTACAAAAAGCGAACGCCGAAAAGCAGGGCCACAAAAAGCGGAGGCTGACTAACCAGCGGGAACCAGACCCGAGCCGTGGAGGAAAAAGTAAGCGAAAAAAAAGGAAGGTCGTTGCGATGCTGTTAAGAGCTTTTTAGCACATGCGGCTAGTTTGGTCGCCTACAGCTGCATATTGGGCTCATTTGTCTATTCGCTTGCTTTTTCCTTCGCTGAGCCTATAAAGCCACTAAATTGGAGGGCCCATCTTTGGTGTTTGTCGCTCACATCCTACTCCACCCGAAGGGGAGAAAAAGAAAAGAAAGAAAGAAAATGTTTATAACATGCAGCGAGAAAACCAAGAAGGGAAAGACAAGCAATTTCGGGAGGCCGGACATACCGGCATCGCGAAAAAAGGAAGAGTGGTCCTGGCAACAAAAACTTCGCGCTGCCTTGGGCGAAAGAAAGCTCGGCGTAACCAGGGCTTTGACGTGGTTACGCCTCCACGGTCCAGCGCCTCTGATGCAAGATTAGTGTGCAAGACGTCGAGGTAATGAGTTAGCGGTAACAAAAGAGAACCCCGAGGAAATATTGCGCCAGTCCAACAAAGATCACGCGTTTCTCTTGACCCCCCGATTTTCGTTGCTGCTTCCAGAGGTTTCTATACAATTGCGATGGTCTGTTGAAATCTCCATTCAACGTCCATTTCTGATACCAGGGACCAGCGGTCAATTCCAGTTGTCCTGCGGTGTCTTTTGTAAGAGAGGTTGCCTTTATTTAATATTCTAGCGGAGATGGTCCAGCTTGTTCTGTATTAGCGGTGCAATATTTCTTTTTATTGTGCGTGCTTAGCTGCCTAGTTGGGTGCACTTCTCTTGAGCTGGACATTGTAAACTATAATAATTGTTAAAATCAAACATGCTTGGATGGCTCCTCTTTGAATGTAATGTGGCTTGACACCACCGTATGTGAATACATTCCAATGGCATCAAGTATGCATGAAAACAAGTAGACATTTTTCGAATGTTGAGCAAATAAATTATGTTTTTAAGTTTAGTGTAATGGCTGCCAATAGTTTTTTTTTTTTTTTCAGGAGAGTGCTTTTTCTCGCTGCGTGTCTGTCTACATCCGTGTGTGTTCGGTTTGTCTGTCGTAGGCCGCACAACTGAAATAAAAACCCACATTCGGACCCTGTTTTCACTGAACCCTTAAAAGAAGCGACTTGGGGCCGGCTAGCTATGACTTCGGTTTCATAGGTACAGGAGCATGGATTCGACAATCTAAGCTTCGTATATGGCCAAGCCATTTTGTTTAAGATCCTGTGTGTTGTATGTCCGGCATGGCCATGGACATACGACGATGGACACACGCCCGATATGCCAAGCCAAGACAAAGTGCCGCTTTCAATAAATGATTGACAGCCGTTGCTGTTCGAGGGGCGTATTTCGTGCTCGACAAATTATTTTTGTGAAATCGCCCAACATATCTGCGTTTTGAAGTGATGAAAGTAAGATGCCGCTTACAGAGAGCTGTTTCGGAACACCTGCCATAAATTTCAGCGAAAGATATACATGCAGCTTAATGGTTTCCTGATCCGGCCCACATTCAAGCTTGGCTGGTAGCCACTTTTGCAAGTATTTACAATGTATATTCCTTGAAAGCTTACACGTATTCACAGCGTCTGAAGCTACTCCGATATTTACAAATAGCCGTAGGCATTTAAATCTATGTGAAGTGGTTTTCACCTTTTATTAAAACGTAAGCTCGTGAGCTCGTCCCACTAAGTTAACGCGTTACGCAGTTCTTACGATGTTGTAGGCAATGCACTTTCATAAATTGAGCCATAGTTCGGGAAAGCGTATCAGGGATTTGTAGCCCCTACATTTAAAAAGAAAACTCTGGTCCAGCGGGTGCGAATTAACCAAGTTTTAGGGCATTCTAAAGACGGTACAACTTGTGTACAGGTATGAACAGGGTTAGCATTTGCATGTTTCTCTCTGCCAACTTATCAAACTTTGATATACCACGAATTAATTCATTCTCATTCAAATGGCGAGGGGGCAATAACAAACCAAAGATCAATCGAGTTTCCCTTTTGTGTATCTATCAGCAGTCATTTGAAAATTAGTGGGCGCCCAGCGCGTCACCATCAGAGATTGCGTCCCGGTCTCGTTCCGCTGTGTTTCGGTTCGTCAGTTAACGTATAAAACCAATACAGGGAGTAGTTACTTTTAAGCTCGAAGGTTGCTTAGAGTTTTCGGCATTGTGAACAGCTGTATCAACGTTGTGCGACTCCGTAACAAAGCAAAACAGAAAGGAAGCATTGGTTTCACCATCCCGTCCTACATTGACCATGGTGACTGGAAGCAGCTAATTCCATTTTGTGCATTCATTGCTTCTTTGTTAGCAATCTTAAAAAAATGATATATCAGACCTAGAAAAAATGCCAAGGTATGACTGCGACGTGAATTCATGGGTTATATTTTAAAATTTTCATCGTCTTATCGGGAACTTCACGCTCATATTCTGCAAGAACAAGCAGTTACGCGTAATATATTGACCTAGCTAAACTTGCTTCAGCTGTTATGTTTCTTGCAATCAATCTAAATGGTGGCCGTTAAAATCTAACGAAGGGAAGGGACACGGGTGCTGAACAATCAAATGGTAATTTAATAAAAAATGGCAGTCCACAGAAACCAATCCTGCCTTGGCTTGAGGAGTTCGCTTAAGCCGCCTCGAAAGGGGAAAAAAAGAACGTTTCGCGGCGCAATTTCGGGCCGTGCCGTGGGGACCAAATGACACGCTTCCAAGCACCCATGGAGAAAACCGATCACCCAATTACTGAGCCGGGTTTCCTATTTGCCTCTTGGGAGACTCGTGCTGTTTTGCGAACAAAGCCTCGGCTGACAACGTATGGGAAGTCGCAGGGCGCCTAACCTCCTTGCGCGCAAATTGGCTGAACGGTGACCTAAATGTACACTAGCACGGTAAATAGAGAGTAAAGAACATAATGCACATCAACAAAAATAACTGTCCGTATACAATAGTGAGCGCTTTTGGAAGAAGTGTCGTACCCTAAATTAGGCCTCTTGTCACGACTAATAACTTCTCTGCTTTTATGCTGTCTTCCTTGTGCGATGTACATTTACGAAACCACCTTCTTTCCATCCTGCTAATTAAATATAATTGAATCTAACCACAGTAGCAAAGTTTCGCATGGCGTTCAACGTTGCCTTGTGCCGGGTAAGTTCACAAGTCCAGATCTAGAGTGCTTCTTCTGGTCCATTTTTAAGGATAGTGAACGGTAGATTGGGGCTTCATCGGGTACTAATTGTAAAACATGAAAGCCAACGTCTCGCTTCGATCATGTCGGAATCGCCTTGCGAACAGAAACGGAGACCTAACAACTGCAACAAAAGTGAAGGCATTAACATTGTATGAAGACCCATCTTTGGCAGCGATATGTCTGTTTCGACAACTACTTCACGGCAGTCGTAGTTCAGCTGACTGGATTCGATGGATAACGTTTATCGCATGTTAAAGCGAACCTTTACTAAAGTCTTCAGTGGCTGAAGCCGAACCTGGCTCCCTCGCGTTACGAAGCCGGCGTCAATCCAATTGCTCAATTTCCACATCGTCGAAACTCAGTCCAAACTCAGATTACAACCAAAGCGTTCGTCACAAGAACGCTTCGCGTTCAACCATCGTCGTCGTTAGACGGAGGGCTGCATGATTATTTTATCATTTTGGCTCTGATCGGCGTCGCAATTTTTCTGACTGGGCCTTTCCTATAGCCTTTTATTACTAACCGCATAATATCTCTGCATCTTTTATAATCCTAAATGGAAGTACAATGGTGACGGCACCCGCCATGTGCTCCTATAGCTTTTGAACGAGCCGCTGGTGGTCCGCTAAGTCCAGTGCTTTGGACTGGTACTGGTCACACACCCCGGTTTAAAGTTAACACGGAACCAAACATTATTGCTCTTATTTCTCAAACAGAAAAGAAAAAGTGAGCTCGATCAAGCGCAATAGAACTCAGAAAAAAATCTTCCCCCTATATAGACTGGGCAAGCGGATCTGTTTCGCAAAAGACCGACGTGCCTATGGAATGAACTCAGGCTGCCCCAGCTGTCTACAACATTCCAGCCTGCACTGGCCCTTAGGAGAAACATCTCCACAAAGAAAAGGTGGAGGAATAGGGGATATATATTGCCTGCGGAGAATTCCTTGCAGGGAATGTAACGACCTTCTCGGGCCGTCGGTAACGCAGGCAGTGGTATGGCCCCGGATCGGAAGCGTGATATAACAGGCGTGCACTACGTCCCGTAATAACCAACAGCGGCTTCTGATTACGACGCGCTGGATGTTTGGCCACTACAGTCGTTATTGGCGTCGCGATCCCAATAAACCAAACAAGCCGCCGAGAGGACTGGGGCAAAAATAAGAGCTTTTCTCTCTCGAAGACAATATCACGCTTCCTTACTGCAGATTGTTCGGGTCCTCAGCGAACCGCTGGCCGTGTGGAGTGATCGCCTCCGCTCAAACGCGTGTAAAATTGCGTGTGTGTGCTTGCGTGTTTCACGGGCCCCAGACACCCCTCGCTTTTTATCGCTCCAGGCGTCTTTATTCGCTCTCTAAGCGAAATAGCCGCCGCTTCGATGAGTCCCTGAAACATAATTTCACCGGTAGAAAGAGCATGCCCAGTGCGCAAATTATTTTCGCAGACCATCTCCCGAGTGTTAACACTGAAGCCGCATTAGTTGATGTAGGTTAGGGCGATCGGAGGAGTCTATAGATTTCGGGGTTTTACGCGCAGATGCCACAGTCGGAGAATATGAGGCGTGCCGTACAGTCTAGGAATTGCAGGGGCTCCTCAAATAGCGTATGATTTATGAGTCTTGCTCCATTGTACAGCACGGAATAGCGCTTGATGGGTAAAGCGAATTGTCACCTCGAACGGGCTGACAGAAACCGGGAAACCGCATACCTTTACCAAGGTAAACCATGGTTTACGTTCCCATTTGGCTGCAACTTCAACATAACCACCCACGTATCTTGAATAGTCGCTACGGGAGATTCGCCAGTGACGATGAGATCTGCCGTTATAGGCTCACGCCCGATTCACCCGTCCTCGTTGGATACGACATTGATGCACCCACCCACACGCATGCTTTCGTGCATAACACACGTACGCAGTTTTAAAGGAACTCTAAAACACTTCCTATAAACTTTTTCTTCCTTGCTTTCGCGTCTGGAAGCATTGTGGAAGCTATAGTTATCGCCAGCACGGAGTGGCACTGCGTGATTTGCTCGTCGCATCAGATCCGCCTTTTGTTTCTGCTTTGCTTGTGAGGCGATTTTTTTGAAGTGGTTGCCGAATGCGTTTGTTGCTTCCACTGAAAGGAAGCCGGCCAATAGCAGCTACACCGCTTGAAAGACGTCCTTCGAGCGCTCGAAGAACTCCAAGACAGGGAAAGAGAGAACATTCTTCTGTGCAAGATTCAAAATTATCTGATAGGCATAGAGAAGCAATTTTTTGGCTGAGGTACTCTGTGACTCCATATTCTACGTACTGGGTGTATTTGTTAAGTACATTCGGAAAGAATTTATATTTCGAAAAAGTTTAAAAATGTGTCGTGGAGTCTCTGTCTTTTTCTTCAAATTTATTCGCCCAAATCTTCAGTACACGGCTCGGGCTTGCAAAAAGCAGTGAGCAAGTGATGAATGCCAGAAAGCTTTTAGTAGGATTTACCGCCGGATACGGCGGCATGTGGTCATGTACGAGTCCGCTAATAAAACAACACTCCGTCCCTCCCGCCGACAACGTAGACATACAGCATGCGGAGTATGCGCACCATTTCTTCACTTCTGTATTCAAGCGCATGAATTAGGAAAAGGGAAGATGTGTATAACAAAGCTTAACTTCCCTTGATCAAAGATTTCACGCTTATATTGTATAGAAGTCAAGAATTACTAATCTTTAAGCGAAAAAATGAATATTCCCCTCCTCCCCCTCCAGACTGGGTTCTGCTTGGGAACAAGGATGACTCGTTTAAAACAGCGGAAACACTTTTACCGCCGCCCCTCAAAGATCCTCTATAATTCAACCCCCCCCCCCCCCCCCCATTCCCTTCTCGCCACCTTCATATCCGGTATCGGAATTTCGTGCAGTAATATAGGTTGTTTTTTCGTCCCCTTGTGCCTTCTGTTGTTCCTCAGTCAGAAAGAACGGTAACGCTAACCTGCGGCGTTGTACATCGGTGGTGAACTTCTGCCGTTATATTGGCCCGTGGGGAACAATGAGGTGGCGCATTTTCTTCAAAGTAATGCAGGTCGCACAACGCGAACGTTCCATTGTGCTGGGCATCGTTTACCAGAAAGTTGCAACCGCTGAATCCGCCTCAAAACAGTTGTACAACTGAAGCTTTTTTTTTTCTTCAGATTTCTTCCGCAGCATTGCGAAGCATTTGAGAAAATGCTCTGGGATACGCTTTTCCTTACCACCGTGCTATTAAATGTATTATCGTTTGCTCTTGCACCCCTCTCGGTTTCATGGGTGTTCATCCGTAGCACTGTAAGGTGGTTGCTGTGCACATGTGGAATTATAAACTGTCATTGTGAAAAATGTCCAGCGCAGTGAGAGCGGCCAAGTTGAAAGCGTAAGCCGCTGGGTATCCGACCGTAGCCTTGCTGGCGTGCAGACGCACACACGTACGAATGCACTCACTTAAGAACACAGACAATCGCGGTCACACATGCAGGAACATAACCAGAGGGGTGGTTTGGGGGTTTGCACCCTTCCCGAAGTTTTTTTCCAGGCAGTGCGTAAGCGAGACTTAGGGTTTCTTTTGTTAAAACTACTCCCTTCCCGTAAGCAATATTCACCCCCTAAAAAAATTCCTGGCTACAGCAAACCCTACTTCAACAAGCCCACGCCGGAATGCTCGACACACCAGTGAAGCTACATCCACTCAGGTATAAGGAAGCAACACCTCTACCGTTATGTTTAGGCTGAAACATTATCAATTATCAAAACCACATCCTTTGAAAGTGTCCCCGATACATTCAAATGAGGAAAAACTGCACTAAAAAGAGGCTGACCTCACCAAAAAGAGAAGAGGAGCAACGGCACCTGACTGACTTTATTCAGGTAACCGCCCGCAGAAGCCTGAACCGAAGCCTCTGAATCTCGCAACGCTTTCTACAATTCTTTTCCTCCTCCCAATATACTTTATCACTCTGTCGCTGATTTCAATTTATGGTTTGATAAGTTACACTATAATATAGAACGTTCTGTATTAAACTTAGGAGAAACGTTTTAAAATGCAGTTTCCGCTTGCCTACGCGGTGTTATTAAAAAGTTGCCCATGTCAGCATGACAGTCCAGAAATTAATTACCTAATTATAACTGCGATCAATGAAGCCGAACGGGCGCACATTGGAGAAATCGGCGAGATGTCGTGTTTAAAACGAGAGTACCGCTTTTTCAGGGTCAGGATCCAGGGTGGTAGCTAATTACAGCATTTCAAATCGCCTTCCTTTCCAATTTCTGCCAGCCACGAGAGTAGTTCTCGCGTCCGCGCTACCAGATTCGGCCGGGGTACACATAAACATTTTAGATGCGAAGCATCTCATGCTCAGTGCTCTGTCCCTCCCTCCCTCGTTGTCGTTGTCCGCCGCACTCTACTGCGCATGCGCATCTCTTCAGCCCAGTCAGCGTTTGGGGTGACGTCAGCGCAGTCCACTATAAAAAGAAATAGTTAGGCGGAGCCCGGTTTCGATCCCACGCCTCTCTGGCCGCAACGGGAGGTACATGGCGCTCTTACCACTGCGCTACAAACCGAGACGGGAGCATTTGCTACGAACGCGCCTTATGCCCTTCACTCATTCAAACTACGTCAAGAAGCTACTGATACAACGAAGGCACGCGAAGCTGAACGTCAACGGAAACGACGAACTGAAAACTAATGGGAACTTCAGTCGACCCCATGGCTGCTTCGCATACTACTCAGGGTTCCCCTTCGGAAAGATGGTGTAATTTTTGTAATGGTGGAACGCGCCCTAACCTCACCCTTAGCGGGAAATTTGGCAATGCTGTAGTCTTGTTAGTTTGCAAAACAAGTACAGCCGGTATAGCCTAGCAATTGTGCTCCAAACGAGAATGCTCGGACCGATTGTCCACTTCTTTTGGGCCGTTAGCGTGCATAATAACGAGACGCAGATCGCCCCCGTTTTGTCGCTGAATTTGTACACCCGGTTCTCGTGCATATAAATACCTGTACCTCCTCGTCGAGTCCGAGCGAGCCGCGTAAGCGCCTCACTCCGCTCATGAATGCCTGATTTTCCTATCGCCCGCTCTGAAGCCCCTCTTCTTCCCTAGTTTCGCCATAGCGTGCAGCCAGCTTCTCCTCACATACGCTTGCGGCAGAAATATCGCTGCGGGCATTACTGCACTCGGTTCTGTGTTCTGTTCCTTTTAACCATACGCTCGGCCTCCGAGCAGATTGTGTGCGCCTAGCGGCCCCCTAACCTTTTCGGTGGCAGCTCCGTACGAGCGAAGGAATACGAACAGGGGACGAGACTGAACGGCGTCTTCACCGGTGCTTGTAGTACAGGCTCATTGCCTCTCTAATTCCGTCCGCACATCGGCGCGAGACGAGGAAAATGGCCGAGTACCCACGCTGGAGCCTCTGCTCCCAATCTCCACATCTTGGCGTTCCCAGAACGCCGGACCCTGAAAGCGGGCTTCCATTTATGCTTTCACGGCTTTCTCATAGCTGCTTTGCTTGTAAGTTGTGTGGCACGAATATCTTGTGGAAACTTTGTTTCTTGTGGTCACTTTTTTGAATCCTATTGCAGACCATGCGGGCTGCTGCACGTGCGAAGAAAAAGAAACAATTCTGCCACGAGTGGGTTGTTGAACAAGCGATGTATATAACGGGCAAACAACTTTACCCACTACAAGAACTGGTGGCCCGGCTCATGCATACAACTTTGCTTAGTGCCAAGGAGACCTTGGGTACAGTTGAGGGAGAACCACGGAATAGCTAGCTGTGGTTGTCAATGTTTTTCAACTAAAAAGGCAAGACTTGATTTTGCTATAACAAATTAGAATAGCCCCTCTGGGTATTGGCGGTGAGATGTTTGAGTGGCGCCCCTTGGCTCCTGACGTCAGCTTAGGGACTCGCGCCGCTGTCGTCTGCCACAATCCGCTTGTGGGGAGATTGTAGCAGACGACAGTGCCGCTAGCAGTGCCTGGGATACAAATCGCCCACATTGATGCTTTAGTGGATTAAAAGCGTATTTCCAGTAATTTACTTATTTCGCCAGCTTCTGGTACCTTTGAATAATTTCAAACTGTATCCCGCACAAGTTTGCAACACACGGAGAGTGATGATGATGATGATGAATAAAAAGAAGAAGAAGATGATTATTATGATGGTGATTATGATGATGATGATGAATAAACTTTATTTGAGTCCAGGGGCTGATGTTAGGGCACCCACCGGGTGAAAATCTTCCTTAGACAGGGATGCCTTCGACTGTGCTGGGCAACCGTGCCCTCACTAACAATCATCGCTGGTGTGAGGGGTAGGAGCTGGTCAGCAGCTCCACCCACTGCTCATATGTAGGGTTGGAGTTAAGGGGGAGAGTAGGGGATTTCTGGTACTCCCATACCATGAAATACAGGGTGCCTGGTTGGGGGCAGGATTTGCATGGGGCAGGGTATAGGGTGGGATACATGGCATGTAGAAGGGTGTTATGTGGGTAGGAGTTAGCCTGTAGTCGCCGGTAGTCCGAGAGAATCCCTTTTATCTTACGGTAAACACTGTGTTGCCAAGGCTCGCTTAGATAACGGCTGCTTTGTGAACAGTGGCAGCCTAACCGGACACGTTATCGCCTCGGGAACTTCTGTGCTAAATATGGATGCTCACCTCATCCACTTGGGAAGCACGTGGTTGATGACATAAACGAATGCATGGTGTAACATTAAAGGCCGTATGCGTGATTGGCTTCGCATAATAGAACCCTCTATATAGGGCTATTTATTAGGAACCTGGTCGCGAACACGTCTGCAAACAGACCACAGGTAACGTCCGCAAAACGGCGTAGTTAACCAAAACTCCGCGCTTAAAAGCCGTATTCCACGTTTACGAATGGAAAGTTGTACTTAAGGCACCTTGTACTCACTGATTACCCGATTTTTCAGAACATTTTTGCTTGAAGGATAATACGTCATACAAAGGGCTGGCCAATTACAAACCGTTCTTGAAATGAAAATAGTTTTGTGAGCTCACCTGTGTGGTGTAGTGACCTTTCAACAAACTTTTCACATTTTTTCATGGCCGGTACGACGCAGCATTTTGAATCTTGGACGGAATACCAATGCAACTGATAAACCTTCTTGGACCTAAAAGTAAGGGATCATTTATGAGGGCAATAGATAAGGGGATACAAACCAAACAAATACCAGAGGACTGGCTATAACGTACGATAAACTTAATATATAAAGGCAGTGGTGACAAAGCCAGTATTGATTCATACAGGCCACTCACAGTAACGTCAGTGGTGTATAGATTCGTAATGCAGGCGATAAAATCAGAAATTCAAGCATGGATGGAAGAAAATGAAATACTTGGGGAACTGCCGAATGGATTTAGACAAGCCAGGCGATTGGATGACAATGTGTTCGTGATAACGCAATACATTGAAATTGCGAAAGCGCAGGGGCATATGACAACGTAAACAGAGAACTGCTGTGGAGAATACTGAAACTCCTGGGATTAGATGACGAGTTAATACAGTTCCTTATAGCAATCTATAAAGACAATTGACTGCACCTTACATTGGAAGGACAGAAATGCGCCCAGCAGGTCAACATCCATCGGGGACATAAACAAGGATGCCCTTTGAGCTCAATACTGTTCATTCTTTACATGGCAGGGTTAGAAAAGAAACTGGAAGAAAGTCAAGTACGGTTTTGCCTAACCCATATGCTACAATGCGAAGTGGTACAACAGCGTATTCCGGGAATGTTATACGCAGACGACATTGTTCTTTTAGCTGATAACCAGATTGATATGCAACGGCTAATAAATATTAGCGGCCAGGAAGCCACCGACCTCGGGTTAAAGTTTAGTGCGAAAAAATCAGGAATAATGCTTTTCAATGACGCTACCACTGACGCAGTGTCTATCCAGCAAGGCGAATTACCCAGTGTGAAGGAGTATAACTATTTGGGAGTGTGGATAAACGAAGGGGACAACTACTTAAGAACTAATGAGGAGCAACTTAAGGGTAAGGGAAAGCGAAACGCAGCTATAATAAGGCATATAGCTCTGTGGGGGTATAACATATATGAAGTAGTGAGAGGAATGTGGAAAGGAGTAATGATTCTGGGTCTCACATTTGGGAATGTTGTACTCTGCTTAAAATGAGACGTTTTATCAGGCCTTGAAGTGGACCAGAGAACGGTAGGACGCGCGCATGAAAAAACAACTAACGAAGCAGTACAGGGAGATATTGCCTGGGCGTCATTTGAAGTTCGAGAAGCACAGAGTAAAATATGTTTTGAGATGAGTTTGAGAGCAATGGATCCCCGAAGGTGGGCAGCTAAAGTTTTTAGGTACCTATACTTGAAAAGCGTGGACACGCAGTGGTTAAGGAAGACTTGAAGGCTGACGATGAAATACGGAAAGAACCGTGGGGAATCCAAAACAATCAAGGTAACCAAAAAAGAGGCAAGGCAGATTGAAACGAATAAATGGAGAGAAAAATGAAAGCTAGAACGTCGTTAGAGACGCACAGTGCTGAGAAATTGAACATCTGAAAGGCAAATTTCTACGATAATTCCCAGGGCAGTGCTTTGCTATTTCAGGTTAGAGCAGGTTGCTTGCGAACTAAGCTTTGTGGGGAAGTATTCACAAAATGATGGGGTATGCGTGGTCTGCGAAAGACAGACAGAAACTATGCGGCACATAGTATTTGAATGTGAGGGTATCCATCCAAATCTACATGAGGGAAATATTCTGCTTCCAGAAGCACTAGGATTTAAGGGTAGCACAGAGGAAGTTAACTTCAAAGCTGTCGAGGGGACGAAAAGAAGACTACAATGCTAGTGAACGAAAAGCAGAGAGGGGAATATTGCCTGGGACAGTTACCACCTGTAACAAAAAAAAAGTATTTTGCAGCGCTAGTATTAAACCAAGAGCATAAAACATAGGTATATTAGTCCTTTCTGGTAAGATGACATGTCAACCCCCCGCTACAAAGGCGAAACCAATAGCAATCATCATCGTTTTCAACCATCTACCTATTGGGGTTATTATGGTTTTGTGAAATCCCGCAGGCACCCAATCCTAAGACCCCCCCACCACCACCTCCCCCTTGAATTCATTCCAGGCATGACGCCAGAGAATTTATTCAGAAAACGCAAGCGAAGAGCTACGTAATTTTAGCTGACAACCTTGTCCTCCATAACATTTATTCAGGTTTAGCTTCCCTGATTTTAGAGGAACATGAAAAAGAACATGACGTATAACAACGGACAAACCTGCACATTGCATTTCAACCAATTTGCAAATCACACAACTCCATTTTCTCTCACTACACTTCTAACGAATTGCTTCTTTTGTCTTCCTATCACCCACGCATTTATATAAAACCCTTGGATGGTTTAATTAGAAGTGTGCGCTCCTCCTGTCATGTGCGCGCGCATTAACTACTGAGTTGCGCATACAGCAGCGTAGAGTACGTCGGTTGGCGCCCTGAAAATTAACGTCTAGCGTCACAGCAGACGGGGCTGTTAAAAAAAGTTAAACTGTTTCATTTTGCACGCATAAATTCTGCGCCCGCTCAGTCGTTCGAATTAGAAGCGATAAGATTTATAGAAGAGTACCGATGTGCTTTCCGCCGCTTGCAGGGATGTCGTCATTAATTCTGCTTAGCGCCTAAGCCCCGCCAGGAAAAGTGAAAGAAAGCCATATTTGCCATGTGTAACCAAAACAACCAATTAATTCAATAAGAAATCAGGAAAAAAAGCTACGTTAGCCAGTTAGCGTAATATGAACGATATTCTGTAAAAATGTCGTAGGATTCGTAGCAATAAAATAAGCGAAACAGATCGAACTATGTATTGAACATTGTGCCTCCTTCAACCCTATTAATCCTTTTATGTGCTCTTCAGTAAGAAGCACTTATTTCTAGTCCACAGCAGAGAGCTCGCAAAACACTGAAATTTCGTTAACTGGGGTTCGTTACTGTAAACGAAGAGAAATAGAACTTTGCTGTCGCGCCATGCCTGCAGAATGCATAGTAAGGTGGCCCGATTAATTAAATAACCGTTCTTGTCTTTATTCGTCGCATTTTTTTCCTTTTATGGCTAAATAATCACCTTTAGCCCGATAGGCATCCGCGTTGATAGAACGATTTTTACATTGTTTTGGCTTCCAGAAATGTCCTAAATTCAGTTCTCTCAACTTCTGTTCTGGTTGTTTTGTATTATTACACTAGAAATTGTAGAAAAGCTTAGCTTGCCATGCGAATTAAGGTACGCTGATTGTTTTAGGCGTGTTTCATTTTTGCATTACATTCGATATGGCGTAGACAAGCTGAAAAAAAAATAGAATAGTCACCTTCTAAGCCCGTCTTCACGGGAGTTATAGAGCGATTTTATGTGGAGGTGGGATCGACTAAACATCATCGAATTTAAACGACAGCATACTGTTTCGATTTCCGCAGAGCAGTTCATTTCACTTCCTGGCACGACTGTTGAAAACATAGGTGGGTCGTTTGTTTATTTCTTTTTTTTATTTTTCTGTGATAATTTTTGACTTAACAGAACATCTGGGAAGAGGTGGCGGGAAGTATAGGAAGGAGGAGGGGTGGGATAGTTGATATTAAGATGTCACTCTCTGCTTGTGTGATTACACCTCTCTTTTTAACAAATGGGCCCTGACCTGCTATTATAGTGATGGGGACATGGTCTCGCGGCCTCCAACCAGGTGGCATAAATATTTTGAACCCAAAGCAAACGGGGAAATTGGCGGCCAGGGGCGGCGTTGCGTAATCCTCGCCGGTCGGCTGACGACAGCCAAAGAATGCGAGCCAACCGGAGAACTGGGTCCGCGTCCCAGGCACGCACCGCGGCCTGCTGCTGGCGCAAGAAGCGCGCCAGCCGTCCGTGTTTTGCGGGATGACAGCTTCATTCGCTCTGGCCACGCTGAAAGCGGGTTCCGGATCATGGCGTGTTGCAACGAGCCGACTGTTTATGTCGGGGCCGCAGTGCTCCGGTGCCAAACGAAACACCGTTAGGCCTTTTTTTATTCTTCGCTTCTTTCTCACCCGTTATCTTCCTCTCTTAATAACACGCCTCAATCCTCGTTCCCAAAGTAAGCCGTGGGGAGCGTGAGCTTTGAGAGATTTGCATAATAAACGGTGGTGAGCTCGTGTGTGTTGAACAGAACGTCAGAGAGCGGGGTGTTTGCGGTACGGACGGAGCTGCTTTGCTCGTCGTTGGGCCGCTCTTTCGCAGTCGCCGGGTGGCAATGGGAGAAACAACTTCGCGCTGCAAGTGCGAGGTGAAGCGAAAGAGCTGTTAAAATGCGATGGGCACAACGCGTGGGGTCTTGTTGCAACCAGCCTGTGCTCATTTGAAGGAACAGCACCGGATGGACGTGTCTGGTTTATAGGAAATATACGAGTAGATAGTCACTACGAAGTTTAGTAAGGCTGTTTATTGGAATGGTTGTACGTGATCGGCTGTTTGTTTTCCTCCAAGGAGTGTACGCCACGTAAGTAGTCAGTGCTATGGAACGCCGAAACGCTTTTTGCTACATTAACTGTTAGCTTTTTATTATCTAGTTTACTGATAATCAGCCCCGGGAATTATTTCGTTCAATTGAATACGCTTAGAGGAGCGCTGGTAAGTCATAGGTCTCGAGGCTTTACTGTCATTGGCGGGCACGTTTTATAGTAGAACCACTATTTAAAGTTAAAGGATGACTAATTCTGACACTGAGGAGACAGCTCTGAAAGCATTAGTAACAAGTCGGCTAAAGTGCGTAATGCAGCTAGAGGCGGGTCCTAGTCGAAACTCAGAGGTGCACGGGGCATTGCGAGTTCCATTGCCACACCACTTTATAGCATTTCAAATCTGCCGCTTTTAAGGCGTGTTCGTCTCAACCCTCAATACTTGTGTGCCACTTCTGCCCCGTTGGTACAGTGGTCCTGTTTCTTGCCTCATGTTACGGCATGAAGACATGCATCCCAGTCCTGCAAGCGCTACATCTCCCCGAAACGTAATGCAAATTTCACTTTCATTTCCTAACATCGAAATTGATGTTAGCTTGCCTAGTCCTGTAGATTATTGGCCAAAGTGTGCTTGTATTTGGGTCACTACCACCTTTTCTTTTTGCTTTCCTTGGTCCTTCGCAGAAGTCACATCGAGCCTCAACTTGTGGGTATGCCGTTCGAGTTGACATTTTCTCACTCAATCGGTGGATGACGCAGGTTTCCTCATAAAATAAAAACATTACCAAGTTTGTAATTCAGAGAGATGACGAGTATTCCGCTATTACAACATAATGCAATTGTGAATGTTAAAAAGAAATAAAAAGAAAAGCTAACGTAGAGGCGCACCTAGAATAATATGGCTTTGCTCGTCCCGAATGGTGGGAACGAATGAGGAACAGAAGTAGTTAATCAGGAATGTAAAAAATAAAATTGTAACACCACAGAAAAAGTGAGGTGACTTCGACAGACTCAATTTTAAAGACAATAGTCTTTCTTGGGCTACTTAAACCCCGAAAGTTTGGTTGGTCTGTCTGTCTGTCTGTCTGTCCGTCTGTCTGTAACTCGATTCAGCCACCCGGCCAAAGTAAAATGCTTGCTGCGCAATATTCTTATATACTCACAGCCAAATGTAAACGTCTAATCCCGGTTTATATGTTCAAACTTGTCATCTTTGTTGAACAAGAACAAGACATTACGCAAATATAAGACAGGAAATTAGTACACAAGGAATATTTACAGTGTTCTTTTATTAAAAAATTCCTGGATGCTTGGTTTTTTGATAGCAAATGATATTCTTCATCTGCTGCAGAACAACGCGTACCGCCTGCTGTTGCCCAAGCCACCTCCAGGCGGCATATGAGAAATCACGCAGCGACAGCAAAGAAAGGTTCCACTAGCTAGGTTTCACGTTCTGCTTGGAACGCCTGTGGAGCACGGCAACGCGGTTTATAAACCTTGAAGTCGGCCGCCTCGATTCACGCGCGCCTCCGCTGTACTGCAGCGCTGGCATCGAGGAACCCCGCCTGTAGCAGTGGAACGAGGTAAATTCAAATCACCTTGAGCAAACCATTAGTGTGTTTACCTTGGGATGAGCGCGGCGAAACAAGAACAGCATGAGATGTAAGCGGGAAAGCGAAGGGGGGTATTTCCTTGGGAAATGTCTACAAAGACTATCGTCTTCTCACGACATTTGCAACGAAAGGAGCAGATACGCGGCCAATTTTTTTTTTTCATGGAATGCATGCGATGATAGCATTGTAACTATTTTCAAGCTGGGCGAGACCTGGACTCCCCATTACGCACCCACTGTTTGTTAAGCAGAGTCGTCAAGACATTCGTTCCCGCTTCGTAGTTTTAGTCCAGGTATGACTGCACTTACTGCCACAAGTTCCTCGCGTGGGACGAGCAAGAGTTGAAACGACAATTATTTGTTTCATTTGAAGAAAGCGCATTTGCGTTTTGCTCAGTCTATGTTTTACATACCGTGTTTAAGCGCCTTAAAAAGAAAGGAAACAATTGGTTCCGGTGCTTCTTATCATTTTTCGTCCTTTACAATAATCAATGGAATGTCTTTTTCGCTCACAGAACCCCGTCAAAACACACTGCAGTTTCCACCAGCGAGACGAACAGCAGATGCTTAACGAAAACCTAGAGCTGCATGCCTTCGCGCATGGCAGAGCTGTTTCAGGCTTCAGAAAACAAGGCTTCAAGCCCTGTAAAGCCGCTGCGCCCGCCGGGTGGCTTATTTAGAACAATTACAGCCAGCAGTTCAGATTATTTTATGAATAATTTCGCACACAGTGCTGTTCTTTTATAACGGCATTATACGCAAGCTTATGTTGGTAAAGTCAATTTCAAGTGCGTTAGAATTTCTATTTGGTTTCAACAAAAGAAATGCGTTTGTCCTTCTGTAACACTGAATGTGCCACACTTTTTCCGCATCAGGAAATGTCATTAATTAAAGGCTCCGTGTTTTTAATATTCTCATATATCAAATCTTAAACAGTCCCAGAATGTGTCGTTCTAGCAAGGCATTCATGCTTAGTTGTGCAGCCAATTTTAAAGGAGATCATTGTATAGTGTTTGATAGTGATTTACGGCAGATAATCAC
The DNA here is from genome assembly GCF_048455015.1 of Haemaphysalis longicornis. NCBI lineage: Eukaryota > Metazoa > Arthropoda > Arachnida > Ixodida > Ixodidae > Haemaphysalis > Haemaphysalis longicornis. The sequence goes on along the minus strand of NW_027526335.1, from coordinate 68,056,953 downwards.
ACAGTACTTTTGAGACCATTCTTGGTGCCACACTAACCTAATTGAGGTTGGACGTGGTAAGACCGATTTTCCCGAGAAGAAAGAAAGAGATGTTCACGATGAAAGTTTTTGTGGCCGTTCTATGGAATCTGACAACGGCAGAATCACTTTGACAGGTTTGGTAGAAGCTGAGCTTGGCAAAACGGACAAAAGGGTGGGTGGTTTTCCAGGGTGGAGCTATTTTGCACTGGCTTTTTTTCCCGTAGTGACATACGCACGCATGGCGCCCTTGGTGTTCACAAGAACGGACACGTTCCTTGTCATCGGGAATGGCGCCTTATTTGCCTGCCTGTCCGCAACCTTGCTGACTGGACCGTAATATGGTCTTGTTGGAAGTTTACGCGCTCTGCGAGTTTTTCCCGGAAAGATCAACCAGCATTTTCCCCGGCGTCGCGATTTCTTTTTTTGTGAGAGGCGGGGGGGGGGGGGGGGGGGGGAGAGAAAAGGCTGAATTTTGATAATAGGTCTCCCACCTGGAACTATTATACTTAAAGGGCTTCGCCTCTCATTTTACATTATGTGCCTTGTAAATGAACGTTCATCTCCTCTCATCATTAGGGCTAACCTATAGCCGCATGCCAAGGCTTGTGTAGCGGGATGAGTCAGAACGTGTTTCAAAAAAATGCTCATATCTCGTTTCTCGTCGCTCCGTTGTATGAGGGGAAAAAAATGCAGCGACTCCCCTTAATTCTAATGCGCATCTTTTGGAATGCGTTACACCACCTTTGATCGATGATAATACTTGGTGCGCCATTCACAGAGACTTTAGAGGGTTAAAAAAAAGCCTTCATTCGCCATTACAAAAGGATGCTTGCCTCGGGCGGATTTACATTGCGATGAAATGTTGGGTCTTGCTTTCGAATGAATGCACTCGAATATGATCACACCCCGCTTGACCGCTGACCATTATACATTATCAGGCGACCATTAATTAGGGGCGCGTAGAAAATGGCTTGAATTGTCACTTGAAAATGAAGTTCGTTTCTTCGTAGAAAGACACGTGGGCCTGCATGCCGGTGTTTCGCCACGGTCATGGTCGCAGAGGATGTTTGGTGCATCGCAGGCTCGCTGTAATAAACTTGTACGAGCTTAATAATAATAAAGAATAGCTTAATAACCATGAAACGTTCTATGGGTAGGTCTCTCCGAGCTTTCGTGAAACCAAGGTTTCTGCGAGGCCCAAAAATGTGACGACACCATAAAGCGCCCCTTACACTTCTTTCCATCTCCTTCCCTCCCCATTTCTCTACCTCCTCGAGTTTCTGTAACAGACAGTATAATTCTCGTGCACTAAGATTTTGCTGTCATGTTTTCAGGACCGTGATACCTTCATTGGCCTCATGTATTGCAGAATACCGGTGCTAGTTACCCTAGTACAACGTAACGATCATCTCTTAGCATACCCGCGTTACAGTCGTTACCAAAGGTTACGTCCTTCTTCATGTCCTTGGTGCCTTTTTAGCTCGCTTTCAGTTACCTATTGTAGCCTCGCCAACCAAGCTACTTTTCGTGCCTAACGTTGCTGGAGTATAAATCGTAGTACAATATCTCATTATCTCATCCACGTTGTTTGTTTTGTAACCAGTTTAGCCTCTCACTGAATAACTCTATCGCTGTCAACGGCACGCTTCTTTGTTTCTCCCGCGTTTGGTTAACGTTTCTTCACTGAGCATTGCTCAGTTCCATGTTGAAGACCCAATGATATTTTTCTTGCTTCTCGTATTCAATTTTGACACTTTAGTCAACAATTCTTTATTTGTATGCAACTTCTCTGCGACAATTTCTACGGAAATGAACAGTTTTACCGTTTTCTAGGACCGAATGGTTGTTCATGTCTTGGAACTGCTAGCACTGTGTCGTGCAGCAAGGTTTGAAGCCTTTACAAACAGCAAATAGGCCTTACGGAAATATCACTGTCTTGTTTAAATGAAGAAGGAAAGTTCGGTAACTAACGTGCGCCCAATCTGTCTACTGCTCATGTAACATTTCAAAAATGCGTATACAATGCCCGTCTGCTAGGCTCTCTTTTCTTTTTCCGGGAAACGAAACCCACTCTATTCACACTACCACCGAGAGCAAGGAAGCTTTCCATCAAGTGGATTCATCACTGGACTTTCCTGCAGCAAGAACGCACTGTGGGCAGAATGGCGTGTTCCTCATTCATCCACAAACGGGTCCATTTCCGGCATTTACTTGTTTTCTGCATGCGCGCATGCGCTCCACCACTCATTCGAGAATTAAGACTTGTTCAGCTTGCCACAGGACGCAGCCCCCATTGAGCTAACGACACTTACCAACCTTTCCCCTGCAAAACGACAACAGTTTTTTCATACGTCACCTAATCAAGGCATGTGTATCCCCTGTGAAATTCCGGACACCACTGAACACATTGTTTGGACATGCCCTCAATTTAAAACTGAAAGACAGGTTCTCCTAGACACCCTCCCCACTAACTTACGACCAAATTCCTTAAATGATCTCCTGCGTCCGTCCTACCCACCTAATTTAGCGAAGGCAGTGTGGGACACTCTCCTGCATTTCATATCCCAACCCACTATTTTTCTCTTGCTATTTCCCACCCACACCCGTCGTGAACCTTAACTTATCGCTACCCCTAAGGGGGTCTGATGCACTAGCAAGAGACCCCCGGGTGTTTTTTCTACATTTCAATAAACGTTGGAAAAAAAAATCAAGAGGACAGTTGGAAGCTCGTTTTGCCCTTCTGTGATTTTCTCTTTTCACTGTCTAGCTCAGAGTCCCTGTGCTGTATTGTGTGGCTGAAAAAAAGGAAGGCGAATGTATATTATGTCGGTATTTTCACAGTTCTGGACATGCCAATTTCCGAGAACGTATTGACTTAACGGTGCGTCGCTGCGCTTGCAACAGCAACGCTTCAGGCTGTCGGTGCACGATTTCTTATCAAAGATGGAAAGGTTGACTAGCCTCTTCAGTGCGGAGTGAGTCTGCTGCAACTAAGATAAATAGCTTTATTAGTAAAACTAACTATTGTTTCATTACTTCCACATATGCACCAAAAGCTCCAAGTCAGCGCTCGGTTAGTATTTTTTACGTCCCTAACCCTCATATTAAGGCTGCGTTTTTTAGCGTGCGGTGAAGGGTTTTTTTCTTTCGCCCTTATTTCTGCCGTGACGTTCCGGTCGTAAAGTAGTTTGCAAGCTATCTCTAGTACGCTGGGCTTATTAATCTCATAGATAAACAGCAGTATTGGCTTCTACACAAGGGGAGGAGAATGAACAGACAAACACGACCGAAAAGACATACGAGTAAGCGCAGCCGCATAACGCGATAGCAACACCACAAACATTAGGGACTGCACATAGGGCATTAGAGAGTAAATGTATGCCTCGTCCAAGAATAGAAAATCAAAGTCAGAATAGAAATAGAAAGTTAGAATCTAAAATTATTATTTTCTTTGTTTCTTGGAGTGGGGGGGGGGGGGGGGGGGCTAGCTCTTATAATGCAGTGAACCTTAAAAGAGAGCTAACGCGGGCCAGTTGGTGCATATTGCTGGAATGAAATAACAGCGCAAAAGACAAGAACAAGAACATCTTCCTTGGTCTGGTCTTCTGCGCTGTTTCTCTGTTCACGTTACAAAGCAACCTTTTGGGGTCTTTCTACCCGAACTGGGGATCTTGTCAAGTGCAACCTGCAGGAAGTTCAATCTGTAAGTGCAGCCTAATGCAAGCGCAACATGTGCAATTGCAAGTGCAACCTAGAGGAAGTTCAACCTGCTAGAGTACGCTGGGCAAGGGCATCCTGTGAAAGTACAAGTGCAACCTGTAGAGGGAAGGCAACGAACCATCCGGCTGTAAATGTTCACGCTAGCAAAAAGTTGGATAGAAGCGACAAAAGCGGTCATTCTTTTTACGAAAGGAGCCTTTATATGTGCTCAGGAAAAACATAATTTTTCTGTCCTGATCGGGCACGTGTACCGTAAAACAATTCGGCATGAAATCATTCCCCATCCACGACGCTATGTCGGCTACGGCATCCTTGCTTTGTGAGCTGAGTGGGCCGTAGCATGATTAATGGGGATCCATTTTTCCGGAATTCTGGACTGCTTCGTTTTTGCTCCCCCACTACGACTTCAATTTTTCTTCCTGTCTTCGACAACCGCTTAAATCCAGCGCGGCCTACTAAAAAACTATTTATTACATCCCCGCCGATACGAAAGTGTGAAGAAGCTTTAAACCGGCTCCCGACACGCGACTGCGGCGTATTGTGGCCGGCTTTGTTTGATGACAGGGGAATGAAAAAGCGCTTAGATGGAGCGCGAAGGCATTTTTGAAATATAACGGCAGCGGGTTTAAGACGAGGAACGGAGGATCGTCATAATTCCCAAAGTAGCGGTTAAGCTTGTCACGCGCAATGTCCGCCAACCATTCATCAAGTTTCATGGCGGCGACAGCCTGCAGGCGGAGGGGAAATATTCATGGCCCCCCATCCGACGCCTTCTTGACTGTGCGTGGTTAAAGAATGCGTGTCGGAAATGTAACCACTTGGGAACCATTAGCTCGAGAGCTTTCCGAGTGTGTAGCTGTTATTTTCGTAATAAAAGTGGCCGCATATTTCCTTTCTCCGCGGCAAATATCGTCGAAAGACGACAGCCTTCTGCCGTCCCTGAAACTTAACAGGCTCTTCTCTCTTTCCTCCCCCTCAGGTTCTTTCCCTCCACCTCGCTCCTGACATGGCTAACACAATGCAGATTCCTTAATCCGATCAAATTTTCCAGCCTTCGCATCGATTGCGCGCCATTTGGTTCAAGAGTGAGCAACTTGCCTTTCTCTTTTTAAGGGCGAAGCACCTTAGGGGCTGGGGCTGTCGGTGTCTCGTGCTGTCGTCGCATGTCGTCACGGTAAATCAAGTTGTCAAACGGTGGCAAAAATAAGCGTTTAATTGATAAAACAGGTGAAAAATAAACTAACATAATTCAAACTAATTTTTAATGGATGAATAATCAGGATTTAATTGCAATAATAACAGATATTTCTAAAAATTTCGTCTCGAAATAGGTTTTAAACACAGGGTTTTCTATTGTAAAGCAAACCCGCCGCGGTGGCTCAGTGGCTAAGGCGTTGCGCTGCTGAGCACGAGGTCGCGGGTTCGATTCCCGGCCGCGGCGGCCGCTTTTCTGATGGAGGCGAAAAGCAAAAACGCCCGTGTGTACGACATTTCGGCGCACGATAAAGATCCCCAGGTGGTCAAAATTAATCCGGAGCCCTCCACTACGGCGCGCCTCATTGCCTGCGTTGCGTCGGCACGTTAAACCCCACAATCAATCAATCTATTGTAAAGCATACTTCATAGCATGCTCTGGCGTGTGACACGAAGAGAACTTACGCCCAGTCTGTCTCTCATCTGATTGCTGAAATTTGCTTCAACGCAGAAGAGGGCGCAAGCGCGCGATTGCTCCTCCCACCGGTGCTTCTCCGGCGCCCAATCAGCGCGCGCCTTGTGGCAATAGCGAGACTTACAATCTTTGAATGCACTTAAACACTGATGCTTCGCCCCTCCTCAGGTTTCACGTTAAAGGAGATGGCCCGTGTTTTTTTTAACACGTGATTGCTTTTTTTTTTATTTGCTGTTGCAAGAACCACTTCTTATCAACAGGACGTTGCTTCTCTCGGTTCTCTTGCGTAAAACCCGCCTGATTTTTCTTTTACCTTGCCTAAAGGTAACAAGTAAGACCCATGCCTTGGCTTTGGTAGCTCGGAAGGATCTGCCCTATATGTACTACTAGCGGTAGTACCCGGCGGTGCCCGGGTGGGCCATTATATTAAGGACAGCAATTGGTATTTGTTAGTCGCCATATTAGGCTACTTCATTGGGAAAAGGTACACACTCGGAAGCGCCTGCCTGCTGTCAGTATATAGGCTTCTACTTCAGGTGCGTCGTGGTAATGTGTTACGACTGGTGCTCGTGTTTTACTCCAACTCTCGCAAAACAAATTGCACCAAGATGGCGCGTTTGAGCGAATGAGTCACTGAGTGAAAAAGATTTTATTGAGCCGGCGAAGTGGGAATGGTTCCCTATTTCAGAAAGCCATGTGATGAGTGCGCAGCCTTCACTCTGGAGGAAGTATTGTCAGGACATCCAGATCGCTGATTGTCACCATGTTCTCCCACAGCTCAAGGTTTGGAAAAGTGGATGAAAGAAGGAGGAGCTTGGTTTGCTTTCGCTCTTAATATATGAGGAAGAGTGCCAGGTTGCAGCCACAACTTGAATTCGGCAGGAGATTGCGCTGGGAACACATGATGGAGGCCAGCTGGGTCAGGGGTATTCTTCCTCGTAGGAAGTGCTATCTCACAAGATATGAACGATGCTCATCGGGACAGTTTTATCATAGTAACATGGGCTTCCTGTGGGAGGCGCGAGCTTGCAGAAAGTCCCAGCAGATGCCGAGGGCTAACCTTTGCACTTTTTACTGGTACATCTTCTCTTTTACATTTATGATATATGACACCTGCTCCTACTGGAGGCGCGTAGTTGCCGAAGATGCCTACAGATGGCGAGCGCTATGCGAACGCGGGAAAACTCAAGTGGATTTTAGGTGCAAAGTCATGCAAATTGAAAAACCTCGCTCGCCTTCTAATCCGCATCTTAGGACAAAATCCTGAAAGTGGTTTTTGGGCAATTAAATGGGCAGCATTTTTAAGAAAAAACGAATGGGATATATCAACTGGCTGGGTGATTATTGGTGAAAGTGTAAAAACACAGTGTTTTCCCGAAATCCCGCTTGCCTCTATTGGGAGGGTGTGATTGAAAAATGTTGTATAACAGTTTTGAGATAAGTGAGTAAGTTGCCTATCTCAACAAAAACCTGTTCGATATCTCCGATGGCGGGCGGTAAAAAAATTAATATGTGAAAAACAATTTTACCGCTTTAAACTCTCTCCATGGTGGAATTTTTAATATTTTAAGAAATATTGACCCCCAACACCGTAATCAGAACGTGCCCTTGCAATCTGTAGCCGTTTCAAAGAGCAGTTTGGCTAGACGTGTACATAACCTGTTGGGCCTTTTTGGCTCATCAGCCGTGTAATTTGTGAAAAACAATTTGACCCTTTTAGCGGTGTCGCAGAGCGAAATCCTTAAAAACGGTTCTGTGCATTTGTATGAGAAACATATTCTAGCAAAAATCAGTTGGATTACCGAATCGCTGAAATATTTATTCGAGAATCTTTAGGAACACGGTTTTAGATCCGGAATGCTGAATCACCTCGCTGGTGTAGGTGAGGGCGAAATCCAAAAACTACTTTTTAGGTATTCTTAAGGGCTACTTAAATCAGCAAAAAGCGCTTCGATATGTGAATGGGTGACCGAGAAAATAACGAATTCGCAAAACCACAATTTCGCCCTTTTCTTCGGTTCGGAGGGCAATTTCTGGAAAACCCGCCTTAGTGAGCACCTACTCAATGACGCAAATAAACTCGTGAAATTTCAAGTCTCTAGGTCTAACAGTTTTGGCTGGGCGTTGATGAGTCAGTCAGTCAGTCAGTCGGGCACTTCTCTTTATAGGTAGAGATTATGAGCAATATGAAAGGGAACACAGGAACGCGTGGCAAACAGCCTCGAAACAGACTCGGAGTGATACGCGTATGGCGCTGTGAAAATGAAAGGGAGAAGGAGGGCGCTCTTCCATAAACTGTTGGCACTCCCACCACGATGGGATTTCTACAAAGCAGCAGCTTACGTCATTTCGCCGATAATATGGTGTCGTCCGACAGCCGATAAGACGCACAGCGGGAATGGGAACAGTTGTTAGAACAGCGTCCCCCTTTCCACTTTGTTTACGACGGCGGCCGCTGCGTATCACGCATATCTGGGTCTGAGGGTGTTTTCTATGCGTTCCCGTGTTCCCTTTTATATTGCTAATAATAGTACTTCTTGTTGAAGACCACTTTCCCCGTTTGGCCAGGTGGTTGAATCAAGTGACACAGAGACAAACAGGTCCACCAAAATTGGCGCGTTTGGGCAGCCCAAGAAAGTCTATCTTATTTAAAAAACTGTGCTCCCTTCAGGGTCACCACGTCTCTAGGGCACATTCCCATTACCCTCACTCCGAACTCACGAGAACAGCTTGAGCATTACTTAAATTTATTCAGTCAGGCTCACTGTTTGATCGGGCATTATAACTTTAAATGGCCAATCACAGCTGCTGTAGATGTTATTTAAGCAACTGTATTGTCCCTTAAATTCTGCTCTGTCATAAAACAAAAATTAGGGGTTGATGCGTTATTAAAAAGGCAACCTGAATGAAGCGTTGCAGGGGGCGGCAGAAAGTGAGATGGGCAGATGAGATCAAGAAGTTTGCGGGGATAAATTGGTCGCAGTTGGCACAGGACCGGGTTATTTGGAGATTAATGGGCGAGGATTTTGCCCTGCAGCGGGCGTAGATAGGCTGGTGATGATGAACCGGTAATAAGAATATGGACCTCGGTAAAACATCAAGGCTAATCCTTCCCCAATTCCACCCACTTACACACATTGCTGCCCTGCAATCGGTAAAATGAAGGTTTCTAAACATAAAAATTGCCAACGTCTTCTAACGCTCTCGCTGAGCATGCAGAAGCAACTCACCATGAAATAGATTGGGCCAATGCAAAAATAATCGGAAAAGAGATGAATTGCACCTCTCGGCTTTATCTTGAATCCCTGACAATCCAGACCACGGAGCACACACTTAATCGCAATGACGGCAACTTCCCCCACGTGTACGCACGTTGCCTACGTCACATCTTGAAGCAAACATAACCGGATCACTTTCGACCCCACTTTTCATTGTGAACAAGGCACCCGTACGGGAGCCGAAACGTCTTTTTTGGATTTTAAACATTCATGGTCGGTGCCAGTTTTTATTGTCATAAAAATTACCTGTTAACCAGTTCGGTAAAAACTGAAATTCTCCTCACTTCCTTTGTCCGGTGGAAAAAAAAAGACACATCCTTATTTCTCAAAATATCACTCTAACGTCGAAAAGGCAAAAGAAACACGAAATTAGGAAAAATATCGATCGACCGTCACGTCCATTCCCACTGACAGATTGATACTCGCTAAGGCTTCCTTCAATCCATTTTGGTGCCCCGCGCACAGAAAAATAGCCCTGGGCCTGCCTATCAACGCCTTGCGAGGATTCCAGGCGATCCGGAGTAAAAGAGGAAAATATTTGATCTTTCTGTCTTGCCTATCAGAAAAGCCCCGTGAACTGGCTCGCTTTTTTGTCCTGTATTATACAGAAAAAGTTTGCAAGACGTACCAAACCTTTCGATAAATGGAATGAAATTGCGCCTATCCACCTAGATTCGAGCACCGATGAAAGCATCACAACGGGCTCCAATGTATGTTTGGTGTGTTGTGTAAGGCGACCTATTTTCTGACTCCTTTGGCTGTCCTCTACAGGCGGGTGAGCTTCAACGAAGGCTTGGAAATGTTTAAATGTATTTTGAGTCTAAGCGCTGCTCTCTATCTCTCCAATTTCTTACAGGTTACCTCTAGTTGAGGTTTGTATGTGTATAAAACCACGACATGCGGAATACGGGTCCGATGCCATACCAACTAGGCTACCGGGGAGGTCGGGTCCCGCTCAACTTTGTGTGGCAGATATGTGAATGGATTTGTATCCTACGCTTCAAGGTGGTACCCAGCGCCACTCCAACAAGAAAGTGCAGTAGGGCATACTTCATCGCGCATGCGTTTATAATGTGCACGAATCTTGCGCGGTGTACACCTCATCAAACGGACCCCCGCTAGTTCGAACTCCGCTTCTATTTTACCAATTTTGTCTCCTCAGAGTTCGAAATAACCAGGTTTGTCTGTATATATATCTAAGAACACTGCGGTACTCCTCCTCCTTCTCTCACGCCGCCTTCGGCTGCGCGTGCATCGTGACACAGGCGACGACTAAACACGAGTCCTCCCGGAGACAATAGCGCACGTCCCTTGGGCGCGTATTGCCGGGAAAGTTCGCCTCTAAATTTAACATGTGTCACTTTAGATAGATGCGGCTAATTTCCACACCAGCAGACGTAATTACTGGGCAGTTATGTAACTGATTCAATAAACCTTGTTTTATTAGGTGATTTATTCACCTTTGGCAATCCCTCATGTTAAGGTATAGGTTGCTCGCTGCACGCACGTTGCTCGCTGCACGCGCGTACGCCGGGGGGCGTACCCTGTACTCCGACATATGTCAACTTGATTTACGCGAAGGCCATACACCGCGAATGGACAAATCCTGGGCCTCGCAGCTTCCGCTGTGAAACGCTCATCGGACTGACGCTTCCGTGTTGCTTTGTGGCGGATAAGATTTCATTCACGGCGCTCCAAGGAAGCTCTCTCGAAAAGCAGCGTTCATGGCACTGCGAGAAACAAACAAGCGAAGGCTGAGGAGACCAGTCGCCAAAGTTTCCCTGGCTGCTCGCTGGATTCATCCGTCTGACACCCGGGGCCGGGATATCCTACTTATGCGAAGAAAACGGTCGCGCCCTGCTGATCCGGCTTCCTGCGCGCTTGGCGCGGCCGGGCACGACGGCCGCGGCCTCCCGTCAGATTTTGTTGACCTTTTTCCAGGGATTCGTTCCGTCGGGATCACTCAGACGTGAGCAGCCGTCCAAGCAGAGTTGGCCTTGTTCTGCTTCGAGTCAGATTCAGTGTGCCTTGCGCTGAGCCTCGCTAGTCTTCCGGAATATTGTTACTGGCCGTTCGGATTTTTGCTGTTCCTCGTTGTGCGCCGTGCACATGAATAATCCGCCGGTTGGAGTAAAGAATTTAGGTCACACTTGAAAATATTGACGAGTGTGGAAAATAAGCTTGGAACCACAATGGCAATGGAAAAGGGGAAGATCACTCACAGAACTGAAAGCAAACAAAAAAGGGAAGGGAAGGCGAATGGTCAACCCTTTTTTTTTTTTATTTTGTGCGACATTTCCGAGAAACGGTTATATCCACGTGCAAAGCACTGCCTCATAAGAATAGAAAGCTTCATTGCTGACTGATGCACCTAATGTGCGATACCGTTGCAACTTTCGAGCCAAGGGTATCGTCGAAAACAAAAACATTGAACCAAAAACGTTGTGTGTTATTCTTAAGAAAAAATAACAAAAACAGTAGCATCCGCCGATTGTTGATATGTGAGATATATAGGCGTCGTTCTAGAAAATTATCCATGATGTCATACATTTTCGCTGAGCGGTATTGCTTAGTGCTGCTAATGGCTGTCGCACTAAGCTGCGCCGGAGTGGAGACTTTGCGAATCAGAGCGTCCGACTGCGCGGCCTCTCTCCAGCAATAATACATGAGCAGAAGAGAAGTTCGTGCTATACAGTGACCATGCCTAAAAAATACATGGCAGCGCACAAGGCCTCGAAAAATAGTGGCCTGCATCAGAAGCGTAGCGTCCCCTTGAGATGTGCGAGTCCTGCGACCAGATGTTGTCTCGCGTCAACAAGGAGTGACAGCGACGAGAAGCGCGTCTTGAAACCACCGCGGTGGTCCGTGACATGAAACAAATAAAGGAAACACGAGGAGGAACATCTGAGGACGAGTTCCTAAGAAAAGGAGATGGCCAGCCGCCATCGCGTAATGGGTCCATGAGAAACAGGCAGCTGCTGCCGCTTCCATACTGTTGTTGCTTCTGCGGCTGCTTGTTCTTACCATTACTACGTTAACAGTCGCGGCAAGAAAGAAATTGAAAGTACCGCCTGCAATGCTGTGCCTGTACAGTGCTCTGTCGTGCGCGCTCAGTGCAGATACTGGTAGAATGCAGAAACAGTTCACTCAATTCGACACTTTGTGAACGAAGACCGAGCGTGAAGAGTTCGGAAAACCGTGGTGTCCAATCTCGGGAGTACTTTTTCGAAAAGTGAGCTGATCGCATCGAATGTTTAAGAATTCGATTTCCTCCGGAAAGCTCAATCACAGTTGTATGAAGACTAACGCAAATTATTTGCAACGCGGCAGGGGACATGAGTGATGTTCGCGCTTGTTTGCTTCACCAATACTACAATTGGCTCATGCAAGCGACTCATCAGATAGTTGGATTGAGCACATACACAAAATGAATACCTAGCATGACAATAGATAAACAAAGAACAGATATAACATAATTGTAATATTACGTAGTGTGCGCTAGAGCGGCAGGCTTACCGCTCGCAGCACCAGTGCCTTTACGTTTGGTAGACTCCCGAAAAGCAATCCCTCTTGCATTTTTCTTATGCGTACATGTAATATTTGAGACATAGAACGAGTAAAAAAGTTCGAGAGAAAGAGAGTTTCGTTTGCCCCTTTGACATAGTCCCCTTCTTTTGAGGAGCTTGCTGGATTCCTTTGTGGTTGGGCCGTATAGAAGGGGTTTAATTCGCTGGGCTGGCAGGGGCCAACGGTCTTGTGGGCGAAATTCACCATGGCTTGTCGTTACTGGAGCGTGGCTGGTTCACGCAAAAAAAGCTCCCTGCGGATGTATGTTCTACCTATACCGGGGCAGAGCCAGTGTATGTGCTCTTGGTTTATTCGTACCTGACAAGAATCCCCCACAGGAGGTGTTATTTGGGAGAATTTTAACATAACTGCCTCCTTTCGTTGATTACACGGTCTTGGGAGATGGCGCTACCTAAAGATACCGTGAAGTGGCGACAACAGCGCAGTGAAATCACAATATTGCTCAGAATGTCTCCGTAATCTGCGGTAAAGCTATCAAAGGTCTCGTTCAAAGCAATCTAAGCCCTTTCCCTTTTTTAGCTACTTTGTAAGCCCTTCGGACTGACTGGCCTAGATTTTCCAACAACAGACATTGCTACCCACTTGGTGGGGAACGGACAGAAAATTGACAACAATCTTTGGAACGCAAAAGAAAAAGAAATCAGTGGCTTGTGCCCGAAACCTACGCTCCGGATTGCAGCTAACACAGCAGCATGAGGTTTTTAAATAGCAAGTGTGGACCAGCCGTGATGGTTACTTGGTGTGCCAATTGCACCACTCGAGGTAAACTCGATTTTGGTACGTTTCCTTTTGCTCTTGCACGCGGACACCTTTACTCTGGCTTGTCGGGTAATAACACCTCTTTTTCTTTTTTTTTTGTGTGTGTGTATGTGTGTGTTTTTTTTTTTTGGGGGGGGGGGGGTGGGGGAAGATAGGGCTGTATTTCGCTATATTGAGAATGTCGACATACACTGCGCTTGAGCGTGGAGCCCACTTTACGGAAAGTTTGGTCTGCCCGACTGTCCGTCATGCGGAGGCACCCGTAGAGTCATGCATAAAAGCAACCAGAGAGGTCTCTGTAATACATGCTGGGGACTCCGGCAGTTCAGGGGTATTCTCCTGATTGTAAACCAGTGCTTCGACAGAAGAAAATAGCAAAACAATTGGCAAGGGGCCCTGATGGCCCCGTGAGAAAGCGGCGCCTGCCGGTAGCTCGTGTGCGAAGGATTCACAAACCTATCGGCGCAAATCAACTTCCACTTCGTCGCTCCCCATCCATCTTACTCGACGGATGTTCATTGAATCCTCTCCTTTGTGGCGACACGGGTCGCGACGAGAAAGTTACTACGCGGTGGCCGGTTGCTGCTCCCCGTCCCTGGTCGACCTCGCGGCTAGAGAAAGATCGAAACCGCTGTTTTGCAATGGGCGCTGCCGTCTCTCATTCCGTGCCCTTTTCTTTCGAGGCCCGCACTGTTGCCCCTTTTGTCACCGCGATTACGGCATATTCGTGTTACGCAAGGGTTACCCATTAGGCGGCAGAGTCGTATTCTAAACGGGGAGAAAGAAAGGGGCTGGCAGAAGGAGACGTTAACGTGCGAACGTTAGAGGTCATAGCTCGACCTCTGACGCAACGTTCACCAGAGGGATGCGATTCGGCGTGGTGTTAAGATGCCCCCTTTTTTGCATTGCTGCGTACTACGTGTAAACGGGTGGCAAAACGGACGAACGAGTGTATCACGTGACCACCACTGGACAAATGCATTTGAGGAATGAGCACTGCATGGTGCAACCCTTTGACGGGCATAGTCGGGGCCCACGACCAATCTCAGAGCATGCGTGCCTCACAGCATCTGCCGTTCAGTAGCTTCTCTAACGCTGTCTACGGAACACGACACTTGCTCTGACGGCCGCCGTCACCACACGGTGCACCCACCGAGGGAGGCAGACAAGTGGTAAACCCATAGGATGAGCGGGAGCTTTTTGCATGAAGGCAGTGCGTACATTGCAGACATTGGCATTTTCCCAACAGACCTGACAGCATTCTCGCAATTCAATAAACACAATTTAGGAGCTTAACGCTCCGAAGCTATATCTGGGCTATGACGCACGCCGTTGCAGAGGGCTCCGGATTCGCCGTTGCAGAGGGCTCCGGCCGAAATCAAACGTTTTCGCTTTTCACGTGGCACCTCCATTCTGGTAAAGAAAGTTGACGCATTGGTCCAGGTGTAAGCGCAGAGGCATGCTTGTGAGCCCGCTACTTAAACGCCCTCTGAAAAATACTCGCAAAAAAAAAAAAAACAACCAATAAGAAAACCTTCCAACTACGCTAAATGCCAAGATTCACAAGCAGTACATGTTTCTGAAAGTATGATGTTGAGCAACCATTGATGCTCTTTAAACGGAATACAGATACTTTTTCTTCCTTATTAAGGGGCTTTGATTTCCGCCTTTCTCCAGCAGAGTTAAAACATGCCATGATTTTGAAAGACGACAATTTTTGGTTTGTTTCCTAGTTGTCCGTGGAATAAATAGAAAGAAAAAAAAGCAACCCGATCTGAACCTCAAAGAAAAGAAACCCAAACCCATCATAGGGATGGTCTAACTGAAGTTCGTGACGGCTAGACCATACAAAAAGAACTCGAGATATAAATAAACTAACCATGTACGTTGAAGCAGTGGGTGCGATGGCTTTAGAAAAAGCCGTGAAACTTTGCTTCAACAATTTCATCGGAACAAAAAACTTGCTCCCCAGAAATTGCTCCCAGGCCTGTGTAGTTAAGAGCCTTTGCATGCGCACTTCCCTATTGCCGGAAATCTCCTGCACCGGGAGGACAGCAGTCTGCCCCACAAGCAGCACAAATCGCTCAGCTCGGCGCTTTCATCATTCTCATTTGCCGGAGGATTCGGTCGGCCACGAGGGAAGGGTGGGGAGGAATAAGACGTGCATACTTCTTACAGCAAACAAAGCAGCCTGCACTTGAAGTATAGCCGTCCTCTAGAATTTAATAGAAAGGCAACTCGACTGACTTCGCATTCCGGGGGACTCTGCATTTTTCCACCGGTCGGCTGCTGCTCGCGGTAGAAGCGGGGACTGGCGACGGGCCCATTCTTCAAGGGAAATCGAAGAGATGCTCTCCACTTTGCGTATAGAAAACAATAAAAGAACTGAAGTTTGGGAGGCGGCAGATATGCTGAATGGGACGTACGAAAGCACGGCAGCAGCCTGACGGGTCTTATAGCCCAGAAAAGAATCATGCTGCAGGATGCACATTCGGAGATTGATTGCGCTATTGAGCTGGCGAATAAGGACACTGTGTGCAATTAATGGGCAAGTTAGCTCAGCGCATCGAACAGCGGATAGGAAAGGCGGAGCAATTGTTAGGAATGCGTTCTGTGTGCAAAATGTATACAGGGGCACGGTGCACCCATGCGCTGAAGAGGTCGGTGCGAAAGAGTTTGTACATGGCATTCATGTAGTGTAGAATTGAGTGGTCGCATTGATCGGTGCAATTAAGCCACTATGAAGGCGGTAAGCGTAAAATCAATGATTGTCCGATTACAAAACTACCTTTTTTTTCTGGGTGAGTGTGTCGTGATGGCGTGATGGTACTCTGCTGATACGCATCTGGTTTCGGGTTCAATTCCCGGGGCGCGCTCCGCCGGAGACCGACTTATAACACTTCATGACATTACAGAGCCCTACCGCCTCTCATGTCGACAATTTCTCCCGCCTCATACATCCCTTACGATAAGCCAGGCGCGTATTCGGCGGCTCTGGCAAACGGGCGCCTCCTTAGGCAGAGCTCGCCTCCATTACATCCATCCAACAGAATTCCCTTCGTCAGCATGCCCCCCTGTGTGGGGAGCACGCCTCACTAAGCCGTGTCATATGGGAGTGCGCTCAAGACCTCTTCCCTCTAATCACCAGCAGCGGGCAGTGGAGTGAGGCGTTGGGTAACTCTGACCGGACTATACAGAAGCCCTGTTCAAAAAAGCCACCGAAGTCGCCACCAGCCTTGGGCCGGTGGCGACCACGACTTTCTGACCACTTGCTGGAATAAAGTTTTCTCCTCCTCCTCCTCCTCCTCCTTCTCCTGAGTTTTCACCCATGGACTCCGATTATGCAACCTAGACCGAGTTTTCGGTCTAGGTGACATAAAAAATTCCGTACAAATTCAGAGAATTGTCTACTAATGCGTAGGCAGCACTCTTTTGCCGCTTGTCCAGAGTGTGAGTTCTTTACAGCCAAATATAGCTACGAGCAGAGAATGACGTCGGGCTATTTTATTGTCTTTAGGTTTGTGTTTGTTTCTTTTCGCCAGTGATGTAATTATATGCCATTATATCGGCACGGTCACGGCTGTGGGGGTACTTGGCAAATAATGCTATGCGTTAAAAATAAAGTAGACAGGAGTACACTTGTGATTTTGTTTGCGCTGAAGAACGCGATGTTGTCTTGGTTAATCCAACGCATTCCGCTATTTCGGGCCAGTCAGACATATCTTCGGCACATTTAAGGCGCATTGAAAGGTATCGGAAGCATTATCTATTAATTTTCTCCCATTAGAGTATAAAAGTTTCAAGATATGTTGCCCGCATTTCGGCTTATTCACACCATTTTCCCGGACATAGAAGTGCGTTTAAAAGGGTCGCCTGCAGTGCTCCATTCTCTCACAAGCTCAATTACTTTCGTTGCGCCTGCAGCCATATTAATGACACTAGCCGAGCCAGTACACACACTGCAGTTCATGAAGCCGATTTACGCAATCGTCAACAAATACACCATAATAAATTCTGTGCGACGTAACAGAAATCTGCCGAAATTCTGAGAATTGTCTGCTAATGCGTTACATTCTGACGCCGCTTGTCTACATTGTGAGTTCTTTAAGCCAGATTTTTATAATAAATGCCAAATACGCTGGAATATGTTATTGTTCTTAGGGGTTATTTTGCTTTTTTGTAAATTTGTTTTTTCGTAATCGCTGTAATAATTACAATTATAGCGATTAAGTGCCTTTACTTTACCAGTTACGTAATTTTCTGCAGATGCATGGTCCAGTGCAGGGTGTTCTCTTCTCGCGATTTTTTATTCGTATTTCCAACATTCCTTCCGAGCTTTCTTAGCTTGGTGTTCATTCCTTGAGGAAATGTTTAAGACCCATATTTTTTGATTTAGTTATTGCTATTTTAGCAAAACTTTTACTTTTTCTATTTTTTGGTTTTTAAAAATTCAGTTCGATCAATTATCTTCATTTACGCTATTATAACGATTAAATGTGTTGTTTCCGCCAATTACGCACTTTCGTCGAAATGCAGGGCGTTACACGGTTGGCACATTTGTCGCTATTTTTTATTCGTATTTCCAATGTTTTTTTTTTTCGGGATTTTTTAGACCAGGGTTCAGTTTTGGAAAGAGACATGTAAGACGCATATTTTTATAATTAATCAGTTCTTTTTTCTAAAATTATTATTTTTGTATTTTTGCATTTTTATGATGATTTTTTGCATTTTTATGATTTTTGCATTTTTATGATGTTATGAAGGTCAACAAGGGCAGAGAGCGCCAAGAAAGTTATTTTTGCATTTTCTTTGTTTTCCGAAATTCCGTTCGACCAATAATTTACATTTACGCTATCATAAAGATTAAATGTGTAACTTCCGCCACATCAGCGTTATATTGTGCAAATGCCGCGCGCTACACGGTCCTAGTTTTGGTGGTACTCGGCAAAGAATGCTATGCATCAAAAGCCGGTAGTAATAACCACAAAATATGGGCCAATAAAATTGTTGAAGGCTACGAAGGTAGAAGACGGTGAATGGATAAAAATAAACTGAATATAGGAATCGAGAAAAGGGTGGTCGTCATGCGTGCATTGGCCCCAAGTGTTGATACCAAAGAAGTCATTGAAGCCGCAGTACTCGCTGACGATGCTGCGGATTGTGCAAGAATTACAATAATAAAAATACCCTCGCTATGTGTTTTAGATGCCAAGCCGTAAGAACTGATACACTGCCAGAGCGCGCAAGTTTCTCAAGAGACAGTAGAAATCCACTGCCGAACCAATCCTTTTCAATTGAACCAATCGTTCAAACCAATCCTTTTCAATAGCCACTTATATTTCCCGGTATTCTCGTGCTCCAACTTTCGTCTCTCTGTATTTCTCCATGAGGTTCTTAAAACAAATAAAAAGGAACGTGCATTCCAGCCAATTAACTCGGAACTGTTTTCAACGTATTAGCCGCTCTATACAACATTCTATCGGCATGCCTGGAGTACACTTGAGCGAATGAACGGCAGCTTCAGTATATCCACTATTCTTAGTCCCCTCAGACTCCATCCGTTTTGTACCTCTGGGCGGCAACGGTGATGGGAAGTTTGAAAAACGACAAGCTTCCCCCCCCCCCCCCCTTCCCGGCGTCGTGAGCTGAATGGTCTCGGCGCTTTGCAGCGCGCGTTTTCCCAACGACTTCCTCACAGCGTGAAGTAATGAAATTATGAACTTTCCGGCTTTCACGCTCCGTGCCAGAAACACTCCAAACGGAAAGATCGCGTCAAAAAAAAAAAAAAAAAAAAAAAAAAAGTTGGGGCGTCTGGGAAAAAGTCCAGAAGAGTGTCGTGATGAAAGTGTCGTTATGAAATCCGGTAGAAGCTCCTCGTACGCCAGAAAGCATCTAATTCCTCCCATTCTCTGAGAGCTCTCGGAAACGCATTACATGTGGCCAGCGAAGAGAGCGAAGTGGAAGCGCATTAGTGACAGCCTCCAGCGCCATAGAGGGAGCGAGCAGCAAGAAAAGTCATGGAAATCAATGCTCCACTCCTCCCCCCCCCCCCCCCCCCCGCCCTGCTTCTTTTTTTTTTTTTACGGGAGCTTTGAACTGGGATTCTCCAGCTTCAATACTGCTCTCACTGTTACCTTTGTGTGTGTGTGTGTGTGTGTGTGTGTGCGTGTGCGTGTGCGTGTGCGTGTGTGTGTGTGTGTGTGTGTGTGTGTGTGTGTGTGTGTGTGTGTGTGTGTGTGTGTGTGTGTGTGTGTGTGTGTGTGTGCGTGCGTGCGTGCGCGCACACACACGCGCGCACGCGCGCGTGCGTGCGAAAATGCTATCTTTATGCAGCGTCCCGTTTAGACACTAAGACAGTTATCTTACTTGTTTACGTGTAGAGCCTAAAACAGTGGCAGCGTTATCTAACGAGCTGTTCTGACACTACGAGATTTCAAATATAACGGACAAAAAATTAGACCTTATGACTTACATGTATTAGTTACTGCATGAGCGCGCTATTCCAATGAGTGTTGTATTTGTTTTCAGCAAAATAGCGCTATACTGGGCTGTTTTATTTCAGCGTCTCTGCGCTTCTTTTGATGTGTGTGTGAGACAGAGAGACACTCAACCAACGCCACCACAAAAGCGACTTCGTCATTTTTAGTGCATGGTTGACTCGTCCAGGCAGGCTTTCTTCTGTAGTCTACCGTTCTTCAGTAAATTTCTCAATAAAATGTTTTGGCGCTCCATTAGGTTTCACACATAGCGTAAGGGTTGCTAGTTGAGTACCCAAATTAACTTGTCTGGTCAGTGGCGAACCAGCCAAGCTATTTGGCCTCTTCTTACAAGGATAAGAGAGCGCATAAAAAAATAGCAGCAGTACTTTTATTTATTTCTATTTTTATTTATTTATTTATTTATTTATTTATTTATTTATTTATTTATTTATTTATTTATTTATTTATTTATTTATTTATCCTAAGGGCCCAAGTGGGCATTACATAGGGGGGGTGGGGGGAATGAGTTGAAAGCCGACACAACCTACAATATTGCACGAAGAAAAGAATCAACACAGCAAAAGTGACATTAGAATATCATAAATGCACAAAAAGTATACAATTGCAACATAAAGCGCGTAACATTATATAAAAAAAAGGTGTAAAAGTGGAAAATCTGGCATTTGAAAAGCAGGAACACACATTTACAGCCTGGAAAAGATAAGCATGATGAAGACAAGTTTCACGGTATTTTGAATCGCTAAAAAAAGTGAGGAGTGCGGTTTGAAAAGAAGAGGCGTCTGCTTGGTCCACTAGGCTACTAGGTAAAGAATTCCATTCATTGACTGCCAGTACAAGGGGTGAGTTCTGATATTTGTTTGTTCGGGCAAAAATTGGGCTAACTTTGTGAGCGCGGCCAGTGCGTGCGGACGTATAGGGTGCCGGGAGGATAAATTTGCGAGCGAATGGTGTTGGATGATGGTACAGGGTCTGAAAAAAGTTAATCTTGAAAACTGCCTGCGTTGGGTGAGAGGGGGGAGATTAAGTTGGTCCCTCAAGGCAGATACACATCGGTATCCTGAGTACGACGACAGAATAAAGCGCCTGGCCTTGTTCTGTGCGGATTCGAGCATGTTAGTCAGACATTTTTGATGTGGATGCCAGATGATTTGCGCGTATTCTAGGGAAGAGCGGATAAGACTATTATACACGTGAACCCGTGTATCTGAATTACCCAAATAAAGGCGACGCTTGAGCACGCCGAGCTTTTTACACGCCTTTGATGTGATTTTTTCTATAATAAGGGAGGCCCAGTTTAAATCGGAGGGGAATGTAACTCCAAGATATTTGAAGGATGAAACTGATTCAATTTTGGCATTATCGATTAAGTAATTATAAGTTTGTGATCTTGTCACAGAAGAACATTGCACATGCTTAGTATTTTCTGTTTATTTTCATCAGCCATTTTTCTCACCATTCAGTTAGAGTAAATAAATCATGCTGGAGTGTAGAAACGTCATCGGAAGTTACTATTTCTCTATAAATTACACAGTCGTCAGCAAAGGAACGGATTGATGAGGAAATGTTACATGCGAGGTTGTTTATATAAATTAGAAATAGTAACGGGCCTAGTACGGACCCTAGTCCGTACTAGTCCGTACGGCCTAGTACGCGGTTGATTCAAACGCTATATACCCGTAAACATCTAAGAGAAATGTTAGCATTACGATAAAGCAAATATTGTTATTTGAGAAGTAATATAAAATAGGTAGGAAGGATACTCCAAAAATGTAGGCGGAAATGAGCGCCAAAATATTTAAACCATTCGAATGGTGCTTGTCTTGCTCCCCTATTCCATTTCCTCATAGACCCATGAAGCAAGTGCCACATACATTCAAGCACGGCTGTTAAACAACGGTGCGTGTGTACTACAAACAGGCGAGGGCGATACGTCAGCCGGGAAACCGCAAGTAAAGCGAAATCTGCTCGCCGCCATCAAATAACAAGGGTGGTTTGCGGCCGGCTGCAAGGATGAGGGCGGTTATTGTGCGTGAAACGAGAGCTCGAAGCCAATGAGGGATGGGCGGTCACGTGACGCCAATCCAATTTCCGGAAAGCCGCACTAAGGCTGCGCCGAAAACTTTCGCCAAGCCGAGAGAGAAAAGTAAGCACGGACGCCGCTTTCCCTCGCAATTGACGAGCTCGGATTGGCAGAAAATAGCCAATACGGCCGAAAGAGTACACACCCCTTTATGCTGCCACAAGAGAAAAAAATAATTTTGCGCCGAAAAATGGATAAAAAGGCGAGTGGCAGTCAGGAGGAATGAAGACATCCAGTTGCGCACCACCGCCCTGTAATCATCCACGTCCAGCCTCTTACACCGTTCCTTTTTATATTTAGGCCCCCTTTATGTTGGCCCTAGAGCTAGCGTGCAAGCGTCGGTCCAAGCTTGGGGAGATGACAAGTACAGTATTATAAAGGCGCGCTGGCAACCGCAACTCGATATCACCAAGGCGGGACCCGATTCGGCTATTTAAACACATAGCTTTTTCGGTCATCTCGCATCAATGTCTGAAACTGTTTTATAAATATACATTCTCTTTCTATTCCATTCGAGGTGGTCTGTTCTGCTGAGTTCCCGTTCTTGCTTTTCGGCAATTGGGACGAGCTCTCACAACAGATTATTGGACAACCGCAACCTTGGTTCGTACAACACATAGGAAAACTTAAAACAGCACCACGTACGGCATTCGCAGACAGCGCCATGTCTCGACGTCTGGCCCGTTGTCTGAACCGTTGTCTTAAGCTTTCGATTAACGCGTTGGCGCTCTCGCCCAAGTGTGGAACATTGAGCTGAATATGTAAAGCCGAATACTGCGCAACCGAAACAGCTTTTTAACGATGGGATCGGCTCATAAACATGCAAGATCATGATACTGTTCAGGATTTGAATATTACAGAACCATGACAGTCTACATATATGTAATGCGAATTTACTGAGGCATGATATTTTCTGAGATATTGAGAGACAAAAGTAGGGCTAAAGCGAAGCGGCGTTTATTCCGGCGTTCTCTACAAGAAAGCCAACAGAACCAACACCGATGACGAGGAAGATCTTGCGAGGTAAGGGATGTGATGATGACAGCGAGCGATGCGTTTGTGAAGACGATGCTGTTAGTAGAGTGCATGGAAAAGATTGAGAGAATAGCCACTCAAGAAATCCGTGTTAAGAGAGCGCTCACAATATTTATATGCTTACCGTTTAAATGCTGACCTCTATCGGATCCCTTTTCCGTCTTTCATTTTTTAAAACTTGATCGGTACCTGCTTTCATCCCGCCGGCTCCCATTTGTCTGTTATGGCGCTTAAAACGTAGTACAGACCTTGTTTGCAGTGACTCGATTGAATTGGAAACCGTTCATTGAGCGCGACTAGAAACTCCAAGTTGGTGCGTTCAACGACCACCACATCGAACAATGCACTGAATTTAGACCGTTTTCTAGTGTAAGAACAAATACTGATACTAGTGCGAGAGAGAGAGAGAGAGAGAGAGAGAGAGAGAGAGAGAGAGAGAGAGAGAGAGAGAGAGAGAGAGAGAGAGAGAGAGAGAGAGAGAGAGAGAGAGAGAGAGAGAGAGAGAGAGAGAGAGAGAGAGATTTTATTTAACATATGTAAAGGTTTGCCAACCTTCATTCAATTGATGAGTGTACAGGCCGGCTGTCAACTTCCCGGAAAAGCGCAAGAACAATGCTGAAACCTGGAGAAAAAGGAGCGAAGCAAAATTCCAACGCAGAAAATTAAGTCGCCTGGCAAACCGGCAACACTAACCAGCGACTTGCGGCCTTGAAAGTTACTTTTAATCCAGTGAAGTTTTTTTTTTTTTTCGAAAGGTAGGAATTATAGAGTTGTTACATTAATAGTTAAGTAATTCGGGTAATTTTGGGGGGTGGAACGGATAGCCTGTAACGCGTTAAACCCGCCGGAAAGCTCAAGAAAACAAAAGAAAAATACTCTAGAGGAGGATGCTAAGGGCAGCAGAGAGCTGCTGCAAGGCTGAACGATATTCTAGAAAAAAGATGCACGCAAATATATAGTAGGACGTCAAAACCAGCAACTATGCATCAAGTGACATCAAGATTTACCCTCACCCGACAACACGTTTTCAATGTACAAGAAAGAAAATAAAACAATTGTACAGATTACCCATGCGCCGGAGCACAAATACGCAACAGATAGCTAAGTGCACACTAACGCCGTTGTTTGACCACATAGCCCTGAGCCATTTCATGCGTACAAATCCCTCATCCCAAGCTAACCTCAGAGTGTTAAGAGACAAACTATATATCGGAGCCCTAACCTTACTCGTCGGATGTTCGTTAAGCTCCTTGAGAATACCAGAGCAGTCACAACAGCGAAGCCCTAAACCATTTCATGCGTACAAATCCCTCATCTGAAGCTAACCTCGCGGTGTTAAGGGAATAACTATATATCGAAGCCCTAACCTTAGTCGTCGGATGTTCGTTAAGGTTTTTGAGAATACCAGAGCAGGCACAGCAGCGAGCGTCTGAAGGTTTCCTCCGGCGTTACTTTGAATGATGGGTCATGTTTTCTTTCTCAATGTATATACAATATTGGAAGTTCGCGGAACTTACGGTTGACTAATCCTGTCCGCGAGAAACAACTTGCGTTTCATCAAATTTAGGATAACATTGCTATGAGCTGAAAACGATGCTTGGAGTCGTCAAACCAGAGCTCCTTCCCGCTATGAGAACCGACGGCTCCGGTCTCTGTTGATGCTGACGAGAAAGAAAGAAAAAGATGTAGGCGAAAAGAAAGCAGACTCGGCTCATTCGTTCTCACTTCCTGCTTTACGAGGCAATCTGTGCCGCGGTGCTACCGGCGTCATTGTGGCCGGTTTATGCGTTTTGTGCGGTTTTTAGTCTGCACCCTCTTCATCTATTACATCACTTTGTATCAGTTACAGGGCCCACAAAGGGAGCACTGATTGCGATGTACGCGAGGTCGATGGGAAGGCAAGGTTCATGTCCGACTGAGCCCGGTCGCATTGAATGCGTAGTGGAGAAGAAAAAATGAAACTACCGTTTCTAAACAAAAATGTAAAAGACGAGCAGCTTGACGGTAAACAGGCAATGCACAACGACAATTGAGGCTGACTTTCATCCACCGCACCTTATAGGTAAAGTCACGGACAAATGGAACGCGAACACAAACGTATGAACCAGGACGCACAAATAGCGCGATTTCTTCCCTCATCGCTTTATTACAGTGACAAAGACAGAACATGTGTCTTTCCAAATATACCACTATCCAGCCATTATTTTATCTCCACTATCCATATTCATCGATTTTGCGTGTTCTGGTTTATATTCCTGTGTCGCCCTTTCATTTGTCCATTACGGTTCATCGACGTTTCTTTCTTCGATTTATATAACCTATGTATTTTTATTTTTTAATATTTGTATTTATATTTTTAATTTTTTTAAATTTCACTGTTAAATTTAGTTTAAATATTTAGTGTAGCTTATATTACCCTTTTGTGATTGGAATATTTTTATTTTTTATGCTCATGAGCGCATGCCCGTATAATCGCCAGCTCTTCTACCGAACAAATCACCCGTGGCCCACCCATAGACCTGCGAACGTGAATTCAGGGCATCATCATCACCATGCTTCGTTAAGGTAGGCTCTTATGTATGGCGCATAGCATACACACACTGTACGCTAGAGCCAGTTATTGCAACCTTCGCTTGAAAAACAGCGCACCCCCCCCCCCCCCCCCACTTCAACGCCTTTCGCGCAAATTAAAGGAGTTTTGTACGGTGAAGGCGCGTGC
This sequence comes from Haemaphysalis longicornis, assembly GCF_048455015.1. Taxonomy (NCBI): domain Eukaryota; kingdom Metazoa; phylum Arthropoda; class Arachnida; order Ixodida; family Ixodidae; genus Haemaphysalis; species Haemaphysalis longicornis. Next base: position 68,031,584 of record NW_027526335.1, on the reverse strand, counting down.
TGCCGCTTTGTTGCGACATAGCGCTCGACACAATAAAACGCTCGTGTGTTGCGTATGTTTGCATAACTCACACGTGTACACGGAATCCATTACTTCTGCAGTCTATGACCCCCATCGCGAGATGAGGAGCAAAATCATTTCTTTATTCCCGAGGAAAATTCCTTTGTAGATTGTTGTTTTTAGCAGAGTGGGTCCTAAATTCGAACATATGCCTGTTTGAATTGTTTTACTCTTGAGAGGAAAAGTTATGCTAGAGCCATTAGAGAGGCGTAGGGTGTAGAAGTCAACGCAAGTTACACATTTTATGCACATTTCAATAAACTACGTGTAAACTACAACGCAGAACATCAAACCAACGATAAGGCAGTCTGAAATAACAAACGCCTAAACTTTTTCCAGCGCAAAATAAAGCATAAAGTCACGCCAAGAACGTGACATCAACGTAACCAAAACATGCATGCGGCAGTCATCCCCATTCTTTTCTCGCTCAGTGGCCGTTCAGTTTCTTGCACCGCGGACTTGCCATTTTTTCGGCGTTAACTTTCCTCTTAATTCCCCGTCATTGCTTGAAAATGAGCATAACCGCGTCTCTAGAAACAATGTGTGCATTGCTTTCAAACTCGAAGGGCGTTGCCGAGAGGATGACACACGAACCATTCCTGTTTCTCAATTCGCCAAATATTTAGTATCTTTTCTTCCTGTTTTAGTTTTCACAACAGAGAAGCCGAAGCCATCTCATCGTCAGTCCCCACCGACAAAAGGACGAGAGATTTCGATAGCACTATAGTCTATGACGACGAGGAGACAAATGAGAAACGAGGACGAGGTGACAAGCGTGCTGAATTGTTTGCGCCGTCGCTGTTTTTGTTTTTACTGCAAAGCAGTATATGTGTACCCCCCCCCCCCTCACGTTTTCATTCCGGTGTCATCGATTTACTCGGCGCCACTTCGGGGCCCCTCCTCACCTCCGCTGACACGTCTTTCACAACTATTTTCCCATCACCTCCACCGATTCCCATTTGGCAAGTTGCGCAGTCGGCAGCTAACGGCGGTAGTGCAGTCATCATAATATTGCGAAAAATAAACAGAAGCATGGATGGGCGTCAATAATGCACTGACGATTACTATACTGCCTAATATGAAATTTGTGTGCAGTGCGAGCTGAAGTCTCCTCGGTCACAGCGAATTTCTGGTGCGTCTCAGGAAGCGTCCACGTGATCAGCAAACGTACGGCGACGTGCGCTACTCTGGCGCTACCACGCAGAGCACCGCTGCCGCCGGCGAGCATGTTGCAAATCGTGTTTGAACCTCCCGCGCAAACGTCACGTGGTTCCGATTAGCCCCGCACAAGGCAACAACGAGCATGTTGTTGCATATCGAGTTTGAACCTCCCGCGCATTTGTCACGCGGTTTGGATTAGCGGAGAATTGAACAGCGTCTGGGGAAAGTGTCAGAGGGAGGGCGCTCCTTGGTGGCGACGCATGAGAACATGTGTGAGGGAAAGGCTGTGAGAGAGATGACGCCGTAGCCGCACGTGCCGTACTCCACCTCCCCATTTGCGGGACGCCCCTCTAAATTTTCTTTCTTTCGTCGCTGCTCGCCCACTCGGTTACGCGGTCATAAACAGGCACCGCTCCCGCGAGGCCCAGGTAACGGCTGCCAAAGGGCTGACCCCTAAAACGACCGAAACCCTCCGTCACCGTTTCCGATCAAATTCCACTTCACCCCGTAGCTGCGAATACCTCCCGGTTGAAGAGAAACTTGCCGAGTTGGAACGTCGGCGTGAGCCCATATTTCTTTTCCAGGTTCGAAGGCCTTCCAAGCGATATTCTCGCCAGTGTCTTGCACGCCTAAGTAAGCGCCATCACCGGTTGCCGGTTTATGCATGCGTGGTTCGCGGGTGGAAAAAGGGGGGCATGCACGCGCAGCTACTCTTCATGCCGCTACCGATGAAATGACAGTTGTGCTGGTATTTAGATGTCGAAATTACATGGCTCAATGCGGTTAGTCGGCTTTCCTCTTCAATCGAGTGGTTCTTGTGTGGGTTGATAGGTTACACAGGCATCTTACACACAGCAAGATGCATACGAGGTGGAAGGAAAACGGACATCCACATGTTTGTACGCGAGAATAGAGCTCAAGGGCTTCAAAGAATTAAATCATTATGGCACGGATGCATGTCGTTCGTTTGGAAAAAGAAGAGCAAGAATTGAAGCGTTGGCCCGAACACGATTGCGAACGAGGGCAAAAACGAAGGAAAGCTGCTGGCGCCCCTGTTACCGCCCTAAGGTCTGCTCGTCGAGTAGCGGCGAATCCTTCCCGGATGAACCGCAACTTTCCCGCTTGCAACGCCAGCGCAAGCCAAAAACACTTCTTCAGAAGGCTTTTAGGAGATATTGTCGACCGCATCTGTCATTTCTAAGCGCGCGCACATGAACGATTACCGGGTTATGCGTGCGCAGGTTTGAAGTGGAAAACAGTGGGAGGGATGGGGGGGGGGGGGGGAGGGGGGAGAGAGCGTGCACGCGCGGCTATAGGTTTCATGCCCGTACTGATGGATGGCATGTCCGTTATGCTGGTACGTGGTTTAAACGCGGACTTTAAATGTCCAAATGAGACCTGTCCGGAGTCTTTAGTGGTAGAAAGGATTGGGTTTGTGTGTTACGCCAACAGTAAGATGCTTACGACGTGGGGGGGGGGGGGGGACAGGCAGCTCCATGTTTGTCTGCAAGAACAACGGTTGGATCTTTCAGAGGCTCATTCAGCTGATGGGAAGTGTGCGCCATCGGACGTGGCTAGGAAGTGTGCTCCATCGCAAATTACGATAAACATGTTTTGTTTATAGTGCACTCCGTGGACTGCGTCCAGCTTTGCTGGTCATCCTTCTTCACAGAGTGTAAGGGGGCTAATTTTTGTTTGACGCCGTTCGCGTCTATAACACGATGAAACTGTCAACGCGCCAGGGTTTTCGGACACCCTTTATTGCTCGTTTAGTTTTTCTGGGGCTTCTTGTTTATTAAAGCAGAAGGCTCCCGTCTTTACCCATCTCGTTGACGCTTGTATCGCCATCACGGGCCCCAAGGGAAGGATAACAATTACTGTTAAAAGCAGCAACAAAAAACACAAACACCCTCACCCATTTCTATAGAAATCAATTTAGTAAACGAATCACCACTCTCCCCCGTGCCGTCGCACATCCTGTCAATATGAAGAGAAAAATTGAATCATCGTGATACGGACTGACAGGATTGGTTATATCTTAGCTACTCGCTTCAGCTGCTTCCTTCCGCGAAAAAAAAGAAAGGTCAGGCTGACAGGCTGATGGTGTTGCACTATTTTCTTGTTCCGACGTGCTCACACAGCAGGTTAACCCTATTTCTAGTGTCTAACTCCCGCAGGCAGCAGCGAATTTGAAGGGCTGTTCTTCGAAAAAAGAAAGAGAGAAGGAACGAACAGAAGAAAACCGAAAGAAATCAAGAAAGAAAGGATCAAGGGAAAGGGAACAGAAATGAATAAGGGAACGAAAGAAGAGAGAGAGAGAGAGAACTCTTTAATATGCACTGGAAAGGTCAGCTCTGCTAGAGGCAGTCAGTTCTTGCTACCCCAAATGGGGATGATTACAATGCACTTAAGTGAATGTGTGAGGTTGGGAAGCCAACAATTAGAGAGAAAACAGAAGTTGAAAAGGAAGGAACAAACAAACAGGAAGAAAGGAAGGAAGGAACGAAAGAGAGAAAAAAAGAAAGAAAGAAAGAAAGAAAGAAAGAAAGAAAGAAAGAAAGAAAGAAAGAAAGAAAGAAAGAAAGAAGGAAAGAAAGAAAGAAAGCTTTTTGCAATATTGCTTTCCAACCGACTTACCTGCAATGTGGCATTTCCTGGTGCTAGCCCAGGAAAACTATAACTTATACGCATGCCCACTCCCCTTCCCGATTTTAAACAAACGCTGCCGGAGCTTTTCCGCTCCAGTGCCGTGCCCCCATCGATTTCACTTAAGTCTTGCTCCCATATCAGTAAAAAGTTGAAGCACGAGAAACTTCAAACTCGGACCGTTTTTCCTTAATTGCCACATTACATATATATCGCTAACGGCGTTATTCCCAGCTGGCAGGTGATTTTATCCCCTTTTATTTCCGAGATTTTCTGCCGCTTTTGTATTCCTGGGCCCGGGAAAATTGACGTTAGTGCGAACGGAATTACGAATGAGACGTCGTTAGGCATTACAAATCACCTTCGGCTAAATTGGTTATCACGGGGAGGCTGCAGTTTTTGTTTTTTGTTTTTCGTTTGAGCTCGTTCCCTCGGTGGGGGGGCTCTCCGTAATCGTTCTGACGACAAACCACAAGAAGAGGGCTTGCAAACAGTAACAACAGGAATGTAAAAGCGAGTAGTACAGTAAAATTATAACTGTCAAATTCATTATGGTTGAGGCTGAGAAAAATTAACGCGGCAAGGCAAAAGCCGTACTCTCGTCTGCGGAAAAAGCGAACTAAGTGAGGCTTGTATTCCGAAGCCTCCGCAATGACAATCTTCTCAGTTGCTATGAAACCCTATCCCAGCTGTAAACTCACTACCAGAAAAATGACCCCCCCCCCCCCAAAAAAAAAAAAAAGAAAAGAAAAGAAATCAATTGACAGCCAGCGAAACTTATACACATCAAACTTTTTTGCCGCCCTCTTCCCTAAAGCCACCCCTCTACTTAAGGAAACTGTTGCGGTCAACCACTTTGCTTTTTTCCCCGAATTGCATGCTTACTCGTCAGTGAAAAACTTTTTTTAATGACAACCAGGTATTTACGCAGGAGTGAGGAACCGCTCTCAATTGCTTGTAAAGCTGGTAACTTCTTCTATTTGCTCAACATTTTTCTGGAACGTCTCTGGCGCTGACGCTGTAAGTGCATTGTGCTTAAGGCTGCCGAAGGAACTTCCGAAGATGCTCATGACGGGAACATTTCTTTCTGCTCTACCCCAATTCTTTTTACTACCATTCTAGTATAATAGTACTAACTTAGTAAAATACTGCTATTCTGCTCGATTTTATTCAATTTTTGCCTCGTATTCGCTTCTTTCTTTCCCGACAAATTCCGAGGAAAACTGCTGTATGTGAATACAACCTCACAGAAATCACGCGATGAATATTTAATTATTGCGCAAGTTTCCCGTCTAGTTTTCCTGGCAAACTAGTGTTAAAAATAAAACTACTGCGCATTTTCTAGAGAGTTTTAATTACGATTTGTTGCAGCGAAGGATGTTATCTGTAGCAAAGTTTGACCCAGTAGATGAGCAGCGCATACGTTTTCACGGATGTGTGTTTTAGGTACTATTTTTTTTCTATTTTTGTTGCAGGAGTGTGTGTGTGTGGGGGGGGGGGGGGGGGGAGTTGTGAAACTTAAAGCTACTTGAAAAACCCTGCTCTTGAAACAGGAGCTAAAACGCGAGAAAGCGAACTAGTTAGAGAAAGAGAGACAGGAGGAGGGAGGAAAAGAAGGATGGAGGGAGGGAGGGAGGGAGGGAGGGAGGGAGGGAGGGAGGGAGGGAGAGAGGGAGGGCAGGGGAAAAAAGGGAAGGGCCAAGAGAGACAGGAGGCATCAGAACCACTGAAAAATCATGCGTTTCCCTGCCTTTACGTGTTCTTTTTGGTGCGCTGAATCCATTTCGAACGTTTGCAAGGTGGGGATGTACTTAAGTTTACCGGGGGTGGTACGATGTCGGGGCGAAAAGACAGAATCGTAGTTCTGAACAAAAACTTTGACTGACCATTTGGCAGAAGGCCCCGTTTCAGCGACATGACCTTGTCGCTCACCTACTCCGTTCGTACAAAGAATGCGAACTGTGCGCCGTTCTGCCAGCGTGGGTTCACCACCATGCCGACGAACGGGCGGCCAGGATTTTAGTTTTAAATTGCACCCACGTAGCTCCGAACAGCTCGAGTCCTCATTTTTTTTACGCTTAACATTTTCTCGCTGCCGATGTATCTCCGTTTCATTCTGCATAGTTATCTCTCTACCTACTGGTGTCTTTTTCTTTTTTTATTGCGTGATGACTTTTTTGCAGCGTGCTCGGCGATGAGTGGCCGTGCCCTGTCGGCAGGTCGCTCACAGATGTGGCCCGCACGAAGCGTGGGCACGATAAAATTGATGGCATCACCACGGCACCCTTCGAACGAAGAAGTTCAGGCCTTCAATCTCGCGGCCCAGCAGTTTGCAAAAAAAAAAGTCGAAAAGAAAAACACGAAGTGAGCTTCTGAAGATGGCCAGTCATCCCTTTTTCCAGAAAAGAGGATTTTTTTCGAGGCAAGAAAATATTTTTGGATGCACGTCCTGCCATCCATGAAGCTACATTACTTTCATTTTTTCCGGACTCTCGCGAAAAACTTGCGAAACGCATGTCAAAGAAGGAAAAAGAGATAGAGAGAATTAGAGAAAGAGAAAAAGGAAGAGAATTCTTAAATAAAAAAGCCGCGATTTTTGCCGTTATGTTAGACGAGAAGCTACTCGCGGTGGGCCCTTGTCGATTGGTAGAAGAGCGGAGAAAAAAATTTACACCATCTTCCCGCGAGGGTAACCATGGGGTAGATGCGACGCATCGGGGGTGGACATGCTGCTTAAATAGGATACACAACAACAGCAATTCACACGCTGACATCGCTAACATAACGGAAACGCAACGGCAACCCCCATTCAAATCATCTATTCAAATCATCGGAAGATGTCATCGGAGCGCCCGGCGGCGGGAGTGGCGGAACGACTGAGCGGGGAGAGAGAGCAGCGCATAGCAGCGCATGCGCATGTGTTAACCGAGCGCAAGCTGCGCGCTAACGCACAGCTGGCACGGCGACGGGAGCGAGCGCAGCCGAGCGCAAGCTGCGCGCTGACCGCGCTGACGCACAGATGGCGCTGCGGTGAGAGCGGCGGAGCGCGCAGCTGCCGTGGCGAGGAGAATGGGGGAGGGATGCGGACTACGCCGCGACAACGCGGGACACGCGAGTTAAAGAGATGCGTCGCATCTAAAAGAAATAAAAGGTGCAAACTCGCCTCGAACGTTCGTTTCAGTGCGTCACGTGAGAAAAACCCAAATGGCCGCATTGAAGAGATGACGATGTTGTCTGAAGGTGTCTCAGCCACTCACATATCTTCGGAATAATCAAATAAAGCCGCCAATGTTTCGCGCCTAAATAGAGATAGGCATGGACCAAAAATTTTTAAAAATTGCTGTTCGGGGATAAGGCTGTCGACATTGGCCACATTCGGCATCACTCTAGGTTCAAACTTATGAACGCCCAGCATAACCATCGTAGCACTGGTCAAAACCAGGCATGAAATCATGTGCACTGGGGACCAGCATGCCATCGGTCCAAACGCAGGGTTTCCTGCAATTTCGGGGGGGGGGTCTCCGCATTAACAAGTTGATTTCCGTCTCATACCATTTCTGCGTGGTCAGCACCCTCCAAACGGCCTAGTATATAACCTTCGGTTGAAACAATCTTTTGGTAGGTGCATGCAGACCGAAACTGCATTAGTAAAACAAGTGTTTGGTACCGATGACCGAGTACGTTTAAATGGTTTACCGAACGAAACAACCACCGGAACTGAAAAGAGAATTTAATAAATTATATATGTGAAGAATCCTACATCTTCTGCCTGCCGTTGGAAAGGGCGACCTAGAAACATCGCAGTCCAATGAAGTTGCTCCTCACACAGGGTCCGGTGAGGTATTCCTTAAATGAGTTTTTGATGTAAGAAAAAATCTTGGGAATCTTTGGAGCATAATCTGTATTGCTTTTGTGGTGCGACACCCTCTACATTTGACAAAACGGGTTTATTTGTTTGACTTTATTTTGAGCAAATCGGCCATCGACTTGCGCTCGACACATACACAGTGGTCGGGTACCGGTCAATCAATATTGGTTGAAATTGATTGATTATGGGGTTTAACGCGCCGTGACTACATATGTTATGAGGCGCACCGTAGTGGTGGTATCCGGATTAATTTTGACCACCTGAGGATCTTTAACGATGGGCCGAATTCTCGAACGCACGGCCGTTTTGCTCTTCGCCTCCATCAGAAAAGCAGCCGTCACCGCTGGGAACAGAATTTACGTCCTTGGGCTCAGCAGCACAACATCTTAGCCACTGAGTCACAGCGGTGGGTTATTGCTTGGAACCGTTTTGACCGACCCGCAGTGCACGCCGTAAGAGTTCATGATCCAGCAAAAGCAAGCTATTACTTGCAGGAGTCGCGTCCGCAAGGCAATCGTCGATATCAGAGGCTGCATTCAAATAGAGGTGCGCGCCGCGGTATGTTTCCCTCGGTCACACCAGACCCAAACAGAAAATAAAGATACGTGCGTTCTCAATACGTTGTCTTATAAAAAAGCGAAGTGAACAAACCATACGCAGTGGGCGGATGAAAGGTAGCTGTAATTCGGACGACATCAGCCGGAGTGCCACTCACCGTAAACCCCAGTACTTAACCTTTACAACTGAAGTAGCACGTCCAAATAAAACGACTCGAAGCACCATCTATCAGAGGGTAACCGCTACCTTGACTTCGTTTTTTATCGCCCAAGCCATTATGCTACGGCGAGTGAACGCCGGCGTTGGTGGTTAAGGGAGCAAAGACTAAGTCTCCCACAAATACTGTCCATGCCTTGAGCCATGGTTGCGTCATGTACCCACAACAATAAATAGTTCACACACAAGCGAAGAAATAAGCCCAAAATGAGTGGAGAAAAAAAAAAAAAGAACGTAGCCGAATCTCCACCATGACGGCTCTGGGTCAACTTTTATTCGAAGCGCACAACCGGGAAGCTCAGTGAGCCAAGGTTTAGTATACGGTCGGGGTGGATGGCCCCGCTTGCCTCTGCCAGCTGTGCTGTTCCGGACGGGAATGGATTTTCTTCCACTCGAGCTGCCAGGCAAAGAGAAAAGTGTCTTGAAGATGTGACGACGTCGACGCAATTCCACTGACAGCGAACGTGTCGTCCGTTCGGTGAATGCTGTGGCAGTCGATCTTTCGACGAAATGCCGGTGAAATTTTCAAGGCTGCGTGTTCTCCCGCGTGCTCGTGAAAGCAGATGCGTTGATTAAACAGCTCTGTCAATCCAATGAATTATCAACACCACCGCTCTCCAAAATAATGACAGTTCAAGGCACCCAGCTTTAAAAATTCATGGCCATCAACGTGGCAGGAAGAAAAAACTAGGACGATTTTTCTCACTTAAAGACAGCGACAAAAACAAAAAATACGCTAGCTAAAGAAAGCTGTGGGGTTGATGATGAAACGCCCCAGGCTTCATTCATTATTCTTCAGTATTTATTTTTTTCTTCTTTACTCCAATTTTCACGCACACTACACCACCTCCGTACATCTCACTCTTGGAAGGTAGCCGCTAGTTAACGAGGTTTTTTTGCGCAACGCAGGCCGTCTTTGGATAAACCATTTCTGCATTATACAATATTGATGACGTCCGGCGTGAACGAAGAGGCTCTTGGAGCTAAATTTCGTCGGAGCCAAATTTCTCTTCGTGAATATCTCTGGTATTCTGAGGCTTTCATCCACTCGAGCCTCCGATGAAGGAGACCCTTTAAATCGACTTACCCATGCATAAGCATTGCGGAATCCTCCCCTCAGCTGAGTGGAGGGAGCAAATGGAGTGGAGGAGGGACTCGGAATACCGCCCTATATGGTGGTTCATGTCTTGGCGCGTTATTTTCAGTTTCAGTTCCGCGCTTCTGTTCGGCTTGCACGCAACAATGTGGGCCTCATTCCAGCCCACGCAGACATTAATGGTTGCACAACACGAATAAAAGCTTTAGCCTGCCGTCATATTTCTTGTACATGAAAGCTTCAGATGGTAATTTTCCGCTGGTGTGAGTAGGATACGATGTCTTCGTCCTGAGGTAAACATTAGTTGCCCGAGTCGTCATCGTCGCCGTCGTCGTCTGCGTCATCATTGCCGTCGTCCTCTTCAGCGACATTATCACCACCGCCATCATTTTCATCATCACCATCATTTACATCATCATTAAGGTCCCTTTCAAGGTAATGCGTAAATGAAAAGGTCGGTACAAAATTCAGGGATGGGTTATAGTCGATGCTACAGGCATAAAACCAAGTAATTTTCACCATAAAATAGTAAACAGGGGCACCTAAATGTACATAAAAGAACCCAGAACACTTAGAAAAGTAAGAACAAAGGGTTTCCAGTTAACTACTGTTTACTGAGCTGCACCATTCATCCGATATGCGCCCAAGCGCCAGGTTTACAATAGCGGGATTATTTCGACTGTTCTTCAAGTCAAGCAAAAGTCCCCCCTCCCCGTATGGGGATCGAAACCTCAACCTTTGGATGACATAAGCGGTGCTAATCAATTCGGCTACCGGACTTTTTGTTTTATTGTATTCGATTACCAGAACCGCCCTTGTAACTGATTTGTCAAAGCTTAATATGGCATGTGGCTCATGTCCATGCCTCTTTATGGCGGTGTCCATAGTTGTTGTGTCCATTTTTCAAGCAGCCAAAGAATGCAAAGGTTCGACAAGGCTGCACGTTTGCATTCTATGCATAAACCAACAATTGGGGGAGAAAGAAACGGGGTGCTTCTTAGCACCAGCGCTCTTCAGCCAACGCGATAAGATCAAGTGGTCACTCAAGACCTCTTCCAGACTTCGTTAAGACATGCCTTTTCTACTGAGATCGCTACGGGTCTGCGATGGCTGTCCATATACTAGCTTAGTTTGACGCACCAGCCTAATTCCATCTCTAATCCGCCATCCGCCGGCGACCGGGGATGTCGCCGGTACCCACCGTGCGTGCATATTAAAGCGATAAGGGACTTGGCGTGAGGGATGATCACAGGGTTTTGGGATGAGGATAACGGGAATGTGTCTACACTGCATCGCAAGCGCACTTGACTGAAGCTAAACTCCTCGATAAGGCGCAGCGACTACTTAACCGAACACACTGAAATGCAGCAGTAAACGATTACGAACGACTGGATTTTATGAGACGCGTAAACGCACACGCACCGACACGCTCCCAAGTGGTTGCATTAAGTGCGGTGAGGAAAGTATCTGGTAGATATTTTATTAGACGGGGTGGGGAAAATGACGGGCAATAAAGGAAGAGCTTGGATATAGGAAGCCGAGTAAAAGAGGAGCGTGGTTAGGGAAATTTATGGCAGGGCTAAAATGCTGACGTAGCAGGACAGCTCGCACGGCAACTTCTATCAGTTTCGAGGAAACTGCATGCCAACCAGCCCACGCAAAGAAAACACGAGGTGAGCGTTTAAAATAGTGCGTTGCGTCGGAGGTAATTCAATGGTCCCCGAAACTCGTTCGTTGGGTGCTTCGTTTAAAATGGCTGGTAGAGATGTTTGTTAAACCTTAACCGCTGTTTCCGCACCGTGCAGTGGTGTTGCGTTTTGGAAATTATACGGACGTTGGAAACGGCAGCATTGGGTGCTGAAATGTCGGTTTTTCTGCATGGCTCGCTCTACCTAAAATAGAAGAGTGGTCGCTTGAAGGCGGAACCGGAAGACTTAAATGAGGGGTAGAAAAAGTTAGCGTTCGAGGCACAACAAGGTAAAGGACAAAAAGAAAAAGAGAGAGAAAACACTAAAAAAACGGTCCCGAATAGAAAAAAACAAAGAAAGAAAGGAAGAAACGTAGGGCTCAGGCGTTCTGCTGCAACGCACGTAATCGTGGGTTGGACTCCCAGACGCCGGCGCTGCTTTCATGACATAGGCGAGATCATACGAGCGCCCACCTTTTAGCGCATGTTATAAATACAAAGCAAGTCTAAATTAATCCGTCACCCTCTACAGCGACCAGCCTAATAACCTAGATTTAGCTTCAGAGCAAGAAATCGAGAACGTGATTTAGTCTCGCGCAGACTAAATAAGCAGCGCTAGTGTTTACAAAACAAATTAAAGAAGAAAAAAATGAAAGAAAAAATGAAAGAACTACGAAAACGAAGAAAAGCAGCAAGAAAACTTTACTGGTGATGACACCCAGTAAAAATAGTGATACACAATCGCGACCCTGCGAAATCGATGTGCAGCGGGTCCGTTGCAAAACCCCTACAACTGCGGGTAACGATGTGCTGGGCTTTAGTGCTTTAGAGAAAAAGTAGTGAAAATCGCATCGTTACCGTACCAAACTCAAACATGATCTGTACCGTGTAGTTGCTTTATTGGGGTCGTTGTGTACCAGGCGAATGCATAATTGTCCAAGACAAAAGCCTGGAATCACTACTGGTCTTGTTTGGCAAGGTCAACATGAAACTCCCTGACGATAACTACTGGTGTGTCTCGTTCTCGTCTAGCCGTGCACAACGCCTAATGCATGGATGTCTCAATGTCTGTTTTGGACATTGCAGGGGTGGCATGTACTGTCAAGATTAGCATTCCTTCACTGGTTTTTACACTACAAACATCCGCACAGTCGAGGTCATTGATCGCTGGATCCGGTATCAGTGAGCATATGCGCGATGTGCTATGTTGGTCGCATAGTGCGAGTTTTTGGTACTCGCGCGGAACCGGAAAACCCGGTCAAAGCGCGGAACAGTACACCTGTGCAAGTATGTTTTATCGCCCTTGATAGGGTTAACGTCGGGTAGCCTAAATGTTCAGCCTAGTGCGACGTGTTAAGCAACGTCATGCAAAGCGTAACGTTAGGCCTAATGTCAGACCGTTGGCCATTGCACCAGTGCGGGTATCAAATTATCTGTGGGCATGTAATGGTGTATGAACTTTTGCTCGCGCAGGGATGGCACGACAAATCCTGACCGACAAGAGGCTAACAGCATCACTGCAGAAGTTTATATTCGTTCAGACGAAAACGACACAGCGCAAGTATACAATCGGTTTTGAGATGTGCGAGAGCTTATAGACTCCACAAAACATAATGACGACGGTTTTCCAATAAACCATGACCAAAAAGTCGAGCGTGTGCAATAAAAAGATAAACAAATTTCAACTTCCCTATGCTTGCCTGTGGAGCCTACATAATAATAGTTGTTATTACTCGGAAGTTGGCCTTGAAGAAAATCTGACTTGCAAGGTACATCGAAAAGAAGTCCTAATTATACACCAGGAAAACGCGCATAAATTATAATCTTTAGTGCAGCAAGAAGCTAACCTTACGCTAACCAGACCTTACCAACTCACCCTGCCTACCTGTTCTTCCTATCCAGCTGTCGAGGCTTCGTGAAATTGCTCTTTTTGTGTGTAGTTGGGTGTGTATGGGGGTGAATGAAGGAAGGGCGTTGGTATATGCATGGTTACAAACATCGAGCGCGCCACGTCACCCGTTAGTTATCTGCGCCATTTCGAACGTGTGTCGCTAACACCCGCTGCTGACCCACGTGAGGGCGCCGTGGCCAGACACGATCAACCCTAAGCACTGTTTGCACGCTACATATACGTCACCCCGTTTCTCGGTCGAAAACAGCCGACACTTAGCGCTGAATTAGTCTGCTGTAAGTGACATGTTGATTTTAGCCTTCGCGTGTACGTTTCGCCATGCTCAGCAGTAGTGAGTTCCTTCTCTGCTACATAAACCACTATAGCAAGTTTTGTCTCTAATGCTGAATTTTCGCCAGAACAACACTTTGTATTTTTAATTACTGACAATTTTTGACACAAAACATTTGTTCGGCTCATTGATAGAGAGGCAGAAAATAAATGTCGCAATAAGCAAGAAGAAGGCAAATAGTAGATGCTGAGACCGTTCGCCGGGCAATAGAACAGGAGTTGTGACCAAAAGAGTCGGCAAGCAAAAGTTGAAAGGTGCGTTCGAGAAACGAGGGGTCAGCCAGAGTAATGTTCGAACGTCTGGAGCCGACGGGAAGCTTATCCGTGCGGTCGTTCACACAAACACACGCTTCACACGTACGCAAACACAAATGTACTGTATACGTACCAACGCCGACACGCAGCAACGGGGGTGAGACCATTCAGATTAATTCGTCTCGGCTCTCGCGGTAATGCAGTTCCCGACACCAGCTTGTCGCCGGATCAACGGTTGGCGGGAGCCCTTGCGAGGGAGAGTGCGTCGGAAACACGCTAGGGAGAAGAGCAAAATAAAAGGAAGACCAACGGAAACGCGCGCCGACCGAGCTCGCGCTCTGGCGCCATCTGCGCTCCCTAAGCTCCCAATCGACGCCAGACTGGCACAAACACACCACCCGTCTGCCATTTTACGCCGTTTATGCAGGGCGCCTAGAACCATTCCTGAAGCCTCTGGACGAGCCATCACCCAAATAATGGCGAAACGGACGCTATAGGCTATATTGCCGATTGCTGCAACGCGCAACTCATACAACTGTCTAGGGTTTCACCCGAACGCCTCTAATATTCTTGGTATGGGCTGCATGTTTACGGGATGCCTAAAACTCACTCGTACGGCTACAATGTAGCGGCGTTTGAGACATGAGAAAAACCCTAAAGGGCAACAACTAAGTCACAGGTAAAGCTTTTGTGTGTTCTGCAGTTGGTTCACCATACCCCGCAGTCCTTTACTACTATGAAAGCATTGCCGCAGCCTTAGTTCCATGGCGTAGGGAGGTGTACCCATAGAGCAGAAAAGAAGGGGGGCGGGGGGCGGGGGGCGTGGTGTGGAAGCAACTAACTGTGCATGGCTAAGATTAGATACCGAATAAGGCCGGAGTTTTGAAAAAGGTACGCTTTCTATATGTTAATAAACAAAAACAATATGCAACAGAGCAAGCCTCCTCATTACCGCAAACGTTAAAGAAAACTTTATAGTCCCTAGTTACTTCGCCCCTGCTCACTTGCCCTCGTATCTTGACCTATAATTGGTGTGGAGCTGCAGTCTGTTATTTCCTTTCACGGCGGCTGTTAGTGATGACCCCAAAGTGGGTACCCAATGTTAATTTGCGCCACATTGAACAGAACTTGTCAAGTTCAGTGCAAGGATCCGCTTTGCTACGCCTCCAGTGTGTTGTATGGACGGGTAATGCCTCACACCTGCAAGTGTGCTTGGAGGACAGATCGTACTTCCAGTCTGCACAATATCCTTCGAGTTGAAGAAAGCAGTGCTTTCTAGATGCCACAATCCTTGTGCATCGATTGAGCGCGTCACATATTCTGAGCATCCTTCAACGATGCTCGGCCACCGCCCTCAGTTACATCATTAGGTACGAAATGCTCTCTGGTCCAGTCATAACATCGCCGGATACCTATAGAGGCTGTACTAGAGAAGTGCAACCATTCTAGGTGAGGCTGCAGTGTACACAAGCAGTATTTACTCACCAGACACGGACATGGCAACCCTGGTTGAGTACTTTTGCCACAACCTCATAAATGCATTTCAAACCACGCTAGTGGCCCTCAGTCACCAGCAGGTGCATTTCTCTTACCCAAGGTGGCGGGAAGGCAAGCCAAACAGCAGAAGGTGCTTAGGATCTCTGCAGGTTTTGGTAGGCCTCCAGTGGGAATTAGTTATCGCCACTTTTAATGCTCGAACTTTTTCAAGCGAACCCAGTTTAACCATTATTTTGCATGAGCTTTCTAATATTCTATAGGACATAGCAGGGTTAAGCCAGGTAAGAAAGTTTGGGGAGGGATTTCTAGTGTTTATTGATCGATTGTAGGGGTTTAACGCGCAGACGCCACGCAGGCGATAAGGCGCCGTAGGGCTCCGTATTAATTTTTACCACTTAAGGATCTTTAACGTGCGTTGAAATCTCGAATGCACGGGCATTTTTGCTTTTCGCCTCCACCAGAAAAGCGGCCGCCGCGGCCGGGAATCGAACCCGCAAAGTCGTGCTCAGCTGCCCAAGATTTGTAGTGATTCTTACGGGGATGTTTTCTGTTATAGCGGTAATTCTGAAATACATCACTTGGACACAGGGTTCTTGGTTTACAGGGCTATAGCAGTGAATGTGGTAGATTTTTGCAGCGTTAATGAGCTTGCAGCATCTCTTGCAGCATCTCAACAAAAAGCACAAGTTGTAATAGAACGGACAATTGGGCTAGTTGGTACCAGTTCATTTTAAAGGTGGAAGCGCTCACAAACAGGGATTAAAGTACAAAACGCCGTGTCGTCTCTGTTTTCTACTTTCGTCCCTGTTTGTGAGCGCTTCCACCTTCAAGATGAACAAGTTGCGAGTGGTGCAGATCTATGCACCTACAGCCACTTACGATGATGAGGCTGTGGGCGTATTTTACGAAGATGGTGAATTGGGAATGAAATAGTAAAAACTCTGTATTCAATCATTATGGGCGACTACAATGCGAAAATAGGGACACAACAGCTCGGGGAGCATGCGGGAGCGAAATTTGGCTTAGGCTTACGAAACCGCCGCAGGAAAATGCTGGTTGCTTCTGCTGAAAGGAATAACCTTCGAATAATCATTACATTCTTCTGCAAAAGAAAGAATAAGAAATTGAGTTACAAAGGCCCAGATGGTGGAAAGAAAAACAAAATCGACTTCATTTTAACTGGTTCTCCACGCATGGTACGCGATGTATAGATATTGGGCAGTCAAGCGACCACAGGATGGTCAGAAGTCGCATCCACTTGTATTTAAGAAGGGAAAGAATGAAGATGCTGAAGCGTACGACGCCTAACCTGCCCTCCGTGGGAAGAAAACTGGAAGAATTGGGATCGTTAGTTAAGAAGAAATTCTCCGTCTTGTCCAATCATGACAGCGATGTGGACGCTGTCAACTATCACTTCCGGAATGCGGTCATTCAGTATGCACTAGCCATAGCAGAAAAATAGCCCGAATGTCAACCCAAGTTATCACAGAAAACTAAGGACCTTATTGAAAAGCACCGAAAAATGTTAGTGTGCAATGCGCGGGACCAAATAGAGTTGGCAGAGTTATCCAAATTGGCAGAGGGCCAAGAACTCGATGGAGAGATGAGCTTGTGTGACGCAGACTCGGTCGGTGTGGTTGATGCGGCCTACATTTATTTGAAGAGCGTAGGCCCGGCCAGATGTGGCAGCGGCGAAGACGAGCTACCGCCCAGCTGCACAGTCGTGTTCGATCTCCTCTCGCGTGGCACTGCTGACGCGCTAGTACCAAGACCGCCGATGATGATGGTAGGCAACCGTTCATGATGAGGACAGTGGCGCCGCAAGCAAATGGTGATGATGTGTCACTACATGTACAAAAATTTGGGGGAAAGGATGGGCTCAGCCATCACTCAATGGAAGTGGCTGGATACTTTAAGAGAAGCATTTGTCCTGCAGTGGACAAATGCTTCTCCTGATGATGATGATGATGATGATGGTGGTGGTGGTGGTGGTGGTGGCGGTGGCGGTGGCGGCGGCGATGATGATGGTGATAATGATCACTGAACAACGGCAAGAAGACAGTAAAAATGTATCCTTGGGAGGAGGAGGAATAAACGTCCCTACGGAGCAGTTAGTCTTGGGGAAGAGTCCTTATTCCGGGATTCCTTGAGGCCATCCGGCTTATCGCACGCTAAGGCGTGCAGATGGGAGACGAAACTTTGCGTCCTCTGTGTTAATGAAGTGCCCATGCCTGTGCAACTACCTAAGAAGCGAGCACTCGTAATCACTAGGTCGGTGCTACGAGAGACTACGGCCGTGGGAGTATAAAAGCGTCCTGCAATTAAGCTGAGTAAGTGGATTGCGTGGAGGTATCATTATGCCTCTCACCTTGCTGCAGGACCCTCAAGCTCATTCTTTACTCTTAAGTGGGCCACTTCGGAACCCCTATTTCTCGGCGTTCTTCATTGAGTCTACGCGCTCTTTCCCTCGAAAGGTCGAGCAATTAAAGGCCCCCGCGCGCTACGTTATGAAGTGACAAGTGAAAATTGACACTTTTCGTTGGGTATTGCAGAGAAAGCGAGAAGACTGCATAAGCAAATTTTAGTGACATTTTACTTCATGAACGCAGGTTATTGGCAAGCCTTCCGGAGGCTGCCTTACGTGCAGTTTGCAGGTTTTGTTCAACAAAAGTAGCGCCATCCCCTTACCGCGACTCGCAGGCCTGACCCCTGTGCGACCACATTTCTAGGATGTATGAGTGTGGGGCGTGATTATTATGGGTTCATGGCTTAACCTTTGTTTGCTTGCTTGCATAAAGCACTCTTACCCCTTAGTTGCACTCGCATCGGTTGGCATGGCTGAACCCTTTCTATGTGATCTTGCCAATTGGCTCAACGCTCAACACTTAGCCCTAATTTTCAGGGTTAAGTGTTAATTAAGTGCTCAGAGGCGGTATTCTGAGTTTGTCTCATTTGAAAACGTCCGTCTCGCGTCCCTTTCATCATGACATACTTCCGGTTGTGCACGGCCTATTGCGCAGCTGCTCTTGGAAACAGATTTTAAACAATTAACCTATTTCCAACTATCTTTTATGTGTTTATGTGAACTTATTTTTAAAACCTCAACACGATTAGACCTGTCTATGGCGAAGTTGCAAGTTTCCCCACAAGGCAACGAATGTCCAAAGATCGCAGCTTCAGCCAGCTGTTGCTTGTGGCAGTAACGCGTAAACAACGCTACCGCTGCTCACTTTTTTTCACGCTTGAACCCCGATTTTCATGTCCGGGACAATGACCGTGTATCAAGATAACCAATCTGTCGCGTAATTGGACATCAACGTACTTTCGGCATGCCGGCGCAAGCTTTTCCAAGAACCTCGAATCTTGCTTCACGGCTGGTTACGGTGGAGACATTTCTGCTGTACTTTCGAGTGAAAAAAATGTATGAGTGGTAGGACTTTTCGTTTCTTAACTACGTGCCTGTTTTGCGTCATCTAGGAACGTTAAGCTGGTATGTGTAATCTTCAGGAACCAATAAATGTTTATGAATTCCGTGCCCACTCTTTGTGGAATTTCGGTCGCCTGCTCGACACCTATCAAGCTCGCAGACGATCGTTTATTTCAATGGGTGGCGGCCTCGGCGTCGACGTGAATGCAGGTTCACAGAGGGCTGCAAAAGCGATATCATTGTTTCACTACCGATCGCTGACTGAAAGCAAACGGTAGCAAAAAAGAAAAAGACGATGGGCGCAGATTAGTTAGTCTTAAACGCTGAGCGCGCGCTGCCACCGGCCAGACTGGTCTCGCAGCTCGTCGCAGAGTCACCGCACAGATCTCTTCTGGGAATGAAAATGTTGGCACAATGCTTTTGCAGGCATTTCGAATTGGTCAATATTTTTTCTCAACCGCATGTTGCGCTGCGGTGATCCAGCAACCAGGCGATGACCGGTACAGTCATGCTTGAACTGCCGAAATTGCCTGCTTCAAATCGTCTGCTCCGAAGAGCCCTGGTTCAACAAAGTAGCCGTGCCGTGCTTGCCTTGCGTTACATACGGTTGGCTTTTAGCCAGTCAGGGCTCGCTCAAGGCGGACACTTGAAATGGGAACGAAACGCTCAGGGCTAAGGGCTAAGTTCGCATGCGCGCGCGCGCACGCACGCGCACACACACACGCGCACACTTGCACACGCGCGCACGCGCGCACACACACGCGCACGCGCACGCGCGCACGCACGCACGCACACACACACACACACACACACACACACACACACACGCGCACACACGCGCGCACGCACACACACACGCACGCGCACGCACACGCACACACACACACACGCACGCACGCACGCACGCGCACGCACACGCACGCACGCACAAATACGCTCTCTTTCACTCACTCCTCCGCTGCACCGCCAGCAATTCGGCTTGCTCCACAGCAACCATCAAGCCGTTGAAATGGAAGAACGTGGGACGTCGCCGCCGATGGCGAGGTAAGGTTTGTGGATATCTGCATGCGTTCATCGCCTTTGGAGATGTTTCGCACCGCCGGACGCTTATTGAATTTCTATGCTTTCGCATAGAAATTCAAGGTTCATTCCTTATCGCAATATGGCACTCTGCGTTGAAAGCTCGTCCCTATTTCTTGCGACTAACACAACGCTCCGACTTCTGACGCCGCAGCCGCCTTTAAAGCGGCAAGATATCGCGCCCAATGCCAGTTGTATTGCGTGAACGTGCACCACGTATCTGGGTTTGCTTACCTGAATATCGTTTATGACCCACAGATCCATAAAAACCGCCCTTGGAACTTGTTCGTGTGTTTTCAAGTACAGCGCTTATGTTCGAAGAAGCGCAGTATAACGGCGGTATTTAACGCTTTTCGATTTGCTCGATGGTCGTTTCCAGTTGCTTTTTTCGTTAGCGCGGTGCCGGCTTTGGTGTCTTCACGCGGTCATTAAATGTGGCCCAGATTGCGCCAGGAAGAAGAGAACATCGTTCCCGACATGTCCTGTGTTGTCTTTACACGCCGGAAAACGGTCGCACTGTTCAGACCGCGCCAAGGCCACGGCAGGAAGTTTGCGGCCGCCAGTCAGACGCTTTTACCCATGCCGCAACAACTTACCCCCTGTTGTAAGCCCGGAAAGATTTTACGATGATTCCTGGAGCGTGTTCAAACTTTGGTGCGGGAACTGCCGTAACCATATAAGACTGCTCCCTTGGGATTCATGCGGTAACATGCGGACCAGGGGGAATTTTTCTTCAACTACGAGGTTTCCGAGAAAACGGGATAGCTTTCCTTTGTAGCCGTATGGCTGCATTCAGGTGGATGTTACACGTTCCTTCATAGAAACATGTTACAATATATGAAGTCTCTGATACCAGCTCTGCACGTTCTTCTGTTCGATAAGAAGGACGTTTCTGCAATACATTTCGTTATTAACGCGATAGCGTTATTAGGCTCATTTTTCGATTCCACCGTGGCTCCTAGCCGCCCGCTATCAGCCGTGCTCATCAGGCGTCCACGGAAATGCGTCATCGCTACCACCCGGAAACTACGACTTAGCAAATTCGAGGGCTCGGCAACTGTATGGATGTGGCGCAAGGGCAACTGAAGTTTGGAAAGGAGGACAATTATATAATGGCAGATACCACAGACAGGTCATGCATTTTCGGCAGGTACCGCGCCTGCGCGGTGAAGTTAGTTCTATGCCTCTCCGGGGGTAGCATGCTCGTCAACACGATCACCAGCTGTGCCGGCAACTTATGTCACCATACCAAGGCATTTTTCCACGAAAAGGTAAAAATATATAAATTTGCGGTAATTCATTCGCCAAAGCTACACGTAGGAGACGAGGCGCGCGGTTATGGCAGTCTCCGGAATAATTTACACCACCGTAGGAACTTTAACAGGCGCTGAAATCTCGACGCAATGGTGTTATTGTGAAAACGTACGCCGCGGCCGGGAAACGAACCCGTGTCCTTGGGCTTAGTAATGCAACGCCTTACCCACTGAGCCACCGTGGCATGTTTTCCGCCGGAACTTATGCCTGCACCAACATTGAGTGACCGAGTGACACGGGGAAAAGGATGAATGCTAGTCTCTCAGAAATCAAGGAAGGCATAGATGATAAGCACAAAAGAAATAAAATAAAGCCCACTATAAAGAGTTTAGTCACACAAGCTTCCAAAATACTTTTTAATATTCCCATGGTTCTGTTTACGCTGCAAGCTCGGTTTGGGAAATGACAGATAGCGCGACACGGCTGAGTTAAAAATCACTCTAAAATAGGTATGGATGTCCTCCGAGAGAACAGTTACGTTAGAATGCTCAGCGTGGCTCTCGAAAAACAAGCTGTAGTGAGAAACGCACGCTGCCGCCCTCCACCTCCACCCCCCCCCCCCCCCCCACAAAAAAAAAATCTTCAACCAATTACCCACAAACAAAACGCTCAACCAAGTGAAAAGAAAGAAAAAGAGAAGAAGAAACGATAACGCAGCACTGCTCATGAGCCGAATGTTGCAGAGCCTACCGTACCACAAATTTCCCCGCTCCAAAGAAAGTGAAAGCAACACCATCTACAGGACAGCATATGAGGCAGTCGTCAACCCCGCAGTTTGGTTCGTGACACAAACTAACAACGGCTGGACCAGCAAGGTAACAGAATGAACATGGAATGACGGGCCTGGAAGAAGGGGAAGGCCATTAACTCGATGCAGGGGTAAAATAACAATAATCGGAGCAAAAAATGGACTCGGGAAGCGCAGGACACGAGTGAATGATGGTCAATGGGAAAGGTCTTCACCCTGAAGGCGTCGTAAGTACTATGTTGGTGATAATGACTATGAATACGTCCTCAATTTTCGTCTTCCTAACGCATTTCAAGAAATCGGAGGAACCCATCTGTAAGGGTTGCAGGCGCCAGCGACGCTGCAAAGTCGAAAGCGTGGGAAGCGGCGATTCTCTGAAGGGCTTTATAGCAGCCAGCTTGCTAAGAGCGAACGGGCTTTGGATCATGCCGACTGCGCGGAGACGAATTGTCTTGAGCCTCAGCCGGGCTGCAACATTGTTTTGAACAGTGTGTCGCAGGGCGCAGTACGAGCGTGGGAAAGCGTGGGTCGGATGCCTCGGGGGCCGCCTGCGCGCGCGTTTTTCCATTAGCAGGTTGTAAAACCATTTGGTCCGTCGAGCGGCTGGAGACGGGGAGCGTGGAGCTGTCAACTGTGGTTAGACAGTGGCCGATTCACGGCGATAGCTTTCCTTTTGTTGGCCAGTGCGCGCGTCGCGGCCCGGGATGGGCGCGGCAGAGGCGACGCCTGAGCCGGCCGCCGTGTCCTTTTGTCCCTACGCGCTGTTCCTGGCCCACGGTCCAATTAACGGGGCATCGCCTGTCAACGGCGGAGAATCTTGGGGACGCGCCGGGCCGTTAAGACGGATGTTTATGGGTTTCAGCTGGCTTGAGTAGCTGTCCGGTCTCGGACGAGATGCGTGGGAACAGGCGATGCAGACCAGCGTTTGTGGAAGCTTGCCCCGGGCGCTTGCACGTGTTTCCTCGGATGTTTGAGTGTCTGTAGTATTTGTTTGGTTTACTTTTGATCTCTTCCTTGTTTTCTGGTGGGAGAGAGTGACCAGCGTTTGAGGGTTGCGGGGGGCGTTGCCCACCGTGGTTTAGGCCCGGATTTACTAATCCATCCTATCAGGTGCCCAGGAGATACCGATTGGCCTGCGTATCGGGGGTGGGGCCTAAGTAACCCATTAAAACCACGAGACACGAGGTCTCGGGGTCGAATCCTCAAGGTTTTAATGTGCTATGCACGGCCGGCGTATTGCCGGGCTAGCCAGGTCAGGCTAGGGAGGATCTCACCACTTGGGTAGTTTTAAGGTCAGGGTCCGTCGCTGACGGGGGTGCCGCGTGCACAAAGTTTTAGCTGACCTAGAACCCCATTTTATTTCTTACTTTGTTAACTGTATCTTCAGTTTGTCAGTATTCTGTATATATCTTCTGTGTAAATATACAGTTTTTGAAAACCCTCCATCAACCATCGTCGTCGTGTCGTCAAGTGCCGCAACCATCAGGCACCAACGCAGATCATCATCATCTTCAAGGAACAACATCGAACCTCATCATTTACTCCATCTCCTAACGCTAAGAGGGCGGATGGAAAAACAAAATCGGGAGCGGCCATCGTATCGAATACAGGCACCCCCCCCCCCCCCCATTGGAAAGAAACCACTCCACGCCATGGTAGACATGGCACCGATCCAGCGACTCTCCATTAAAAAAATATACTATGGATCCAATCCTCCACAAGAAGAGTCGATATGGCAAGATCAAGTTCATTCGGGGAAAGTTACAAAATCATGATACCACAGTATACGCCGACTCCTAGACGCATACGAAAGCACGAGGCTGCAATTGTCGTATTTGACTACTCTGGCAATCTTTACGACTGCCTAACTCTACAACCTACAGGAACAAAGAAGTGGAAGCTGTAGCCATCCCCATGGCAATCCTAATAACGGAAGTATAAAATAGAAACGTAACATCCTTACCCTCTTAAAGGACATTATACTGTTTTCTGCAGGCGGGATGCCTAAGCGCTTCGGTAAGATATTCCCATCCACAATGCAAAACGTTATCAACCTCACGTGGGCACCCTGACACAGTGGTCTGGAAAGAACGACGCACTGACCAAGGGGCACACAAGCTCACATACCGTGCTCCTTGTGACCACGACTACCACACTGCCCTCCTCTAAAAACGTTAAGAACGAATCCTTATCCTATATTCCTAGGAGAACGATCTTTCCCCCTTGGTACAACGAGGTGTCACTGCCGAAGTATCACAGACTCCGTGTACGAAAAACCAACACAAGTGTCCGCAAATCTATGTGCGTGAAGGTGTTCCCTGGGAACATCAGAGACTAATATAAAACTGTTAGAATCGGTGAAACATCTCCTGCACGCAACCAAGCCACGTGCAAGGGTAATGTCAGGGAGGAACACTTTGAGCATAACATACTCCACTTCTTCAAGACATGGGAGGCAGCTTTGACGAGCTCGTTACCTCAAGATCAGCGCGAGCTGATTGAGAGGGCACGGAAAGAGCCGCTACATCTGGTGCAACTTCTGGTTGCACCCTAGAGCACCCTACCATCTTTTTACCCAGTTTTCCTAAGCCGTAACTATTTCTTCCGGAACAAAGAACTTCGCTCCTCTCTCTCTCTCTCTCTCTCTCTCTCTCTCTCTCTCTCTCTCTCTCTCTCTCTCTCTCTCTCTCTCTCTCTCTCTCTCTCTCTCTCTCTTCGCAAAAAGCAAACTTGTTCAGACCGGCCTAGACATCACGGAATAAACATTTTGAAACACTGACACTGACGTCTCCCCACTCAAACTGACCAACACCTCGCATCCGCAAACCTTTCACTCTCACATTTGAAGTCACAGAAGTGCAGAGAGCCTTTGTCTTTCCTGCGCGACGGCGATAAAAACCCTCGTTGGTAGTCTTTCTCTCTTCGATGAATTTTAGTGCTCCTGAAGCATAGATCGAAAATGCAGCACCTGCGTACGAAAACGCTCCGTGGGGGTCGAAGTATCGCTATTGCGCCTTAAATCTTGGGACCCAAGCGTAGATGTCTCTGCAACTTTTTTCGATCAACCCATTTCTGTAAATCCGAGCGGCAGTCAGTACACGTGCCGACGCACTTGATAGTCCTATTGCACTGATCAGCGTTACTAAATCGTGTCCATGCAATTTGTTCTAACTCCAACGGCTCAAAACAACGTCATTAGTAGATAAAGAGCATAGTAACCGGTGATATCACCATTAATGAGGATAACAGCTTGGTGAGTATTATAAGCTCGGGCTATCACTCAACTTCGAGCGCTAAGCCACCGCCACTGATGAGCACTTTTTATCACTAGAGGCAAGGGGAGGTTGGGGGCTGCAGATAAGTTAAACATCTATTTTGTTTCCCTGCCACCTGATTGGCACAGTGAGTGGCTTTCGGCAAGGAGAAGAACATACCAATTGCTAAACGTCCATTAAGCGTGGATGCCGTCCTTTAAAGAAAAAGCTTTCCATACCTCATTGATGCCGTCCGCGCGCAACACAGAACGCCCTGCAGAAAAGCGAACTTCCTCTGAAGATGATGATGATCGTGCGTAAATTGAAAGAAACTCTCCCCGTGGTTGGAATCAAACTTGAGTCCCTCACGTTAGGAAGCCGACATCTATTCGATTGCGCTATTCAGACACAGTTGAAGAAGCTCGAGCTTGGAGAGGGGTGCATGGACATGCAAAATTAGACGGAAATAACACCATCTTCCCGTGGGGAACCCTGATGAAGATGCGAAGCATCATGGGGGTTCCGTGTGGTTCCATTGTGTTGCCGTTATGTTGAGTGATCTGGTGTTTAGTAGCGCCACACCTGTGGCAAAGGCACGCAAGTACTGTTGTGTTACGGTGAGCAGGCGGTGGTTCTCGAGGCGCCGAAACTCGTCCATCATGTTCTTGTCGATGTTGTCGTCTCTGTGGTAGAATCGGTAGTCTCCGTCAGCGTTGGTGAGGTAAAGGTTGTTGACGTTGGTGCACCGGGTGAGCGCAACGTACACGCCCTCCTCTTCGCAGCTTTGTCTTGTTCTCCCTCTTCTTCTTCAGCGGTTCCCCTACGGGAAGATGACGACGGTGGTTGAACGCGAAGCTATCTCGTGATGGATTCTTTGGTTGGCCAATCCCTAGGGGCATCCTGTCATAATCATCATCAGAGGCTCTGCGGACGGGGCACGGACGCGGGACATCTCCCGAGCAAGAGATGCGTCGCATCTAAAAATTCTGCACCCCTTCGTATAACGACGATTGTAGTCTGACGCGACGCTTTCTTTGTGCGAAATCACGTGGCCAGTGGTCAAAATCGAAGCCGCTGAGATCAAGAGTCCAAACTGCGTGCTATAGTCAAAGTGAAAGCTCAACGAGTCGCCGTCTAAACCGTCTGCGAGTTGAAGTCGGAACTCAGACGACAACCAAGAAATCCCTCACGAGAATGCTTCGGGTTGAACTATCGTCGTCGATACACGGAAAGGCGCATGAGCTTTTTGTTGTTGCTGTTTCCGTTGGAGAAAGCACATAACCTGAAAAAAAGTTACCCTAATTAATAGAAGGGTTTGTGATGAGTTATTTGGTACGCGACATTTCGAAGAAGAAAAAAACAGCCCTAAAGCAGTTTCGTGAAGTACTTTTACGGCTGTGCAACGTGAATTCTTTCTTTCGTTAGGTCTTCGTGCGGTTTTCATTCGAAGTGTTACGTTAGAAATTTTCAAAGTATATAAAACATAGTATATTATATATTACAGTAAAAGCTCGTTAATTCGGATTTCTAAGGACCGGAAAAAATGTCCGAATTAACCGAATGTCCGTATTATCGAATGGTCGAAATAAACACAATAAATGCAAGTTTTTTTTCTACATACCTTTATTTGGGTGTAGGAAAAAATGGTCCCGGAAAAAATGGTCCCGGAAAAAATGGTCCCGGAAGAAATGGTCCCGGAAAAATTGGTCCCGGACAAAATGGTCCCAAAGCCAAGGTAGGAAAAAATGGTCCGGGAAAAATTAGTCCCTGAAAATATGGTCCCAAAGCCAAGGTAGGGAGAGAGAGAGAGAGAGAGAGAGAGAGAGAGAGACAGAGAGAGAGAGAGAGAGAGAGAGAGAGAGAAACATTTATTGTACTAATGAGCAGGATGTTCTTCGGGGGTGTATCATGATTACCCCGCGCGCAGAATCCCTGTCGCGAAAACCCCGCAACGTTAGCCCCGTGTCTCATTTGCCCCGCGTGCAGTATCCCCGCGTGCCATTTGCCCCGATGCCAGTTTCCCCGACCCATTCTCCCGGGGCGATATTATGGCGCGTCATTTTCTTTTCACTGACTATAATTTTTTTAATTAGAGTAAAGTAAGGTTGGACGATCTTCTCAAGAAGAAGATTGGGCCTGCCGCATTCCCGAAGTAGCACTGGGGCGTTATTCCTTCTTCCCTTAGCTGCTATAATTTCGATGAGGGTTCAAAGTACGATTGCGGTAACCGCTATCACCCCCCCCCCTCTCCCCCTTCCCTCTCCGCTCGGGTCTAGGACATTTCGGTGCACGGACAGTTCGGTGTACGGACATTTGAGCGCATGCACGTTTCGGTCTGCAAGCTTTCCGGCAAACGAATTATCTGGTGCTTACTTGTTTTAAACAGTCATTCTATATTTCCGCGTAACTTGGGTTATTGAGCTCAATAATCTACTGCAGTGCTTGCACATTTACATTGATGCCATTTTTATTGACGCCAGTTATTTGAATGAATTGAGCATTTCAATATTTCTGTTTGTATATTTTGTTCAGGAAACATTCATTACGCAGCCAACTAATTAAATCCTTTCGCAGACCCTTTTATTTACTACAGCACTCTATAATGTAGACTCGCGCTCTTTTTTTGCTGCATGCACATCAGCTAAGGAAATTAGTCGATGTTTACGATGTATTTTGCAAGTAATTTTCTCTAATTAAAAGGCACACTCCCACTATCACAAGACAGCACCTTTACAAACATTATTGCTCCCAAAACGCGGAAAATGTGAAGTGTTTCATTCCGGCAGCACTGTGGCGCAAAAACAAACTTGCAAATACTGTTGTCGGCAGCTTTTTTTACGGAGTCTAGAATATCGTCGTGAAGGAAGAATGGGCCTTTTTGAAGACAGCTGCAGCGTCTATCTCTCTTAAATCTTGCTAAAGCGTGTATGGACGGTTCCAGGCCTCGCAGTTGTTTGTGCGGTTTTAATCCAATTACTTGCAGTAAAAATTTTAATCCATGCTCAGCCCTACATCCATCCATCCGTCCGTCCGTCCGTCCGTCCGTCCGTCCGTCCGTCCGTCCATCCATCCATCCATCCATCCATCCATCCATCCATCCATCCATCCATCCATCCATCCATCCATCCGTCCGTCCGTCCGTCCGTCCGTCTGCCTGTCTACCCAATTTTCTTTGTTAGATTTTAGCCCCAAAGGCGTTAATTTCGGACCCTTATAGGAATATTAAAGCATTCCATCTCTTTCTCAATCCTTCAGCTAAAACGCAAAGGGACAAAATAAAACCGCAATAAAATTCACATCCGACGAACTTGAAGGGAAACACGTTGGCTGGGCCATGGGACCATTTTTTCCTAGATGGTCACTGGCACCATTTTTTCCGGGACCATTTTTTCCGGGACCATTTTCTCCGGGACCATTTTTTCCGGGACCATTTTTTCCGGGACCATTTTTTCCGTTTCCGCTTTATTTTACGAAGTAATCGCGTATGCTTGTCTGCTTTCGAGCAGAAATTCGCGCGGACACAATTTTTCTGAGCCCTTCAAGGTGCTCAGCAGCTCGCATGCTATCTTCAGTGTCACAGGAGAAAGCTAAAGGACGCACTGAATCGTTCCACGTTAAAACGGCGTTCAGCGATGCTGCACTCCAACGGGAACAAAGCCACAAAATGGCACCGATGGCACCACCAAACCTACACGCGAAGAAAAGACGTTCAACCACTCTCAAGTCAAGCCAAGTCGATAATTGATGTCCATGGCGATGCTGCGTTTGAGCTTCACTTTTGTTCCGAATTGTTCTTTTTTCGTTTTTGAGCCTCGCCAGCGGCCTGAAAGTCGCCGAATTATCCGATTTGCGGTCAAATCTGTCCGAAATAACGAGCGCCCTGTCTCATAGAGTGATGCGTATATTTACAGGGACCAGATGACGTGTCCGAATTAACCAATTTTCCGAATTAACGAGAGTCGAATTACGCGCTTTTACTGTATATATAATAAATTATATATATTAACATATGTTATAATAGTAATCTAATATTAATATATTATATTTTATATTAAGGTATATAAAACATATTTAAAACATAGTGAACTTGCTGGAATTCAGCGCCTTAAGAAGGCGCAAAGGCGTCTCCGGTTTCTGCGCAACTCTCTGGGTTTTTTGCCTTATTAAAGTTCTTTGCCTAAAGTAAAGTTCTCAACCGGCAGTACAAAACTGGCAAGAATAACTGATTCAAGGGTTCGTGTTTCTCTCGCGTGGATTCCGGCAGAAAAAAACGAAAAACTGGCTCGAGAGAAACCTCCTAGGATATGTGCCTTGAAAATGCCACTTTCTCAGATTTGGTGTGGTTAAGACAGCCGGGCCTCTGCAGGAAAGTTTCCTTAAAATGCGCCTTTTTGCTTATGCACGGCTGTCTCGAGGGGATCGCGTTGCTCTCATGCTACCGTCTCCACAAAACAAATAAAACAGCGATTCTTAAGCCAGTGTTGCGAAATTTGCTTTTCAGTTTTTTATTTTTAGTTTTGTAACAAAAGTTTGAAGCGGGTTTTGTCGCGTGGTACACAGGTAGTCTGCACCCCCTCCCACTTTTTTCGGTTTGTTTTTTTCTAGAATATTCGGTGCAGAAAAACAATAAATAAAAGAGAAGGCTTTCAAGACTGGAAGTAGGGGAAGCTAGAGATATATAATTAGCTAGACAGCACACTTTTTCATCAGTCTGAGTTCTTTATTAATGTATTGCTCGATGGCGAAAAAATCATGCAGACAGAGGGTAACATTACAAGAAAAATAGTTCTGTGGAGACCTAAACACTCTGAGGCGCTGTGAATGCGAAAGCCGAATGTGTGTGTGAGAGCACAATTGAATACCACCGATGGCCATGTATTACGTGACAAGTCACCAAAGTCACCAAAGCGCCATTTGGCCCTAAGCAAGTTGCAAAACGTATAGTGGTAATGAATTCTGAATAATATTGTGCACTAGAACTGACAACGCACTAAGGCTTAATTAGCTCATAACGAACGTGTAAAAATAATCTCTACAGCTATTTAAACGCTTGGAATCAGGGATTTCTTCAAAAATTTGTTTTGGAGGCTGTCTTAAATGGAAAGTATTACTTGGTTTTTTTACGAGCAGAGTTGCCAGGTCTTCAGAACAAAAAGTCGCCAGGAAATTTCCGAAAGTAGCCACAAAAGGCGCCACCTTAAAGGGATAATTTGAAAAGGAGCCAGAAAAGTCGCCATTTTCAGTACGGCGATGCTAGTGAGTTGTCGATTACTTTTGCGAAAACAACGCAGAAATTTCGAGAAGTAGAAAACAGTATTACAAATTTTATTCCTTTGCTGCAATCCCGGACAGCGACAGCGGTTGGCGACTGTCTAAAAAAAAAGATAAAATATGCAGGTTTAAGTAAAGCATTCAAAGAATATGAATGACTTTGAACGGGTGCTCGCTGCACACCATGTTTTACCACTTTCGCTGCCTCTTAACATTCCCATGCATATTATTCATCGTCATACAAACTTCTCACCACTCTGGATGAGACCTCAAGCTCCCATAAACTACTGAAGCATTACATTTTAAACCTATGGTGTTGCTTGAAGGCTTTGACGCTATCCATACGACATCAGGAGCATTATATAAAAAGGAGCAAGGCAAATTTTGATTTGTGCCAGTATGTAGCTCTGAGCGGAGGTGTGTTTAAGTTGCCGATTTATTGAGACCTTTTCTAGACCTTTTCAGATAACCGTCACCTGCCTAAAAAATTGTTCTGCTCTGTTTGTTCAATTTGTCTCAATGGACTGAAATTCGCTGAAAGGTCACATAAGACCCTTTTTGTGGCAGGTGGGGCATCGGAAGGGCCCGGAAATATATAAAATCACCAATAATCGAACAAGCCAGAAAGTAGCAAAGTCGCCAAACTAAAATTTTCGTCGTCACGATTCTCGAGAATTGTCGCCAGACCTCGCAACCCTGTCTACGAACAACTTTCTCGAATAGTTGCGGATTTCACCGAACATACAGATTTCATAAGGCGCGGAAAGCAGATATTAAAATATATTTATTTGAAGCAGATCTTTTTCCCATTTTACCTCCAACACCCGTCACTCGACCCTTGCAAAAATGTATGAACAGCTGGAGTTGGTATATGCATTTCTTAGCAGCGGACTTTCTCTGTTCATTTTTTACCCCTGCCTATCACTTGACAATGAACAAAAAATGATATGAAGCGCTAGAGTTGGGAAGGTTGAGTCGGGGTAAAATAATGCATAAACGTGCCACTGGATCTCTGACACGTTAAATTTTCGCAAGCAATACCCACGACGGTCCCGCCTCCTCTCTGAGAGCTCCTCGTAGAAGGTGCGAGCATTATCTTATTTTTTTTAGAGCTCCTTAACGCACTCCAAGCGTACACGGAAGTGCAGTCGCTGCCAATGTCTCATTCCTTCACATTCGCTTTAGTAAGAAAGACGTTCAGCCAGTTCAAACTTCGCGCGGCTCTTTAATGCATTCTCCTCATTTTAAATTATCCGAACGAACTCGCAGCTACCGAGCACCAAATAAAACAAACTGGTACACGGAATCCTTCCAAAATCCAATGCTTTACAACGGCCATTGGAAGCGTCGCTTTCCTTTCGGTATGAAGCCCTAAATGGCGTCGTGCTTTAGATTGAATCCATTTCTTTTGTTATCACTTTCTATCGGTCCCAGTTCCCCGTTACTTCATCGAGTCGAGTCGAGAACGGCTCACAGTTCCAGCTATTTCCCTTTTTTCATCTTGTTTTGCAGCTCAATGTCACGTCAGCGGTTCAGGATTTCTGTGGCACCGCGATTTGAGAGGGGCCTGTCCGCTGTCTTCGAGAACGTGACGCCCACTGGATCGATTTCCGGTCGACGCTTAAGTTACCCCCGTACGCCATGCGAGTATCCTTTGTTTTTGAACCCTAAAATCACTCACGTAGTCTTGCCCTATAGCGTTTCTATTTCTGCGTTGAGGCTTCCCCAAACGGCAGACTCAAGGAACTGTTCAGCCCTGTCGGTGATAGACAGGCGCCGTGTCTGGTGTCTCGTTTTCGACGCGCGGTTGGGGTGCTTGGCGTCGGACAAGTTCTTATAATGAACTGGCCTGGTGTACCATCCTATTTTTGGGTGAGACGTGGTACGCCTTGGTTTGACTTGCTCCAAGAGAGGAGCCGGTTTGTTGCAGTTGCTGTAGGCGGTCGTGACTAAACCACTAACTCTAAGTGATGCGGTAAACATTCCAAACTGCTGATTAACAGCATTTTATCTATTTGAAACGTAGAGACAACAGCGTGCAATTAGGTATAGTTGCGACAAATGTAAAATAACTCTTATAAATGCCGAAGGCCCCTCTTTTGTATATCATAACTGCTGCCACATAACACTAAGTCCAAAAAGTGACAAGTTTTAAAACAATGCGGAGTTGGTACAACCATGTTGTTGTTGTTGATGATGATGATGATGATGATGATGATGATTATATGATGACGACGACGCAGTCAGAATTTCTCCGGAGCCCTCCGCTTGTAGGAAAGTGTAGCTTCGGTGCACAAAACAGCCATTCGAACGTACAGAATATTTTTTTAACCTAAAAAGGTAGTGCCCAGTCAGTGTAGGCCGCCGGTGTCATTTACGGGGGCAAAGCTGTTTGGACCGGAAAGGCACACCGAGCAAGAAAACGTGGAAGAGCCCGGAAAGGTAATGTTACAGTGATTCTTCCAATGCCCATAGGCGAAAGAGAAGCAACGTGGTTCGGGCCACACTCTTAATTACCATCTTCCTCCGGATATCTTCATGTGTAAACAGGAAACATCCTTACGCAAGGTACCCTGTGAATATTCGAAAGGAAGAGAGGAGGGGGGGAGCAACAATCTAGGATGGAAGGTCGCAAACGACGTGCTGGATACGAAATAAAAACTGCATTGAGTCAGAGACAAAATGGCGGTTAGGCACGTCTCGTTCATTCACGCGGACAGTCAATGAATGGTGCCTGTTATTAGATGCGACGCTCAGAGCATCTCTTGTCGGCGGCCCTGTCCTTCCTGCGTGCGTCCGTTGTTGTCCGCGTGCGTCCGTTGTTGTCCGCAGCCACTCTCCCGCTCTCCTCGCTGATAGCGAACACTCTCTCGTGAGGGGCATTGGATTGGATTGGCCTGGCTTGACTTGGCTTGGCTTGGCTTGGCTTGGCTTGGCTTGGATTGGATTTGGATTGGATTGGATTAAAGTGGATTGTGTTGGATTGTGTTGCGTCATAGCCGCGGCAGACGCACTGGCGCCGGCGCGTGTCCAGGTGATAGCGTGTGCGGCCCAGCGCGCTCTCACTCCGCCGGTGGGCGGCGCTGCGCATATAACCGGTGTGCCGCTCTCCGGCGGCCTTTGGTTCGACGGTTGCCCTCCGGTTGCGCTTGAACCCCCCTCAGCGTCGCATCACACCAGGGTTCCCGCGAGGGGAGGTGGGCGTAATTTTTTTCCTCCATCGCATAAAGCGATTACATCGTCAATGTTTATGTGCTACCGTGTCAACAACCCGGTCACAAATGCGAAGCTACTCTTGAGGTGGTGGGAAGGAGGCAAGGGCTTCAAAGTGTCCAGGGCAAAAACGTGCCATCGTGTACTGTCCCCGTAACTGTCCGAAGACACAACTCCATACTTATATCGTGAAAACTTGGTTAGCATTTCTTAAGTAGAGCCCACAAATAAATAGGTCCTGCCGTTGACACCTTCACACCTGCCATTGCCGTTAATCCTACACGTTCTGTTATAGCGTGCCTGTATTATTCCAGTATCGTAGTACTACGCGCTTTAGTACAAGCTGCCTCCGGACCCTTGCACATTCTCTTTATCGTTAAGCACACGTCCCTCTTCCTTCCACCAGGGAACGTGTTAGGGGCATCTTTTAAGTGCGATATTCCCTTGGGCGTGTTTCCTTTACTTTGGTTTTGTTCGCGGGAATGACAAAATAGTTGAGACTCGGGGTGGAAGATTAATTCATAGCTCGCAGATATAAAAAAAGCACCTTCTTGCAGTTTTATTTGATGATAGGCAGCGTCACTGGCCTCGCCAATCTCCTCACACTACGAAGGAGGGCAAAAATTTGCTGACAGACTGCGGCATTTTCAGAAATTCACTACATCTGTCCAGTTCGCGCCATATGTAGAGTAGAAATCCGCTCTGGCTCTCTCCCATAAAACTGTATGGTGTATTTTTGTACTGTTCCCTCCGTCGGAATTTACTTTTTCTGTCGTAGTAGTTGGTCTGTTTTGTTTGCATTGTGTGATGTCTGCGTCAGTGACTTTTGTTCTCGCTGCTTCTAAGTTGTCAGTGTTGAGGACTACTGTTGTCACGTTTGTTATGTTCTCCACTTCAAGAATTTTTGTTCTGCCTTTCCACGTTCGTCTGTAGTCAATGTATATTTTTTGATGTCCAGTTGACGAAAAAATCCAGTCATAATGCAGCTTGCCTAATGTTTCATTGTTTGTGAGGTACGCTTTGCCCACGTTGAAAGGTGATACTGGGGACGCAATTTGCCACTCTACCGACCGACCGATAAACTAACTGGGCTGATTTGTATGATAATTGATTGCTTCATTGACCTATTTATTTTTCACTATTTGTTGTAACACTGTTTCTCCTAACGCAGCTTCAATATTTAGGTGCCTCTAGTCATTCGAGGAATATACGAGGTGGTTTCATCGAGGAAAAACGAAGTTGGTGCAGCTTTCACTAGTGGTGCAAGTCTGGAGAAATAGCAGAGATGGCGCCCCTCTCGCTTCGATGGAGACTGGGCTGTTCAAAGCCAACGTTATGAATAACCCAAAGAAAATAACGGCGTGCGCCCGGAATGCGCTAATAGCTAGCTCTCTCGTCCTGGGCCTTCACCCTCTCTGGAGGGCACGGGTGGACATGGTTGAGTGCGCTGTGAGCCCAAAACCTGCCTGGCGTCGCGTTTTCCACAAACTCAACTGAACCACAAGTGTGCTAGAGGGACCCGAATCTGACGAAGAACTTCGCCGAGCATTGGAGCAGGACTGTCAGGCAGCGATCTCCTTCAAGACGAAGGAGGCCATCCGCCGAGGTGGCCATGCTATACGAAACGAGTAGACGTTGAAGGGGTACACGTCAAATACAGCATGCGGCCGTTTCTACCATCGCCATTAACTGTTTGCTTATTTCTTTACCAGCGATAATTTTTGTCAGGTCGTTTTTTTTTGCCTTTGAATTTCTCACGGTCCGCCATCTGTTACTGGCTTTTCTTTTGCTGATACAATGTGAGACACGTCCTCATGCTGCAGGTTTTTTTGTCTGTAATCGATATCCTTTTTACTGTACATTTATGTGTGAGCACGTTTATCTGTGAGTATGTAATGTAGTCACCCTTGGCTGTGCTCTCGATCTTTTGCACATCATAACTCGTCCTTTCATGTAACTTGTAACCATATTTATTTATGTAAATAATTTTATCGTTGAAAAAAAAGCTCAACTGTATTGACGCCGTTTACATTATGCGAAGGACTCAGGTTCGATTCCCACCACGGAACGCGTTTTTTTTCTTTTAAATTGGGGGTTTTCTGTTCGCGTTGGACAGCGTACGGCCGGTCAAACATCTCCGCTGTTAATAGCGTCCCTCCAGCAACCAAAGAGCATAGGTCGGCGTACTCACTCGTGAGTACACTCATTTGTACTCATTTGTACTCAAACTCACGAGTGAGTACGATGATGAGTGATCACACACCCAGAAAAAAACAGTGAGTACAATGACGAGTGAGTACAGGGGTAAGTCCACTACTCGTGAGTACAGTACTCATGAGTACACTACTCATGAGTATGAGTACTCATGAGTACAGTATTCATGAGTATGAGTACTCATGAGTTTGAGTACTAATGAGTATGAGTACTCATGAGTACACAGTACTCATGAGTACACAGTACTCATGAATACACAGTACTCATGAGTACACAATACTCATGAATACACAGTACTCATGAGTACACAGTACTCATGAGTACACAGTACTCGTAAGTATACAGTACTCATGAGTACACAGCACTCATGAGTACAATACTCATGAATACTGTGTACTCATGAGTACTGTGTATTCATGAGTATATGCACTCCTGAGTACAGGAGTGCAAACAAGTTTTATCACGAGCTCGAGTCCGGACGCGCGTATACGAGTCGCAAACATTTAGCGGTGCCGCTGTGCACCTTAACTGTCAAGCATGGTAAAATTGCACAACGAAAACTGCACCTCCCTCCTTTCCCGGTCCCTATTTGACGCTGTAAGCGTTTTAAATGCAGAGCATTTCAGTAACTCACGATGTCACCCGCGTTGGCGTCCGTAGTCCGCACGCTCACTGCGCATGCGCGTCGAGTCGAGGCGATAGCGAACACTCTCTCGCGAGGGGCATTGGATTGGATTCGAACACTCTCTCGCGAGGGGCATTGGATTGGATACGATTGGATTGGCTTGGATTAGCTTGGCTTGGCTTGGCTTGACCTGGATTGGATTTGGATTGGATTGGATTAAAGTGGATTGTGTTGGATTGTGTTGCGTCATAGCCGCGGCACGTTGCGTCATAGCCGCGGCAGACACGCTGGGGCCGGCGCATGTGCAGTACTCTCTCATGCACTCTCTCATGTGCAGTACTCTCTTCTTCGGGCGCGCTGCGCATACAACCGGTGTGCCGTTCTCCGGCGAAGCAACATCCGCGCTTGACTCAAACACCTAGAGTCCACGCCGCTTTGCAAGTACTCCAACGTCGTCGACTGGGACCGGCTTACGCTGTCCCCTCAACGTAATAAGCGGCGGAGCGCGCGTTCGGAATTCAGTCAAGGGCGTCTTTGCTTGGCTTTCGCTTGACGTGACGCTTTGCTTGACTCGAGTAGATGCGACGTTACTCGAGTTCCCCCCGTGGGAAGATGCGGGCGGCTTTTTTTTTCGGCGGTCGCTCGCAAAGGGGTCACGGTGAAGAGGGAAAAAGGAGGGGGTGAGGGCCCGGCGGGAAACCCGGCCGCAGTTGCTCTTCTCTG
This sequence comes from Haemaphysalis longicornis, assembly GCF_048455015.1. Lineage (NCBI taxonomy): Eukaryota > Metazoa > Arthropoda > Arachnida > Ixodida > Ixodidae > Haemaphysalis > Haemaphysalis longicornis. The sequence continues at coordinate 67,994,429 of NW_027526335.1, read as the reverse complement.
ATGGGACTTGTTGACTGCCGCAGTTATTTTTGTTGACGCGGCCTGTGAACGCATGGCGGCTTCATTGCGCTTGCTCCCTTCCAATTGTTTTAGGGTAGAGGCGGTGGAGGCTGCTAACAACGCACGAACTAGGCGTACTGAAGTCCCTCTTTTTCAGTCTTCAGAAGTTTCCATAGACGCATGTCACGCTGTGTAGTCGTTTCGTGAGCCGAACCGCTCATTTCAACAGTCGCAGTTAATTTACGTAACTCGCGTCAAACCGACTGCGTGGTTTGTAACGTTAGCTGTGCGTATTCAAGCGACAGTTTGATTGATTGATTGATTGATTGTGGGGTTTAACGCGCCGACGCAACGCAGGCGATGAGGCGCGCCGTAGTGGAGGGCTCCGGATTAATTTTGACCACCTGGGGATCTTTAACGTGCGCCGAAATCTCGTACACACGGGCGATTTTTGCTTTTTGCCTCCATCAGAAAAGCGGCCGCCGCGGCCGGGAATCGAACCCGCGACCTCGTGCTCAGCAGCGCAACGCCTTAGCCACTGAGCCACCGCGGCGGGTCAAGCGACAGTTTGGCTGATGTACGTGCGCCCATATGGTTTTATTAGGTTCCCATTTTGAAACATTTTGCTCAGGTTCGCTAGTAATATGGTCTCGTGTAGTGCCATTTACAAGTGAGCATATAGCCCCACCGTGCACTACGGCGTGCAGGCGCGGCGGTGGAATTTGCCCCAGCAATGGAAATAAAATATCCGAGTACACCTAAGCACGTTTGTGAGTTGTGAATCGGACATCATAATATCCAGTTCAACGCGTGCGGCGCCTTGTTTAGCCTCGCATATTTTGTCGAATAGCTCTGTCATCTTGCCGCTGGAGGAGCATTTTGCTTTCGAATGGCTTTACTTTCGAGTGGCAACCCGATTCGCCGCTTCTCGTTTATGCCACCGTGTAATAAGGGCGCTGACGATGATGGTGAATTTCGGTGGTTGTTATTCCCCTAACTTCACTACTGTTTACAGGCGGGGCGACCACCCCTCGCTAGCAACTATACCGCGGAGTTTAAGCTCGCACTGTGAGTGGCCTCGTGAAGGAATTGTTTTGAATTGACACACACACTGTTGGGATTGGGCCATTCTAGCTCAGTCACCACTGTTCGATTCACTTCACTTAATTTTCTTAAAGCCCCCACAGGGGGTGTTACATAAGGGGCGCGTTGTACAACATAGATACAAAAGCCACAGGTTAACAATACAGATGCATAGATGTTGCGACGTTGCCCTGCTCAGTCCGCCATCGACGCGGCGCAGAGGAGAGCGATGAAGTTGTCGAGCCGACGGTGATTTTAAGCTGCATTCATATACAATATATACAAAGGTAGCAAAAGCGTTACATGGCTCGCACAAAGGCACTTCTCAACTCAGTGCCTCCGATGAAATGCCGCTGCACAGCCGCTGCTTCAGGGCTGGTTTTATACCCCCGGGGTTCGGCCGCAGCCACGTGCAGTTCGAATCTTTCCAATCAGGACTATCACTGGCCGCAGTTTGAATCCGGCGAATGCAGGCGAAGTGATTGCGTCAGCCGAGCCACGAATGAGAAAGGGGAGGCGACTCAGCGGCGCCGTCTCCAGTGTCTACTCGTCGCTGCGTGTCTTTTGCGGGCCGGTCGTCCCAAGCATAATTTGGTGCGGCCGTCTCACTGGGAAAAGGATAGTAGACTCGGCGGCACCGTGTGCCGCCAGTTGCGGCACGTCTGCCGCGGGCTGGCTGACCGAGGCGCGAATCGGGCACACCGTCGGCGCGTCGCCAGGTGCAGCAAATTTGTGTCATTGTGTCAGGCGCTCTGGTTAACCGCACACACACGCATAGAAAAATTAGTAAGATCAGACCCGTGTGGGTTTTGGCCTAGCTGTTAACGGAAATAGACACAACGACGCGTAGTGCCCGTCCTGTCCCTTTTTCGCGGCGGGACCTCCCTCTTTGGCTTTTCGCGCGCTAGCCGGTTTTCGTCTTTCTGTTTATCTCTTCCTTTGCGGGCTGGAGGCAGTTGCGAGGGGTACGGTTGCGCAATGTTCGCAGAATTCGGAACAGCGGCGGCAGCGTCTCTTTCCAGATGGTTTTAAAGACGATAGTCTTTCTTTGGCCACTTGAGCGCGACAATGTTGGCCTGTCAGTCTGTCTGTCTGTGTCCGCCATAAAGATAATTCATTATTGCAACTTAATATCACGCCCCGCTGTACACATGGGAGCTACTGGGGTTGCCGTTAAGTAGCTTCACGTACATAATGCGCCCTCTACAACTGGCCAACTGCCCCGCGATTCAAAACGCGAGTGCGTACGTCCCGTTTCGCTCTATCCCGTGTACGTGCCTTCGCGCAGTGGGAAGCCCTACGACAATGCACCGTGTAAGTCGTTTTCTTCTCAGGCTCCTCTGTCCTGATGTATATGTAATCTCAGTATTTCCAATTGGTTAAACATTTTCTTTTTTTCTTTTTAGCTTTAATTCGAGCCACGACCTAGCTAAGATGTTGCAGTCGACAGGATCATGATTTAAGGCCACGGGAGGACGAACGGACGAACAACCTGGACGGACCGCACCACGACTACGAGAGTGCAGCACGCAGACATGGGGCACCGACGAACTCCACGCCAGCGGTGGTCGACACAGTGCTGACTTCAACGGAACGCTACGTCCTATGCTCTACGAAGAAACAGCAGTTCGTGAGCGCACTTCGATTACGAGGGCTACCCTGCTCTGGCCGTAAGGACGACATCATCTTGCGTCTTCTAGAGGACAAAGAAGAACGTCGCCATCTCTCCAAACGAACGAATGTGCCAACGTTACTTCAGGCTGCCTCCGACAACAAACGGCAGATGACCCTGCAAGCGGCGCTGTTTGAGAGCAGAAGGCTGTGTGATGAACGAGAAAGTTTTCTGAGACAACTGGCGAGTGTCGGTCGCACGTTTTCCCCGGTACCTGGACTGCATGAGATCTGAGCACAGGCAGAATGCACGACGGCACGCACATTAACGAGACGACGCATGCAAAATTGTGATTGCGTGCTCACCGGACCTTTCCCAGGTAATCGCCACGATTACGGAGACGCATCGAAGGTCAGTGCATTTCTGGCGAGAAATTGCTCTGCTACATCGCCCACGCGCAGGTAATTCCAGCAACAAGCAACGAGACGCGCAACGTACGCAGCGCGCACGAGCCAGAAGGCACCGCGTTCCTGGCACCCGCTCTTCCGCAACAGACGTACACGAACGGAACGCTGAGAGCACGGAACGCAACGGAGCCGGTACGTACATTTTCCGCACGTGCTGTCCCGGCGCGGGTCCACGCAACCAGCGACATCGCATCCGGATTGGTGGATATGGCCACGACAAGCGAGCAAGACGCACCGCGCCCGAAATGCACCATACGTGGCGAACGACCGCACCCAATCATAGGGGAGTTTCATAGATAAAACGAGACGCACAGCGCACGAAACGCACCAGAAGTGACGAACGACATCCAACTTTAACCAGTGGAGCTGACCACGGAGAACGAAATGCAGAACGCACGGAACGCCACGAAGCCGCAGCACACACGGTGGAAACTGCTGTTCGCGACATCCTCCGCTCCCACTGCAGGTGCTATCCGGACTTGGCCAGCGAATGTTACAACTGCAGAAATCACCTGGCCACAAACAACAAAAGACCCAGCGCACGCGGTTCAACCCTACCGGAAAGTACGAGCTCTCTGACACCCGCTGCTCCCGCCCGAGTCCAGCGGACGAACGACATGACACTCGTGCAAGTAGGTCCGTCAACTAGCTAAGACACGGCCAGCGCACGCGGCATGTCCGAGCCAGAATTAACAAGATCACCGGCACCCGCGCTGCGATCGAGACTCACAAGACAAACACCATTTCGTAAGAGAGGACGCAACCGCGAGCAAGCGGACTCGCGATAAACGGATCCTACTTGTATGGGAGAGATAGCGATTATAGCATTCTCGAAATAACGGGCAAAAGACGAGGTCTTGAGCGACGACACGGACACGGCAAGAACGGCAACGAATGAACCCGATCCAGACGAAGCATCGAATGCCCTGACGATGAAGTCACGCTTGCGACGCCGAGGAATGTGGGACCGAACGGACGGCACGAACTACGCCCGCTTCCCCACCACAACGGTTTCCCTTCCGAAACAACCACGGCGACTGCGAGCACGGAGCCGCAACGACTTTGACCGATCAGCCATGCCACCCTACGAAAACGCCCCGCTACCGCACACTAAACGAAAAGCCAAACGGCTCCCGCACCATACGCAACGCACGCGTCAACTCAAGCAACGTCCTCAACGTGCCAAACTATGCCATCCCTACACAGCGCAGCTCGCCACCGGACAAACCAGACGACTACGCCCCCACATGCATCAAGCACGCGACGAGCTACACGAACACAATCGCCGACGGAAGCGGCGCAACCAACGCAACGCCGTAAACACTGTCAAGTTCAGGTCTGACGAAGTGAATCCCACGGCTCACACACAATAAAATCAAGCAGATTTGAAATTCACCGAAACTTAACGAGACGAACACCCTCTTAACGAAGTTTCTAGTATCTGGAACAACAAAAACAAACGCCAGCATTGAGCATCTGTGAACAAGCGGACAGTGATCTGGATACGAACGGACGTCAATCTACGCGAACGCTTCATTGTGCCTGGGTGCAGGCGCATTTCGGATTCAGAGCACGATTAGGATACGTATCAATGCGCCCGGAAACGAAAAAGGGCGACAAAAGCTGCCACCCGAAGACACGCAGAAAAACGCAGTTTACGGCCACGGCCGCACCGACAAGCCCCGAGCTCCCCTGAGCCCGACCCGGCCTGAGAACAAGACGAGACGCCAGGCGCAACGCGAGTGCTTACGTTCCGTTTCGCTTTCTCACATGTACAGTGTACTTGCCTTCGCACAGTAAGTCTCCCAACGACAGTGCACCGCGTCAGACGTTTTCTTCCTCTGTCCTGATTTATATGCAACCTGTGTTTTTCTAATCAATTAAACAATTTATTTTTTCTATTTAGTCTTTCATTCGAGCTACGACCTAGCTAACAGTGCAGATAAGTTGATTATTCGTGAGTAATACAAATTGAGTACTCATGAGTACTGATTGAGTACTCATGAGTGCAGAATGAGTAGTACTCATGAGTGCAGAATGAGTAGTACTCGTGAGTGCAGAATGAGTAGTACTCATGAGCAGTAGTACTCATTGAGTACTCATGAGTACAGAGTGAGTACTCATGAGTACAGATTCAGTACTCATGAGTACAGATTGAGTACGAATACTCGTGAGGACAAATGAGTTTGAGTACAAGTGAGTACTATTACAAATGATTATTTGATGAGTGAGTACGAGTGATTTTGTGAACAGACGAACTTTTTGAGTCTGAGTTTGATTGAGTACAGCGTAAATAAAAAAAATGTGATTGAGTTTGAGTGAGTTCTTTCTGTTTTGCCGACCTATGCCAAAGAGTGGCAGAAAAGACTCAGGCGAGGCCGTAAGTAGCCGGCCAGAATTAGGCGACTATCACTCTTGCCAACACCATCTAGGTGCCACAACACTGCGTCATCACTCCAACAAGCTTCTGGTGGCTTGGGAGCGCATGTCTAAAAATTAAACTGAAACAGGCTCACGGATGTCATACGTAGCTCGCCATGTCTCGAAAATCAGTTTGTTCAAAAGTAATGCAGTTGTCGTTGGTTGCACGGCCTTCTCACCCACAGGTGTTTCTGCGGCCCCAGCCATAAGTGTCGTCCGTGCGAAAGGCGCTTATCGCGACAGCGGCGTGGGATGCCAACTCTTTCATTTGGCTCCCGCATCCCCGATGACCCTGGGAAGAACCCCTGAGCAACTGGGCATGCTGCTAAAAAGAGCGCCGATCCCCCAATTCCGGCCGTTGGATCGGTATAGTTCGAAAAAGCCTCACTCCTGGGCAATCGCTTATCCGAATAAGAAAGAAAAAGCAAGTGAGGAAGAGAGTATCCGGTTCTTTTATATACACTGCGTCGGCTTACCGAGAAGTCGTCACGATTAGTCTCCTGGGAAGGGGCTCCCGGCCAATTTCAGATTCATCAAATGACGCCTCGTTAGCCGCCTTCCTTTTCCAGGGCGTTGTATACACAGGCAAAGTAATGCCGCAGGTCTTCCTTTAAGAATGAGTGCGATATTGTTCGCACTTTATTGATATATTGTCAAATACTAATAATTTGTAAAAAATGTAAAACTTTTTGGTAAATAGTAAGTATTTGTAAAAATTGTAGAGTGAGGAAAGACAACAAATAACTTGTAATTCTTAAGCATTTTGAGTGGTAGTAAAACGCAGTTGAAACCGCTACGTCATTAATATTTACGGTGAAGATAAACCTTGCTAGAGCATTGAGATAAGCAAGAAGAGAATCGTATAAGGTCGTATTCGGCTGACCTCCTCCTCTTTCCTCCCCCGTTTCTTCTGTCCTCCTCCCCCGCATCTGGCCATCCCCTGAAGACTTTCATGCCTGGGATATGTTTTAATGCCGGTTCGTATGCGTCTCCTTGATGTGCGTCGCTGCAACCGAACACGCCTGTCGCGCGCATGCCTTTCAATTCAAAATGAATACGGTTTTCGCATAGCGACTTCAGCAGGGCGACACGATCAGGTATCCCCAGTGTAGAATTTACAGACTGGGAATGAACCGTCTGCACAGGTAAACTGTTTTAGGATCATCCAGCTACGAATACTCGCTGCACGTCGGCTATTTCTTCTCTCGGAAAAAGCGATTGCTTCAACGTCGTTTCGGTTGCGCTAACTTTACCTTCTTCGAACCGCTGAGTGCACTACGTTTTGTTCTTTTTAGAGCAAAACGTAGGCTGCCAGTGCCTTGTTTTGCTATAAAAAGAACAAAAAAAAGCTCTCGTTGCTCTAAAAAGACGCTCTCGTTCGTGTGTTAGGCCTCGTAGTCCCCGTAAGCGAAAGAACGACCTGTTGGCACGGGAGGGAATAAAAGAGAGCTAACGCAGAGCGCAGCGGGGAATAGGCGAAAGTGATAGCAAAGAGAGCACAAGGGTGGTAGCGGAGAAAGGTGCGGCAGAACATTATGGAATAAAGCGGATGGGAGGAGTGTTGCACCAGCAGATACGACTCTGGAAGAGCGGAGGTATGTCGACAGCGGCTAAAGAATGACGAGCGTACCCCTCTTTCCTACTCATTCTATTCCGGAGCCGACCGTTTAACCAGTGCCGTAACTATAGTTACTAGGAGAGCGCGCGTTACGAAAATGCGGAGTGTGAAAACAGCCCAGTGAAAGTCGAATTATCGGTGTCACACTGGCATGTGAACACCATGTAGCGTTAGCTTCTCTCTCCCCCCTACCCCCCCGGGGGCGGATTCAGGAAATGGTAGGTTCAATGGGGTAGTTTTACGAGCGGTTACTCGACAGCCCATCGAATTTTCACTGTAGTTGGTCTTGATTTTAGGTTGGTTTCAAGTGATATATCACTGCAATAAAGCGTAATACTATCGCAAACAACGATGTCTACAGTTGGGAACACAATCGGTACTGCAAAATAAATATATTCTTAATCAATTTTTTGACCGCACATTGGCTGAAAAAGACGTGCAAGAGGCCTCTCATCCAAGGTGTTTCAATTCTGTTCATTGCCATAACAAATGATCTCGAAAACACGGCTTTTGTTTGCGTGGTTGGACGCATTGCAAGAATAAGCTTGCGCGCGGTGCTTTGGTCGGGAAGGAACCACGTCTTGTGTTGCGAGGTACGGTGCTCACTTCGATCAATTCTCGATAAGGCGCGAGATTGTCAGCCCGCTCTATTGGTAAACGAGAGTCTGGTTTCTTCCCACTAGCCGATAACGTGAGGGGTGAAAGGACAGCTACATCATGATCCCCTCTCCGCGTTCGGAAGAGTTGCCTTTCGCAACAGAGACATGGCCAGATAATGGGGCAGCGGTAGCACCTCCGAGGCGTAGCGATCAGGATCGTGATTGCACTCCTTCAGACGTGTCGGTGGCTTTTCATCTCTATTCTCCCCAACGTAGGGAGAAGGCAGAGACGAGAAATCGGCAGCATGCTGTGGATGTGGGAAGACCACGCAGGCGCAGAGTCAAACGCGCAGCACTAATCCTTGGTAAGTAGCTCCCTAATACCTCGATCACTAATATTCAACAATGGTGCTTTGGTGTGGATGCAGCACGCTATTCTCAACTAGAAGCGCTACTGTGTTTTTGTGCGACCAAAGTCCCTGTTGTTCTCAGATGAAGCCTTTACAATATTTTATCTCTTAAGAGGGTTGAGCACCGCTTTTTGGTGTTTCGACATGACTGGCCCAGGACAATTTGAAACGCCTAGGGGATAACTCTAAAGCCCTCTCGCAGTTGCGAAGCACTTCTTTTCTTTGCGAATACGGAATCATAGTGTTGTTAATCCCACTCGTCACGTTATTGGAGGGAGCAGCGGCATAGAGCGCTCCTCCCCTGTAGAGGCGGGAATTAATGATAATTTTAGTGAGAAATAAAGAGGAGTCTGCGCTTTCTGGTTTGTGTGCTTTAACTTGTTCGTAGTAATTGTCCTCATAGCGGGGCCATACCACGGCATTATTTTGGTCACCGTCTGTCTGTGCTAGCTTTGTATATTTGCTTTAGGTTATAGTCGTCCTCTTACACGGCTTCATCTAACCTTGTCGCTTCAAACTGCCAGTGTTACAATTCCCTCTCCCAAGTCATTTCAAAAAACAAAATACCACACCTAAATTTAAATTTAGGCACTTATCGACCGTAGAACTCGCGACGTGCTGGCGTCCGTTGTCTACAGTCGTGCTTTTAGGGGTGATGCCCTCGTAGGGGCTCGGGATGTCGGCCTCTCATATCGCCGTCGTCTCATGTCGTCGTAGTATGATGTAGTCACGGCATTAAAACACTGGGAAACTCGTTTTCTAACGCGTTGGGCAAGAACGTAATGCGTACTAAAAGAACACCCCGGGTCACTCGTTTTCCAACCTCTCGCGCTAAAACGCTTCGTGCTTCAAAGACACGAGACTTACAGCAAAGCTGAATACCTCTACACTCAACGGTTTCATCTCTGTGGGAGAAAACTCCAAGGCGCCAGAATGCATTTATACACTGCATGCTTCGCCCCTCCCCACGTTTCACGTTAGTGGAGAGGGCCGTGGTTTTCGGTTCCCATTTCCGGCGGGCGTGTGCAGTTATCGTCAAACCATTTAGAACAATGATGATAGGCTCACATTTAAGGTTTAACACCTAAGTAAGGTTTGCTGAGCTTTTTCTAAAAATAAATGGTCGGCATACCGCCCTGCGAAAGTGGATGTCCATAGAAGCTGCTGTAAACCACTACAAAAGCTGAAGGGGGTGGATATGAAATGTTTCCCGTCGTCTCGGCGGGCTTGTCGCTTGCGCTCGGCTTTTCCGACAGCAAATCCTCTGGTCTGTTTAGCCTGACGCATGCGCTCGGTGTCTTGGGCGAGAACTGCTCGATTAATGATACTAGTCCTGACTAGGCTTCAAACATAATCTTTACCAAGAACACATGCGGAAAGGGGGGGGGGGGGGGGGAGGGCTTCCAATTGTTCACAGGCGCCTTATGCATTATGCGGTTTCGATGCTTGTTCTGTGGTTTCTAAACAAATTCTAAGCTCTACGCTGTACCCCTGATTAGCCTGACAGATGCTCTCGGCGTCTTAGACGAGAACTGCTCGGTCCTGCCTGGGTTTTCTGTTAACGACACGAAATTTTCTGAACAATAAGAGGCTAACAGCGTCTCTGTGAAAGCTATAGCAAAATGGAAGTAGCATTGTTAGTGATACCGCGAACAAGGGCTGTACGTGGGGAACCAGTGTTTCATTTTCTACCTTCAAGATGAGATGATTTCTCTAGTCTGTCAGCAACTGAGACTTTGGAGTTAACGGTGCTCCGGAGTTTGAAGTGTATACGCTAAAGAAAAGGTTACGCCCGTGATGCAAACCTTGACGGCCGGCTGCAAATCACGAATACCAGTCTCCGCCAGCCACTCGATTGGTCACACTTTTCCGCCTGAGGTCCTCCGCGTCCTAAGTTAACAATTTTAAAAGAAAATTGACTGGCAACAGGTGCAGCTTGGGCGAGTTGTCAATGCATAGTGATGGTGGAAAGCGCGAACTAACGACGGGGACAAGAGCCTCCATCGTTAGTTCGAAAGTTGTCTTCGAACGAAAGTCGCCTTCGTTTTCTTCTGTTATCCCAGTTGTTAGCCCGCGCTTTCAACCACCACAAAAATTGACTTTTCGGCACTGACAAATTCCACGTAAGTAGATTGAGGCACGTTATTTCAGTGCTATTAAAGGTTTGAGTATTGTTTCGGGGCGCCAACTCCAAAAGGAGGTAAGAGAGCAGACTTGCGTGGGCGAAGCAGTCTTGAGAGGCAATTCCCCATCGGGGCTGGCGATATTGAGTGAATATAAGGAAAGGAGGCGTTCAGGGAGAACATCGGCGCAGAAAATTTAAGAGGCTCGCACATCCATTGCCCGCTGCACGCGGTATTCCGACCGCCTAGGGTGACAGGCTGCGGGGTTTTTCGATGGCAGGGAAACTCCTCCCTGCGCGTTATTCGATTCCGCACTGTGTCCTTAAAAACAAAGGAAATATTTACGAACTGCGCTTTGACGCTGGCGACAGGGAAGTCGAGTGTTTTGAGGGAACTCGGTAAACGAATCAACCAGCCAACGCGCGCATCGCTAGCTGCGCGCCGCAGGCTCACAGAATTCAAAAGGACACGAGGAAATTATTTCTTTTCGAGGCATACAGCGGCGCCATTTTCCCGAATCCGCAGAGCGAATTCTCGCACCTTTCTGTAACATTCAGTCTTTCCTATTATAAAGCGCCTTGTGCGTCCACAAAATATTTAATGTAGGAATAGTTTTTATTCACGAGTTTGTTTTTTTCCCCCGAATTTGAAAAAAAAAATCTAGAAACTGTACGGAAGAAGTTAAATTAAACGCGATAGTATGTATACCCTTACTCCTGATCTGTGCGTCGTCAAAGGATATCGGAATTATCCGAAAGACAGTTCAAACTGTCACAGCTCATACGTATGAATAAGTGCATTCAAGCATCCACGTGGCGTGGCTAAATGAAATCGATATTGCTGTTGCACCTTTACTATTGAGTCACAATATAGACATAAAGCATCGCGGTTAAAACAAAAAATTCGATATTTCATACGAGTGACGCCATAAGAAACATGGCTGTCATGTTGCTGCAATCCATGCCCACATCCTAAAAGTGGACATCCGTAAGCAGTGATTTTTTTTAGCTACGGACAATGTGCTCACGAAATGATTTTGGGCCAGTAGCTTGATTTAAGAGAAAGGTGGAATTTATTTCTTGTTTATTGTTCTTATTTATGAGCATTCTTTATTAATTTTTTGATCATTCATTACGCCCAGGTGCGCAAGCAAGCTACCATTAGGTAATCCCTCGGGCAAAAGGCTGGCACACACTTCATGCGACTCTTCCAGCTTTTGCGTCCAGGAGGAAGGAATTTTTCATACAAACGACGACGTCTGGAAACGTGCGCATCGACATCTGTTGTGGGTCTTTTGAGTGGTTTGTCACCGGTCACTCGCGATGGTCAAGGTGCAGCTGTTCTCTCTTTTTCCCCTCTCTGAAGGCTTATACATTTCAAGGGGTCTCATCAGGGAACCGGCATCAACATTCAAATATTTTCGACGTAAATCCTGAGCTTTCATGCAGACAAGTAAAAATTTGGACGAAACTGTTCACGGGGTTTAAAACCGCACGTACCTGGCGCGCATAACACGGACGGCAAGAGAGTGGATAAAGTGGTACACTTTTGTTAAGTGAAGTGTCAAAGACTCAAAGTTTACGTATTTTGCTACCACCGGCCCAATGATGTAACTTATGTAAATTATAGTTAGCACCTTTCCCAACGTTATTTTAAAATCCACGCATTGTACTTTGACCGGGTGATCCGTCATCCTCTTTAAAATATTGTTGGTTTCTTTCTTTGATAAGCATGGTTTTAAGGTAATAGCAACGTTCTGTTCATTGTGGCGTGAGCTACACTGACCGAGGTTGAGCAGTTTCGCGCGGCTCTTGCAGAGCCGTGCTGCGCATGCGCGAGGAGCAATGACGTCACACAGCGCACAGAATATTGCTCACTGCCCGGCGTCTCTCACACACCCCACGCGCCCAACGTCTTCGCCGACCTCCGTTCCGCACGTGGTGGCCCGGTCTACTTGATGATCACGCCAGGGGTGACCGAGTGTGCAACCGATGGCTCGTGCGTCGCAGCAACACCGGCGTGCGCCTGTGGAACCAGCTTACGTCTGGGGGCGATTGGTGACGCTGCGCCGGAGCCGCTTGATAAATACACATGTGTCACATAATGCGTATACCGTGTGTGTGTCATTGAATCAGCAGTAAGCATGATAATCAAGCTAATCCTAGACAACCAGAAAAGCTAAGAATAACCAGCTGAACCTTAGATCCCGCTACGTATATCCTGGCATAGCCGAGCTAAGCCACTCCTAATTTTTTTTTTTTTTAGCGGGCGTAAAGAACGAGTCATAACAAACTTGCGAGAAATTGGCAATGTTTGATTCCACCGCACCTAGGGTAACGCAATTTTGGCCAGTTCCTGGTTTTCTCATTCATAAACGGCTGTGAAGGGCGTGCGTATTGTTTGAACTACGGAATTAAAAACATCAACTACGACTGTGTAAAACAACGCCCGAGAGTGGTGTTTCCAATCCTCGGCGTATGAATGCTTTGTAAAAATCCTCAACGACTTCCTTAGAGGAAGCTCCCCCACAAACGTCATTGAAATATTGTCCGAAAATTTAAGGACCGGCAAAGCAATGCCTTAAACTAATTCCGTTTGTTTTACATGACTGAAGTAGACGTACCCCATTTTTCCAAGAGACACCGCTTAAAGTTCCTTGCCCGAAAGCTCTTGTGAAGACTTTATCTCCGAATGTTTACCTCCGAACAACGCAGGGAGCCTAAAATAAGGGTGATTTGAAGGTAAGTAAAGCTTCGCTTTAAAATTAGAGCCTCTACCGAAGTTTAAATGAGCCTCAAAACAAGCGCGCACTTGCAGTACAGCCCAAGCGGATAGCAACACAAAAAAGCGAAGAAAGTAAGAAAGCTGCCATAACTTAAACTCGAGGCAACATAGCTTATTCAGCTAAAGGAATAACCGAGAATAGCAAAGACAGACAAAAAGAGTGCGCTGAACCCCGAGGAATGTTGTTGACGGTAATAGACGAGCGGGTACTTGGGAATACAGCGCCAGACCCGAAACACAGAGGGTGATCTGCTTAGCCGCGGTAAAAGACTTAAATGCGGTTGAATTTTCCAACTTCATTCGCTGCGGAATCTCGCGAAGCCAACACACAAAAAAAAAAGCACACAAAAGGGGCTGCAAACTTACTCGGGAAAATATTGTCTCGAACATTTCGCTGGATTTTACGCTTCGCTTTCAGTTCCTTCTAAACAAAGTGTTCCAGATTCTTGGCGACGCCTTCCTTTGCGAAAGAACGTTATACGGGTACAGAAAACTGGAACTTGACGGGGACACAAAGGAAGAGTATGCAAGTTATCTTTTCCAGCTTCGCTTGCCTCGACACGCGTGGCAATTTATTTTTATGCCGGCTGTTCTTTGAACTTCTTTCTTTCAGGCACTAAAACTGTGCAAACCTTTCCACGGCGCCTTTGCTTTGCCGTGTGTCTGTACACTTGGAAAAAACAAAGAACTTCTGCCTTTCATTCTGTGCGAGTGCCTTTCTCTCCACCTCCAATTACTGCAATGCCTTCCCTAGTAAACAGGGCGAAATGTAAACGAGGGAAATGAAAGTGCATCTCTGCTAAGCAAAATGGAGTAAACCACTAAAGGAAACCTGGAAACTATCCCGTTAGAACTAAAACATTAGTAATTAACCAAAAAATATATATTGGCCGTAACTTGCGAGAATGGTCTACAATGGATCAGCATTCCTACGCCGCTTCTCTTCATGTTGAGTCCTTTTTTTTCTTCAACCATTAATTTCTGTTTACAATGTTTTGACTGTTCAGTAGTTAACTTGACCAGTTATGCATTTTTGAGTCGATGCAGGTCGTAAACAGGCTTGGAGCTTTCTCGTGACCCAGTAGTGTGACGGCGATGTATAAAAATACGTTTGATTTTGCTACTTCCATATTATTTTTATATCTTTGTTTTTGTTAGTTTATGGCAAGTGGTATTCTGTATTTACAACATCATAACGATTTAATGGGTTAACTTCGCCAATTAAGCATTTTTATGTAGATAGGAGGCGTTAAAAGGTAGGTGCTTTGTCGTACTTGACAAAGAATGCTTACGCACTAAAAGAGCTACATCGGAACCTAAGCTACCTCTGGCGATGTCAGCGTGTTTGAGCGTCCCCTCTTTTTGGGTTGGCAAAGCATATCTGTAGGTTGGGTATGTGGCTTATGTTCGGTGAATACAATGTAATTATGGCGCTAATTTCCGAAACGGTACCACCACACCCGGATTTATGCTGTACTTCTGTAACTGAATTTCGCGTATCATCACACCCCATCAAGAAATATACCAAAACGCTATAACAACGATTTCACAAAATTTCCACAACAGTTATACGGTGGAGTTGATCACACCAAAGCTGCGTGATTGCTGGTGTTCGAAGATATGACATGACTCGGTTCCTGACCAAGTCGACTAACTGATTGCAGTAAGTTCCTCCGAAGCAAAGGACGAAAAATGGAAAGAAATGAAACGTCGGTTGGCTATGAGTAATAACCTGAACCTCACAATGCGAATAGAATGCACAAAAGAGTACAGCGACGAAATTGCTCCAGATCAGGGCAACAAAAGGTTCACCGACCCACTGTCGTGGCCGCACTACAGGGTCTCGCATTTACGAACCCTCCTTTTTCTTTTTATTCCTCTGGCTTTATTTTCAGCCGTGCTATCGCTGCGGTTTCTTCCTCAATGCCCTTAGTGTGTTTGATGGGGAAGCCGTGGAAGCCGAAGATGAGGAGGGACGAAGAGAGAGGGCGAAGGCGGAGCCGTAGCACCGACAATGCTGCGGCCGCTCTGCCCCGAAGGCTGCTTCCGCCGCAATGACCTTTTACGGCGATGCTGCAAATGCATCGTCTGCCGAAGCAATGCAGGGCTAGTGTGGCAAGCTTGTCTGGTTTCTACGCCGTTCCACAGGACAAACTACCCGTAAAGCGTGTGTGGGTATGTGAGGGGAAAGGGATGTTCGGTCGGGGTTTATCGACTTCGCTCCAGTCCTTCTTGTGGCACGCAATCCGGCGAAGCTCCACTTCGCAGCATTGTTGTGACCCTGGTTACGGTTTGTTCCAGTTTGCGTTAAGGAAAACTATCTGAAAGACTGCCATGTTTTATTTCTCTCTCTTCTTTGAAAGTTCGGGATTCGTCTGACCGGAGCTTTATGGGCCGTAATAGGAGTGCGTAATATTGTTTTAGTTTTAATATCGATCAAGAATACAAGTTCTATACATCGCAGCGAGCAATACTTTAAACGAATGTCTGTAAGGCTCTTAGCTCTTGTGATCTATGGGTGTTCAAAAATGGGATGTCTTACGTGTTTATTCGAGTTAAACTTTTGCCGATAGCATTATGTTAGCGTCACTTGTATAATAAGCAATTTTAACGATTGACTTAACGTTACCAGTATAATTAAGGAAAGGCAGTACCACAGGAGAACGCAAAATAGGAGAGAGACAGGTTTTTGGCATGGCAGTTATAAGAACGTGACCAAACGATCAAAGTGATTATTTTTCTCGTCACATGAAATTTCATCTTTGCTCGATCGATATCCACAAGGCCGAGGCAACACATTTCTAAGTTCAAGATAGGTTGGGACGATTCCCCTCTGTGCCGGACTTGCGCTGTGCGTGAGACTGTCGATCACTTGCTGTGCGTCTGCCCTCGATTCGCTGCTGCGCGGAAAACTGCAGCGACCTCCCTCTCTCGTGTACGCCATGGAAGCAGTCTGGAACTTCGTCATTTTCTTGGGCCCTGGGCCAATACTGCTGACAGTACCTTAGGTACGAAAGTTTTACTTCAGTTCCTACGAGACACTGAACTAGACAAATTTCTCTAGATCGCAGACAGAGCAAGTGTGTCACGATATCTACTCTTTCGCACTGTGGCGTTCATCTATTTACTTTGCTTGTGTTGGTGTCACTGGCGTCCATCTATTTATTTTTCTTGGGTTGGTGTTGTTACTCTTTTTTTCGCGTCGTTTACTTTTCATTTTGTTTCAGTGTTTACATTAACGATTCTCTTTTCAATTGTATTTTTATGTCCGGACTCTGCTGGCAGCATTCTCTTGTTTCTACTTTCCTTTTTTTTTTTAAACGCTTCTTGTTTGTCTTCTTCCTGCTGTAACCCTAATGTATAATATTCACCACTCATCGACGTTGTCACCCGCCATCTCGTGTAGCAAGCCTAGTCCCTAGCAGGGCTGACCTCACCAGTTTACATTAAAGAGCCTTCTCTCTCTCTCACATTTCTTAAAATTTCGTTTTTAGCGTCTGGAGGCGATGCTCCCCAGGCTTGACGAGTGCGTCCGCCAAAAGGACACAGTGAAAATTTGTTCCTTTTTATCCTGTCTGTACAATAGCTAGTGAACCGTTAAAATGCTCTCGGTCATTTCGATGGCGTGACCTCAAAGTTGCGCTAACTTAATGTTCTATCTGCAGCTGTCTGGCTAACTGAGTGGCTGTCTCTTCACTCACTAACTCCCTCACTCACTCCCTCTCTCACTTCCTCACTTCCTTCCTCACTCCTTCACTCAATCACTCATTTTACGTTGAACAGACGGAAATACGTTCCCTCCTTTTATCTACCCTGCACCGCTCCTTTTTTCATCGAGGCCCATCCGCGACACCCAGCTCGTAGGAAGTTCCAAACGGGCCAGCGGGAAGTCTCTATTGATCGTGCTTTAGCACGAAAAAAAGGAAACAAGGCAGGAAGCAGCTTCGAAAAAGCGAGCACAGCGCCGAAACCTGCGAATCTGGCTTGAAACCACGGGTTGTGGCTCCAGTCGCAGCATATGCACCACCAGCCTGCCGCAAACATTTTCATATCCGGCCTGGCGGGTCGCCATAACTAACGCCTGGAAAAAACAGCTAAAGAGAAAAAGAAGGCAAATACCTCCCTGCCTGTTTTCAGTGCGAAGCGTGCCAAAACTAACGGCCTATTAGCGATTCTTTTGCGCTGCTGTCTCAGCATGGTGCCACCGCTCCGCGCCCGCGAACTGCTCGAGACGCGACGCGAAGTTTTAGTTTTGAGTAATTTCGATGACTGGAGTTATCTCGAAAAGACGGTCACGGTACTGCAAAGAGACGGGCGAAGCTGAGCGTACTGAACATGTGAGGTGGCTATAATTATCATTCTCACCATCGAGAGCACCTAAGAAAAGAAAACCGTGAACGATCTCGCTGTGGGAAGGCGGACGACCACCCAAGCCTTTTTTTTCGTTTTCATTTCATTGATTCAATACTGCAGGCAGGAGTGGCGAGACAAGTAAGGTTTTAAACAAGTCACTTTTGCACCACAGCAGTGGAAAAGAAAATACAAAATACGGGGTAAAAATTAAATAAAAATTACGCCCACCTCCCCTCGCTGGAACCCTGGTGTGATGCGACGCTGAGGGGGTTCAAGCGCAAGCGGAGAGCAACCGTCGACCGAAAGGCCGCCGGAAAGCGGCACACCGGTTATATGCACAGCGCGCCCCAAGGAGAGGAGACCGCGGAGAGAAAGAGTACTGCACATGCGCAGCACCGCGCGCAGCGCCGCCCACCGGCGGAGTGAGAGCGCGCTGGGCCGCACACCCGCAGATGTTGAGAGAGAGTGTTCGCTCTCACCTCGGCACGCGCCGGCGCCAGTGCGTCTGCCGCGGCTATGACGCAACACAGTCCAACACAATCCACTTTAATCCAATCAAATCCAATTCAAGCCAAGCCAAGCCAAGCCAATCCAATCCAATCCAATCCAATGCCCCTCGCTATAGAGTGTTCGCTATCGGAGAGAGGGGGTGAGCGGAGGAGAGTGCGGACGCCGACGACGACGGACGCACGCAGGAAGAACAGGGCCGCCGATAAGAGATGCTCTCAGCATCGCATCTAAAAAAATGGCTGACGATTACTATACTCCCTAATTCTGCGAAATTTGCCCCGAGCGCGAACTGCAGTCTTTTCGGTCACGGCGCATAGCTGCTGCGTCTCAGAAAGTGATCGCGTGATGAGTGAACGCACGGCGGCGCACGATACTCTGCCGATATATGGCAGTGCATCGCCGCCGCCCAGCATGTTGCTAATCGTGTATGGACCTCTGGGTTGGCGGCGCGAACTGCGTCTATGAAAGTGATCGCAGTCTGCGTCTACGGATGGGGCGGCGAACTGCGTCTCAGGATCTAAACGTGTCAACGTAGAGCGCACAACGGCACGCGCTGCTACGGCGTTATCTCACGGCGCGGCGCCATCGCCAAGCATGCCTCGTGCGGGCTAGGCATACCGCCCTCCCCCTCACACTTTCGCCGCATGTTCCCCCTCCATTTTCTTTCTGTATTCGGTGTTTCCCTCATTCACTCGGTTGCGAGGCTGGCGAGGCCACCAAGCCATATTAGCGGACGCTTAAGTGCTGCGCTCTAAAAAAATAGCAGTGAATATCCAAACACAAGTCATTAACAGCGTCAAGGCGAAAAACAAAACATGATAGCGTAGCCAATCCGCGTGGTGGCAAAGTGAATAATATTATTCCACGGTGAATGTAGCTGCACCGTTAACCTCCCTCTTGGCGCTTTGCCAACTTTTATCGCAGCGCTTCACACTCCCGTGCGGTGGATCTTTAAGGTTAGAGCACACACGTTGACGCGTAAAATTGCCAGTTGTTCAACTAGGGCAAATGCGAGCACTAGGGCTCCACTGGGAGAAGCCTCACTTGGCTGCGCTGCACGGTACACTGCAGCGCTATCAAAAGCATACCGACTACCCTGAGTAATGGCAGCAACGTGTTTTATTGCTAATGCGATATCCTTTCCCATGTGCTATTTATTAAATAGGCTTCACACTCTGACGGAAAGACGTTTCTTTGCAATTTTTACAACGCCTTTCGTGGCTGCCGCCGAAAGTTGCTGTAGGCTCACGCTGATGGCATGGAGCCCCTGTACATACTTATCCCCGTTGCACGAGTGCTTAATTCACATGAGTCATACATACACCAGCGACTCAAATCGCCAAAGAGGATGATACGCGCATGCGTTAAAAAGTTCTGGTTTGGGCTTAAGGCATCAAAGCCGCACCTGGGCCAGGAGGTACGCCGTGGTGTAGGGCTTCGGGTTTATTAAACCGCATCTAATATATATATATATATATATATATATATATATATATATATATATATATATATATAAATAAATAACAAGGTAATTTTCCCCTCCCCCGTGGCAACGGGGGTGAAAGAGGGGTCAAAACAAGATATGCCCATGCACGTGTTTGACATGGGCAAAAAGATTAGTCACGCGGAACAAAGCAGTTTCAAAGAAGATATGCAAATGCGCATCTTGCGCATCTTGCATTATATTAAGGACAGCAATGGGTATTTGTTAGTCGCCATATTAGGCTACTTCATTGGGAAGTGGTACACACTCAAGAGCGCCCGCCTGCTGTCAGTAACTGCAGGCGCGTCGTGGTAATGTGAAACGAGTGTTACTCGTGTTTTACTCCAACTCTCGCTAAACAAATTGCACCAAGATGGCGCGGTGTCCTTGCAATCTGTAGCCGTTTGAAAGAGCAGTTTAGCTAGACGTGTATACATAACCTGTCGGGCCTTTTTGGCTCATCAGCCGTGTCATTTGTAAAAAACAATTTGACCCTTTTAGCGGCGTCGCAGAGCGAAATCCTTAAAAAACGGTTCTGTGGATTTGTATGAGTAACATATTCTATCAAAAATCAGTTGGAGTACTGAATCGGTGAAAGATTTATTTGAGAATCTTTAGGAACACCGTTTTAGCTCCGGAATGCGGAATCACCTCGCTGGTGTAGGTTAGGGCGAAATCAAAAAACTACTTCTTAGGTATTCTTAAGGGCTACTTATATCAGCAAAAAGCGCTTCGTTGTGTGAATGGGTGACCGAGGAAATCACGAATTCGCGAAACCACAATTTCGCCCTTTTCTTCGGTTCGGAGGGCAATTTCTGGAAAACACGCCTTAGTGAGCACCTACTCAATGACGCAGATAAACTCGTGAAATTTCAAGTCTCTAGGTCGAACAGTTTTGGCTGGGCGTTGATGAGTCAGTCAGTCAGTCAGTCGGGCACTTCTTTTTATAGGTATAGATATAGATAGATGACACCGGCTCCTACGGGAGACGCGTAGTGGCCGAAGGTGTCAACAGATGGCGACCGCTAAGCGAACGCGGGAAAACTCAACTGAATTTTACGTCCAAAAGGACGCAGATTAAAAAATCTCGCTGGCCTTCTTATCCGCCTGTTAGGACAAAATCGTGGTTTCGGGCAATTAAATGGGCAGCATTTTAAAGAAAAAACGAATGGGAGATATCAACTTGTTGAGTGGTTATTTACGAATGTGTAAAAACACAGTGTTTTCTCAAAATCCCACTTGCTTCTGTTGGGAGGGTGTCATTGAAAAATATTGTATTACAGTGTTTACATACGTGAGTAAGTTGCCTATCTCAGCAAAAACCAGTTCGATATCTCAAATGGCGGGCGGTAAAAAAATTAACACCTGAAAAACTATTTTACCACTTTTCACTCTCTCCATGGTGGAATTTTTAAAATTTTCAGGAATATTGACCTTCAACACCGTTATCAGAATGTGCCCTTGCAATCTGTAGCCGCTTGAAAGAGCAGTTTGGCTAGACGTGTACATAATCTGTTAGGCCTTTTTGGCTCATCAGCCGCGTCATTTGCAAAAAAACAATTTCGCCCTTTTAGCGGCGTCGCAGGGCGAAATCCTTAAAAACGGTGCTGTGCATTTGTATGAGTAACATATTCTAACAAATATCAGTTGGATAACTGAATCGGTGAAAGATTTATTTGAGAATCTTTAGGAACACCATTCTAGTTCCGGAATGCGGAATCACCTCGCTGGTGTAGGTTAGGGCGAAATCCAAAAACTACTTTTTGGATATTCTTAGGGGGTACTTTTATCGGCAAAAAGCGCTTCGATATGTGAATGGGTGACCGAGAAAATCTCGAATTCACGAAACCACAATTTCGCCCTTTTCCTCGGCAAGGAGTGCAATTACTGAAAAACCCGCCTTAGTGAGCACCTACCCAATGACGCAAATAAACTCGAGAAATTTCAAGTCTCTAGATCTAACAGTTTTGGCTGGGCGTTGATGGGTCAGTCATTCAGTCAGTCGGGCACTTCTTTTTATAGGTAGATATATATATATATATATATATATATATATATATATATATATATATATATATATATATATATATATATATATATATATATATATATATATATATATATATATATATATATATATATACATACATACATACATACGATTCTGCGATAAGGTTAAAAACACTGGTGGCACCGTGGCTCCTTATGTGAAGCACCGACAGAGAATCCCGTCGGTGGTGCTTCGGGTGCTCCTGTCGTGCGGAAAATACACTAACACTAAACGATTCACTCCTGAGTACTTGGAGCATATCATTACTTACAAATGTTATGGCACAGTAGAGATTGTTGAACCTAGTCTGTGGCAAACTGTAACTCACTTTAAGAACCCTAAGAACACCGGCAAATGATAACCAGGACGAAGCATTGTTAGTGCATTAACCTACTTTCCCGAACCATTATATTTCACTTGAGACAGCGGTCTAGACCCAGCGCGGAGCTTTTGGTTCCGTGCCAGTTCTCAAGAGAGTTGCGTAACGTACCCCTACGTAAGCCATTCATTATCGTTGGGTCCGGATGTGCAGCCGAGAACGCCACACAATTGGGGCGACCATTGTGAGAGCTTGCCCGCCAGCATAACTCTACTAAGCTTATTCACTAACTTTTTTTCATATCCATTGTAGGAGAAAATTGCGCGCTGAGTAGTTTAGGAAGGATGGCAGGCGTCCGCGAGTCAGAACGCACTTGACCACGCTACCAGTTTCCTCTGCTCACACGCGGTTGTAGCATCACACCGGTTCACACGCATCGCCGCCGGAGCCTCATTTCCGATCATTACCCTCGTATCATTTGAGACCCCCCGGCCCGCCTGTTGTCTGTGCGCCGCGCTAAACTTGTTCGCTTAAGAGTTTCGCTCGCCCAACTGCGCTGTTTTGACGGGCCAGATTACCGCTACGAAATTTGGTGGTATGCACCCACGCGGCCCTCATCAGAGCCCGTCTAACAACTGGAGTACAGGAAGTAGGAATCGAGATTATTCCACGCTTTCAAAGAGCGTAGCGATGCAAAAAGCATCTTGTGCATTCCGTGCGCCTGCAGCAGTGGTGTGCGAAATGAACCGTGTGTTTTTGTTAAATAACAGGAAATACGTGCCAAGTTCGCCTAGTTCATTATATACACCGTTCTACGTATGGTAACTCGGTAAGCAAAGCAGCTTTTTTAGGTAAATAAGCCATTCCCAGTAAGGAACACAACTGCCACACAGCTTGGCTGCGTTATAATCGAATGCGATGTAGCCTTGAATCGCTTCGTAAGAGGAGAAAGATTATTATTTCAGTTGCTTTGGGCTATGAGATAGTGTCTATGAAATAATGTGCGATATTTTTACGCGAGTTTTGATTTTACCAACAAAACTTCGCTCATAAACAAACCAATGCACACGCCGGTACAGTCCACATGCTGTCAGAAAAGAGGAAAAACATTCGGCTGAGTCCAAGAAGGGCATTCGCCAAAGAGCGCTGGACGAGCCGTGAAGTGTTCGTGGTATTTTTTTTCTTTCGCCGAGGTTTTCAAACTGGTAACTTATTCTAAGTCAACCTTAATACTATGTGCAAGCCCTAGAGCTCTAGCCCTGGGAGATAATGGAATGCCCAAAAACCTCTAAATCTATATCTGGTTTTCTTTTTCAAATGCCTCGCACTCACATCGGTATTGAGACGACAGCCGGACACAACAGGCTCGGCATGCAGCGCAGCGGTGCTCCAGATCAGCGGCAAATGACAAATGTGACGCGAAAGCGGTACTGTTTATGGCCGCTCCCCACCCCCAATAAAGCGCCCCGATACAGTACCCGTGTTCAGGCGGCTGTACTGCTGAGATATAACTCGGGTCGTAATGCCTCCTTCGACCGCCCTCTTCTTGGGAAGGCAATATCACGCCTCGATCAGCCGCGGTTTTGTCACGACGGATGATCTAGCGACGTTTTATGTTATTCCTTAGAGTACGTAGAATATTATAGTCGCGTGGTCGCCTGTGCACTGATTCTTGGGGTGTGCGAAATTGCTATATAACGTCAAGGCGTTTATTTGCTCTCGGCATCGAACCGGGTCTTCCAGACGCCACACAAGTGATATCTCTGTCATGCACCGAGTTGCGTTATGGATCTCCAGCATGGTTCTAAATTTCGATGCTGGAGAGACTGCGACGATGCGAGTGTTCGCTGGGCGCAAGAATGTGGACGCAATGCGAGGATGACTTCGCTCCTCGAGGCTATTTATTGTTCCACCGAGAAGACGCCCTTGCGAAAAACAATTTCGTTCCTCGGTGAATTCACATGAGGGACTAGAGTATGGAAATCTGGCAGCATAGACAAAACTTGTGGGTACGGGATTTGTAACTTTTTCTTTTGCACGTCCCTTCTGCATTCTCCTTTATCTGCGTACTCTCTCGTTTCTCCTTTTATTCCCATGAGAATTTGATAGGTTCGAAGTGAAGGGGAAAAGCCTGGCACCAGTGGGCTAACCTCCTTTGTGTTGATCAAAACGTTTCACCCACTTCCTTCTCACTATCGTTTCTTCATCTGTCATTTGCCATCGGTCATGGTTTGCGTGCGAGTGTGCGTATGCGTACACGTGCGTGTGTGTGCGTGTGTGTGTGTGTGTGTGTGTGTGTGTGTGTGTGTGTGTGTGTGTGTGTGTGTGTGTGTGTGTGTGAGTGTGTGTGTGTGTGCGCGTGGTGCGTGTGCGTGTGCGTGTGCGTGTGCGTGTGCGTGTGCGTGTGCGCGTGCGTGTGCGCGTGCGAGTGCGCACGCGCACACCCGACATGCAATCAATCAATCTATTCGGTGATGAACGGGGAAGAAAAAAAAACCAGTGAGAATGCAACGCAGCCTTCTCCGATACACGACATATGCTCCAGCAGAGTGGCCAATTCCTTAATTGAAGGAAACGCAACAGTTTCTCGAAGTTCTGTAAGATTTGTGTCAGCATTACTGTGTAATTGTACTAGGCCATCTAAACCGCTGTTTTGTGGTAGATGTGCGCCTTTATTGAGGGTGTATATGCTAACAAACGCACTCAGGCATGTATTCCGCCAACTCACTATCCCGATCCACCCACGAGCGTTAACCGGTTTCCACACCATGCCGAGTCGGCGAAGGTCCCGCTTTTCCGGGAGCGGAATTCCAAATGAAGGAGAGGACTCTCCGTTAACAAGCTGCACGTAAATGAGCAGTGTATAAGATAAGAGGGGAGGGAGTTTTGCGGGCCTCGAAGGGGATGCTGGACAAAGGGTTAGGAGGGAAAGACAGCGTGTACGAACGTCTGCTTTGCACCTCAGCGCAACGTTTCGCGCCAGACCAAGAGCCCTCAGCGCTCGCCCGCCTTTCTGAGCTGTTTGGCTTCCAGGCTGCCCAAGCTGGCTTAATGGAGCACCCGCTGATCATTCGCCCAGACACCTGGTAAACTAGATTTACAAAGCTGGCTCAACTTTCTGAAAGTTCTTACGTCTCAGTCGGGAAGGAGGCATGGTAGGGAAAACGATGGCTCTGGGAGGCATTGGCGAGATGCCGAGTTTGCTCAGTCCGAGCAGGGATAAACTTTCGAAGCCTATTACGCATGAAGGGAGGTGGGCGCTAATTAGCATTATCATGGATTTTTTGCACGGACCCCGCTATTCTGCATGTTAAACTTCCCCAGGAGGCACTTGTGCTCCCTTTTAGAGCCACATGCTGGCGAACGCAGTACAGACAAAGGTAAAGCTCGGTTTAAAAATTGTATCAGTTTGCTCCGTTACCAGAAGGCCGACCGGCGTGCGTGTGAGCTCAACATCCGCTCAGCTTCATACTTGTTGAATAGGTGAAGCAACCTATGTGGTTGGGTCGCGTAAATTAAATTAAAAGGACGCCCAAGAAAGTAGTAGAGCAGCGTTTATTTAACAAATAGGCTCCACTATATGCCAACACCTCTTTGATAAAGCAAGAAAGTAAGAAATAAATACAGTCGTAAGCCGCAAGCATTCTTTTTATTGGCTCATCTCTGCACATACACTCCTAACCCTTGACCTTCCCTTTCCAAGGAGGCGTCACACAACCGGACGCACGTTCGCATGGCACCAGAGCATCCCACAGACGTGTACGATGACCCTTTGTGTAGCCCATATATTCCATTTATACCGATGGAGTACATCGTGTAACGCGCATTGTGTAAGCGAAAGACAAATGAAGAGACTTCGGAGCGCCATTTTAGAACTTTCTTTTAGTGTTTATTCCGGGATGCGTGTAATCACGTTGTTGATTAACGGATGAAAGTGGCCCCCCTTCGCAAGCCCCGCAAAATGTGTCAACAGCTTCGCACAAGCAAGATAGCTCACATTCACAGTCTGCTCGACATGCGCACGTGTACTCAACGTACAACGTGTTTTATACATCGTACAATTAGTGTAACTAGTTTGCATTGTCTTTTTGGTGAATAATGCGCAAAGCGAATTTCCGCTCCAATGTGCAGATGAAAGCTGAAAAGGGGCCCGGCTAAGAAATTTAAACTGCAAACTTACCGAAAGAAGTAACTTAACTGGCGGAAACGTTTCCTTAGTTCGAAGGCGTATCGCAATCCGATTTTCCCAAAGAAGAAAGAAAAAAGAAGAAAAAGGCAGACCCTCTCGGCATGACAGAATTTTCCTTGTACATCCACTGAAAAGCGGAGCCTGGGATTTCAAAGCGTGCTTCTTTTTTCTAGCTTTGTGATCTCCCGCAAGACAAGGTATGGGCCCGGGGCTGGCGGCGCTTACTTCTTCCACTGCGTCACGACAGAACCCCTTGCCGGGCTCTTTTGAAACTTCGTTTGTGAACGGCCTGCTCAAACGGGCAGTGATTCACACGACTGGAATTGATCCTCCGTGGCGCTAGGTGCTTATAAATATTCATCTTACCGTGAATGTACATGTTCTTCCAGTGTGGGCAGGTCTGTTTAACTAGCTCGCTTTTTTTGCGAGAGTTTGCTTTACGGCAAAAAAAAAAAAAAAAAAAAAAAAACTAGCTCGCATAGATTTACTCTCCTGAGCTCCACGGCATTACCATTACACTGCTTCTTCGTATGAGCCTTCTCCCCCTCAATTCTCATTCATGAGATCTGCCTTCAGCGTCCCACAATTTGCAAAAGATAGAATCACATGGAGTCCTCAGCTCAGCCACCTGGGGAAAATTTGCTCAGGGTCTACGCATGTGAAACGCTAACAACTTCACGTGCGCATTGGATGTCTGTTGCAAGGCACGGAGTGCACGTTAAAGAGCGTTTGGGGTAGGGAGGGAAAACAAGTACATCTGATATTTACTCGTGAAACAAGATATTCACGCCCGCGCCCCTGTTGGCCGAATAAATAAGCTGGGCATTGATAAGTATCGAGGGATTCTTTTTGAATTCGAGAAAAATATGGTTGATCCTTCTTTCATAGGAATCGGCAAAATGCGTAAGTTAAATGTGCCTTCAGGGGAGCATTGGAATGTTTTTTGTGCTTCGATATGAACTTGCACATCGCTATTTATATTTCGTCAGTGTGGCACCGTTAGACGCATCAACACTCGACACTGGATTACACGCGCCGGAGCATTGCGTAAATCCGATTGAAACTCCAGGCACTCGTAAACCATGCGAACGAAACCGAACTGGTTGTCAGCGAATCGTTTGGTGAAGTCATGGTCTGCTACAGCGAAAGGAGCATGATTTGCGGGTCGCCAGCAGTCTTGTGGGTGCGCTTGGCTAGCGACGTCTTGCTGGCGGGTCGTTTCGGTGACACGACATTGGTCCTGCTGCGCGGCGTGTACGCCAGACGCTTGCGTTGCTACGAATCCGGCTTGTGAAACGCGGCGGCGGCGTTGCACAAGCTGAGTGGCGTTCCACATAGGCGGCGGACGGGTGAACACAGCAGCTTCCGCTGCTACACGCTGCCAGAGTAAAGCATTGAAGGACTCTGATGCTGCCCTATCGAGGCGCCAACTATCGGCGCTCATTAGCGTCATGACGCACTTCTTCGCTTCGCCTCTCCTAGACGGCAGCGCCATCTGAATGGAAGTTAGAGGGAAGGACATCAGGCGCGCTCTTAGAGCTATTCAAGCATGACTTCATGGCTCAGTTGGCAGAGCCTTTTACACCTCCCGTTGCGGCCAGACTGATCGTTGGCTCGAATCCTAGCGCCGCCGCGCCAATGGAACTTTTTCTGAAGAAGTAATTTCTGTGACCGATATGACGTCGGTGAGGTTTCTGTACCCCGCCATAAAACACTTTCGTGTTAAAAGAAATATATGCACATCCGAAAGAAGCCTCTAAAATTAGTGTGTTAATACGTTAATCTAAAGAGACGAAACCCATTTCAGTGTCCTGACAAAAGCTTGATAACTATGCCAACGCTAGGCCTCTGTTGATAATAGTGGTGCCGCTGGAGATGATGCAGCAACTCAAAGCTTTTTGCGATGCTTTATGCAAGCGATTTGCCATACCGTTGCAACGCCTTTGCGAGCTTCAGCAGGGCAGCGCGATTAGATTTATAATGGCCCAAGCTATCGCGCAGCGTACGACCGCTAACTGGCAGTGTTTACTACGGGCAACGTGCAAGCTTCCTGCTTCGTCAAACAAATTTTTTTAAAGCGAAAGCTCTCTTAGGGGGACTGATGGCGTCCTGTCGAACAACTAATGCATTTTCCATAGACCAGTTGGTCGACCGAAAAGCTCTGATAATATCTCTGGACACACGGCGCGCGCGTGAAACCAGGCTTCCAGTGTGTCAGAACGGTTACTTGAAAATAGTGTAGAAGGAACGTTCTAGATAAGACAATACAAGCATCGATCATAAAGAAGAGGTACAATAGTACACCTTTATCTCATAAACCCCGGACCAGAACACATTTAGATCGTTCGTAGATGTGTTTATGGAGTGCGCGAAAATATCCAGGGCTCGTTCTTCGTTTGGGATTTGGGACCTTGAAGATTGGACGGTCGATCGAACTCGTGTTCAGCGAAGTCTCGACGCACTTTCAGCGAAAGTTCTCGCGCACCTTTGACTGCGTTTTATTGTCAGAAAGTTCTCGCGTTTCCCTCAACTTTGTTTAGGAAGAGACGGTAATTTTTTGGATATATTTTAGCGACTCAAAACTGGTGGGTGCCCCAACTCATAAAATCGCCCCTGTCTGTGTGCAGCCGGTACTTCGATCAAGTTCGCAGAGCGAAGGAATGTAGCGCGAGTGTATATAAGGGACATTGCTAAGGAACGCCAATGCTTCCCGAGGTAGCTCTCGAGCGCGGCGTCTGCCTCTACTGTTGCTCACTGCGCCATTGCTCCTCTACCCACCAGTAGGACTACTTCGAAACTATAGCCTGCTGGATCAGTGACCATGCTATGGGCACAGGGGCTGCTGTATGTGCCAGTGAAGAGCGTGGTAGCTGCACAGTGTGCACAGTGGATGACAGTTATGGAGAGCAGGTCAGCGCATACAAAGCCGGGTTCTGAATTATGTGGCCGTTATCTCCCCGTGTTTGTGCAGTGTATTGACCCTATTATCGCTGTATCGTCTCGGAGTTGTTTCACATAGTGGACGGCCCAACCAATGCAACCGCTGTTGTGTCTCGGTGCCGCGCTTATGGAGCTGACAATGTCGCTAACGACACCATGCTGGGCATGTGTCTGTTGACCCCAAAGTGGTGGCCAAAGCAACTAAAAAGTGGAAAAGGGGGAAAAACGATAGCAGATAATAACCAAGCGGTGTTTCCCCCGCTCAAGTGCTAGCAGTGGCATTCACCTTAGTAAAACAATTTTGATTTTTGTAACAGTTAAACCATGCTCCGTGCCTAATGAAAAATGTGCAGATTAGCCACTTTCCCACTCATGGCGACACGTGAGAAGGGTGCTATGCTCCATTAGGAGGAAACAGAGTATGGCTTCATGGACCTAAAACAAGCATTACGTCTGTTCACCATAGACCCAATGAAAAGAAGCTGCTTAACCCATGATATGCTTCAGAAATTCCTGATATTCTGTACTTTTTCCCTCAACAAACCTGACAGTGCAGCGTTTATCTCACAGCTATTTGCACGCTAAGCAAGGCAAGATTGTCCAGATCTGTGCCGCCCTTACCCATTCCCTGGTATCCTTCAGTTTTTTAACTCCACTCCGCCATCCTCCCCCTTATCGTCAGCGTACACATGAATACCAAACAGGGCTATTTCGCTGGACGCTGAGAGACGAGCGCAGCGGGACACCGAAGCTGTCAGCGGGAACCATTTGTATCTTAATTCTGGAGTCATGGCAATGCGGGGTCTTCTCAGTCCAGAAGTCCCTGGGCGGTCGCTGCCTGGCGGGCCCTTTCAAGCAGCCGAAGCTGATCGCCGGGGTCCGGGCTGGCTAGCATGCCTTCTCACTGCTCATGGTTGGGGGAGAGAATAAGGGGAGGGATGGTGTGTAGGAGCTCGCCCAAATCATATGGTACAGGTGTGCAGGGTTGGGGACAGTACTTGGAGGTGGCGGAATAGGAGGTGGGGTGGATGGCGTGGAGGAGGGTGCCATGCTGCTAGTTGTTAGTTTGAAGGCGGCGGTAGGTGGTAGCTTTTTCCTTATTCAACTTGTCGTGTGGTGGGGGAAAGAGGCGGCGTTCGAGGCGGTAGCGTTCGAGGATGTCTCTGAATTTTTGAGGTACAGAATGGTATGCCTCCGACGGCGACGCTGGAGTGTTGGAGGGGAAAGCCCGGTAGATATGCGCGCGGGCGGCAGCATCAGCCGCCCACTCAGCAATCCTCGCGCAGGTCTCGCACCTCAACATGGGACACCGCACTTTTGCGTATGTCAAAGACTTCCTCGCTAACCGCACGACACAAATCCTGGCCGCCGACATCGAGCTCCCATAGAAGACCCTGGGTAGCACCGGCACACCCCAAGCATCAGTGATAGCCCCCCTATTGTTTAACCTAGTCATGATAGGAGTTTCCCGCAGACTGGGCAGCCTCCCAGACGTCAAACACACCATTTACGCGGATGATATTGCCATATGGAAGGCCGGTAGCAGCGACGGACAAATCGAAACCACCCTGCAGCAAGCTATTGACATCGTGGAAGAGCAACTCCAAGGTACGGGACTCCGGTGCCCCCCGGCAAAGTCCGAACTGCTCATCCTCCCACCCCCTGGTACGCGCAACAATCGTGAAGCACCCCCAACATCAAGCTGAACACGAAAGACGGCACCCCCATCCCGCAAGTCAAGTCCATACGGGTACTCGGCATGTACATTGACGCACTCCGCCACAACGGGCACACGTTACAGTACCTCAACGCCAAAATCACCACGGCCATGCAACTCATCCACAAGGTAGCCACACAGTATGCCGGCATGAGAGAGACCAGACTCCTCCGGCTAGTGCAGTCTTTCGCCGTTAGTCACGTCGCATACGTGGCGGCATACCACAATTGGAAGCCGGCGGAGCGTCACAAAATAGACGCCCTGATAAGTAAAGTATACAAGACAGCGCTCAGTCTCTACACGTATACCAACACGGAGAAACTCCTCGACCTAGGCGTTCACAACACGCTCGCCGAGATCGCCGAAGCCCAGCGAACCACACAGTTCGTAAGACTCACCCAGACAATGACAGGCCGCGCAATCCTGGCCCGCATCGGTTACAACCCCCCCGGCCACATCGGCCCTACACCCACCGTCCCACTGCCACTAGTCTTCATCCGACGGCTCAGGATCCCCCCGCTGCCCAAACACATGCACCCCGACGCCAACCCCGAACGTCGCCTGGCCCGCGCGAAGGCCCTAACCAAGATGTACGCACAAGACACAAGTGCTTACTACGTCGACGCCGCACCATACCCCGGCATACCCGATGCTTACGCGGTCGCCGTCATATCAGCTGCCACGGGAGCCCTCAAGACAGCCGCAAGCATACGTACATCACACACGACTCTGGCCGAGGAGTTTGCTATCGCTCTGGTCCTTACCCAACTTCCGTGCACCACGATCCTCAGAGACTCTCGCTTAGCGGTCCTCCGTTTCGCCACCAACCAGTTAGCCCCCGCCACCCTACGGATCTGCGCCCCCTCCCGGGCACCCGCAAAGCTCGCCCGACTCACATGGTTCCCGGCCCACACCGACCTACCGAACGGCAGAACTGTTAACAGGAATGCGGAGGCGGACGCTACGGCACGCGCGCTCACCAGACGCGCAGCCGTACATGACCCCGCACGTTCCGTCCAACAGCCCCCCCCCCCCCCTCCACAAACCCACGCCGCGCCTCACATAGGGTGAGATTCTAGCCTGGTACCGCGACACCAGACGAAATTACCCACCACCACACCCCGACCTCCCACGAGCGGAGTCGACGATACTCCGTCAACTCCAAACGAAAGCGATATGCACCCCCGTATTCGCGAAACACATCTGCCCCACGGTTTACCCGACCGACCACTGTCAACACTGCAACGCAGCCAGGGCTACAACACCACATCTTTTATGGGACTGCAGGCGCCCAGAAGACACCCAAGATCCAATGCCACAAAGCATGGCACTCGCCATAAGAAGCGACGACATCGGCCATCAACGCGGCACGGTCCGGCAGGTTATAGACATCCTCGCGCGGCAACGGCCGTAAACGCCGTCTCCACCGAGACGCGCAGTGAGTAGGCGGCCGTAGCGGGGAGGTCCACCACACACCTCGCCGCCCCATCCCTTCTTTCCCCACCCCACTACTGCTGGACATGATAATAAATGTTTTATCTCTCTCTCTCATTCCCCTCAAGAGACTCATGTCCCGGGGTCCAGAGAATGTAGAGGTAAGAAGGGTTAGGGATGGACTGTAGGATGCGAAGGGCTAAGGGAGCAATGTGACCGGCGGCGTAATGGCGACAGGCACCTTGCGAATTTGTGACTATGGTGATAATGTCTTGAGATATAGTGACTGCGAGGGCTATTGCGATTTCTCCTGCAGTTGTGGAGTCGTTGCCAATTACTGCTGCAGAAGTCAGTTCAATTCCTCGGTGGTCTACTGCTGTAATTGCGAAGGCTGTTTTAGCGTAATATTTGGCGGCGCCAACGTAGCGAATGTCTCGGGGCTTGACTTGAAGCATCTTGCGAAGTATTCGAATGCGCGCTTGCCGGCGACCCTGGTTATGAACGGGGTGCATATTCTTGGGTATTGGGGCGACGGAGATGCAATTGCGTAGTATCCAGGGGGATGTGTTGGCGGGGGTGGTGGGTGGCAGGAAGTTGGTAGCCGAGGCGACGGAGGAGGTCACTGCCAGTGTGTGAGAGCTTGAGCCGTTCGATTTGGTCGACATGATGGGCCTCTCGAAGTTCGTCCCAGGTGTTACGTATTGCCATCTGTAGTAATTTGGCATTGTAAGTTGTCAGGGGTAGCCTTAGTGCTAATTTATGCACCGTAGCGGAAAAGAATTCACCTTCCGCGAACGACGGGCTCTGATGAGACTGTTGGCTGACCTCGGGTCATTAGCGAGCATAATGACCAGACGCGCACCCAAATCTCTGCTGACTGCTGATGTCCCTTGTTTTTTTTTTCAGCTGCCTGGAAGAACCGATGAAGAAAGAAAACAGTTAACCTTGTCGTAGAATAGATTGCCCGGCGCAGACGTTCAGTCCGCTCGTGAAAGCGTGAGGGCGACCCTTTCCCCACGGGCATTCGCTGCAGATATAGAGCGTTGCTCCAGTGCAGACTCCCTGGCCGGACCAAATATCGTTACGCGCATTACGAGACCGCTGGCCGGCCTCATTTCTGCAGTCCGCCTCGCGGCGTGCTAACCTTTTTGAACCGCAGCCGGCGGAGGGATGTAAACAGCGAATAGGAAAAGAAATTACACGTCATCCTGGCGGCTCTTTTGGGATTACGCAGTGTTGCACGCTCGGGCTCTGCTCAATGCCGCTTTTCACAATTCCAGTTGCATCCTGCCGTGAAAAAACGGCGCGTGAAGCCGAGTGCATTCGAGATTATGCATGCTGTCTGCTGTGCGCATGCACTTTTCTACAGCAACACCACCATTTTCCCCGGAACTAGCGGGCAGTGGAAAGTGTACTAGCCAAATAATCAGCGTTTTCTAGATGTTTTTTTTTTTGCCCTGCCAGAGCATGCAGCATTTGGAACTGCAGAACATGGCCAAAAGATATGCTCAAAAAAAGCTTACCTTGTGTAGAGAAAGGTACAAAAAAATGGCGCGTATCTGCTTCTGTCGTTGCAAATGTCGACAGAACACGGTAGTCTTTGTTGACTTTCACCAAGTAAATGCCTCCCTTCGCTTTCCCGCCCACCTCTCACGTTGTTCCTTTTGCGTCGCGCTCCTCCCAAGGTATAGAAGCCAAAGGTTTCCTTAAATCATTTTAAATTTACCGCGCTCCATGCTCCAGGCCGGGTGTCTCGATGCCAAGGCTGCCTTACGGCGGAGACGCGCGTGAATCGAGACGCCCTACTTCAACGTTGATAGAACCACGTTGCCCTACTCCACGTGCGTTCCAAGCCGAACGCGCAACCTATCTAGTGGAACCTTTCGTAACTGTTGCCGGTTGATTTCTTAAAATGGCGCCAGAAGCTATAGTGGTGCGGGCAACAGCAGGCGACGGCGGAGGGATTTTTTTTTTCTGCAGTTGAGAAGTATTTAATTTCGCGAAAATCAAGCATGTATGATTTTTTATAAAGGAACACTTCAAATATCACTTCTGTATTAATTTGTTGTCTTATATTTGCTTAATGTCTTGTTCTTCTTGAACAATGTTGGCAAGTATGAACATTACACCGGACTTAAACGGGTAATTTTAGCTGTGCCTGTATATGACTATTGCGCAGGCCTTGTTTTACTTTGGTCGGGTGGATAAATCGAGTCACAGACAGACAGACAGACAGACAGACAGACAGACAGACAGACAGACAGACAGACAGACAGACAGACAGACACACATACAGACAGACCAAAATTTCTGTATTTAGGTGTCCCAAGAAAGACTATCGTCTTTAAAACGCTTTGGAAAAGAATATCCTAAAACGACCGAAAATTACCGACTGGCGTTAATGCGCAAGGTTTCCCGGTTAAACTCTAAAATTGCGTGCCATATTTCCCATATCAGCTTGTTGGCGATAATGTACGGGCCCCTTAAGACACCGTTCACTTTTTATGTGGCTCCAGCGACATATTATTTCAGATGATAACTTCTTCTTATCAATAGTACGCTCATTATACCTTGGTGAACCGTGGACCACCATAGAGGCCTTAGGTTACCACCGAAACTGCGCTTCTTTGTGAGAACTGTTCCTTGAACCGGGAGCCTCTGCAGAGAGTGACGCGTGACGGTTGATGGATCAGGACAAGTGAGATGCGATTATGCAGGCCACGGGGTTAGAAAAGGCAAAGCTCTTTCGCATTTGTTAGGACTAAAGTACGCAATCTATGGATACACTACCACGAGTTGTAAACGACACGATGGTTAGAAGTGCCACAATAAGTACGATAGTTTAGACAGGAAACTATGTCGAACACGCTAAGGAAAAAAATTATCATCCCTTCCTACAGAAAGCAGAGGGAAGTGCTAAAGTTTTCCAACATCAAGACTGCGTCGAAAGAGCGCCCAGCCTTAGCTGAAAGTGCGTCCAGTCGATAGTCAAACCTTCAAATACCCAAATCACAAACGAAGGACGAACCCAAGAGACGATTTTTCCTGCACTAAGTAAACGCACCTACGAACGATATAAATGTATAAACCTTTTCATACGTTAACTTTTAATAAGATCATGACATGTTCTGGGCAGTGTTGCGCATGCGCAGTTACATCTTCCTGTCGACTGCGCCAATTATAGGGCCGCTAGCACAGCCCATTGATAAAACGGCAGCTACCAGGAGAAACAACTTAAAAAGGTCTATACCGATACGGGGTTTATGGGATAAAGATGTACTATTGTACTTCTCCTTCATGATCGATACGTGTGTTATCTTTTCTAAAACAGTACCTATTTCATGATTTTCAAGGAACCATTTGGACAGAATGAAAACCCGGTTCCACGCACGCGCCCTGTGGTCAGAGACCTTATCAGACCTTCTCGGTCGAACAACCATTCTATGGGAAATACGTTCGTTTTTTCACAAGACACCATCAGTACCACTACGAAAGATATCGCGTTAAAAAGACTGCGTGATCGACACGCCGTTACGTGTGGTGGTAGGCAGCATTTCGTGGCCATGAGTATTTACCTCCTGGTAACTTCGTGCTGTTCAGTCAATCACGCGTAACGAGCGTGACCGTGAACATCTTAGCATCAACCGTACACATTTTCGTGAAGTGAAAAACGCCAGCTCAAATTTTGAGAATGCCTACTTGCGACACCAAGAAGCGAAAGCCGTGGCTGCTGCATTCTTCCGAAAAACTCGGAGGTTGAAGGTAGTTTGCCACAATATAAAGGACAAGAAGTGTCCATATGAAAAAATACGGACTCTCCATCGGTGACTGCGCAAAGCGCTGCCTCAAACGTGGCGCCTAGAGAGAAAACCGAGTGGCTGCTAGGTGAACTGAAGTATTCGTTAGTCGTACCTCAGACTTGATAGTCAACGCTCTTAGAGCCTGTACGTATAACCTGTCAATTGCGCGCCTTCGTTCTCGTTTGTTTATTTCCTATTAGGAATCACGCAAAGGCGAAGTTTAGAGGAAGCTGTAGCGTGTGCATGGGCTCCATCCAGGCTAGGGTCTCCCCTAAAGGTGATGCACGCAGGAAAGCGCACCCATAGGCTTCCCAGGCACCTTTACACACGTTTTAGCGGCCCGTTACGAGACAAGAAAACTTCTTGTATTCCGAAGGGCAGGAAGAAAAGGCAAGATGCAACGGACGCAAGGAAAGCCTGCAAGCAATTAGGACACGCTGATGTGGCCAAGGACTCAGCACGTATCGTTAGCTACCGCTTGCAATTCTGTTCTGCATCGAAGCCATGCTGCCCAAAACAAAAAAGAAAATGTAAATATATTTTCTACGGGAGGAATTAGCATGTTTTTTTTACTTTTTTAATGGGCATCAACAAGGAAAACACGTTTCTTAACTGAAGAGTGATGGGTAGCGGCACTCGCGACACACGGCCATGCCAAAATGCTCACAGACAGCGCGATGGAAGTATCCCATAACGTAAAATACCGAAAGCTATCGGTGCAAATAAAAAAACTTCAAAAATTAGGGCATGCCTGAGCTTCATCTTTAAACGTTGAGTGCGATTGCTATGTCGGGCCCCGTTCACATCGCAACTGAATTCGGTTCCCATGCTCTTGAGTCCCACACGTTGAAAACTTTACGTTTGTGCTCATGCGCCTTCAGTGGGAGCAGCGACTCATGATCCCGGGAGTTTCAGTGGGCGCCGCAAGGTGGCGCTGCGGGATGATTTGATCACCCGATTTTTCGCTTACGGTCAACGTCGACGTCGCCGGGTTTTCGGTCTTTAACGATACACATTACAAAGTTTTCTAGCTCAATTTTAGCCTCAGAGAGTGAAATTGCACTGGACAATTCACTAATTAGTTTTGATTCCTGCCTCATCTATACATCGTGATATCACAACAATATCGAGTATGCACTAGCGAACGAACGCACAGCTGCGTACTGCCACCGCGTTAACTGACAGCGGCACCCATTGATAATCCAACTCTGACACGCCTCAGTCAACGCCGATTTTCTGTGTAATTCCGCGAGAGAAGCACAAGTAACGACCGCTGATGATGTCTCTTCAGAAATAAAAATATATATTCTCTCCATGAGATTTTCTCTGGCCCATTTACAGCGAATAGAAGTTCACGAAAGACACACCCAAAAATAAACACACCACAGTTCGAAACAGCCCATTTGTATACTAGTCCGGACTTTCGTGCCACGTTCTAAGCAGTGTCCAGGAGAAGCAGAGTGGAAAAAACTTTTTAAAATAATGCGAGACAGGCAATCCATTTAGACGCCGTACTTTGCAACAACACAAAAAAATGAGAGAAGAATCTGGTTGCAAAGGGTGAATTCGTGCTGAAAGGAAACACTTGGAAAAAAACAAGACAACCTCCGACGGGTCGCCACGTTTAATCAAATGGGAGCGTTTAACGACTTTGGAGGCGCCTCCATTTTTGTGCATTCTCTTTTTTCGTTCTCTGCCTCCTATTTTCTCTCCGGGACAAGTACGCCCATTTTCTCTATTGCAAAAAAAAAAAAAAGAAATTTCTCAGGAGCAGGGAGCGCTTTAAAGCGGGCAGTTTCCTTGAATAGGTTCAAAACAAGAACATGGTTAGGACATGCTTAATCATATTGTCCTGTATTCACGTTCAGACGGGCATTCCCGATTGTAAATTTTAATTTGTGTACTGGTATTTCCATAACACAGCATCTTTCTTTTTATTTTCATTTTACTCGTAAGGCGCAACTTTTATTCTGCTCTCTGCACTGTGCATGAGACATTAAGCAGAATGCCGTTTTTTGAATAAAGAACAGACAAACCCCCGTCCATTGATAAAATCGCTTACATTAGCATAAACTCCTCATTTTATACCTGCTGTTTTGTTCATATTGCATAGCGCTTACGCTCGTATTTCGGTGACGACGTGCTACTGATGCCGACGTATAGCTGGATTCTTTTCAAGTGCACCATTCTTGTCGACGATTCTCGCTTATTTAGTTTTTATCTCTATGTTGCACCCCTCTTACGCATTTGTTCCCTCCGTAACTGAAATAGTGGATATGGCGGGCTGTTTCTAAACGAAGGAAAATTATTTTTGCGGCCTTTCTCGCTTGTTTAACCACAATGACACATTGCAAGCTTTATTACTTTTCTCGTCCTAATTACTGCCCACAAAGCTGAATTGGCGATGCTTAGCATTCAATTAAAATTAGAAAACGGCTGGTTTTCTAACGGGGGCACACCACTATGAAGTGCGTGGTCGTGCCATGGAAATTTAGTGAATTGTGCAGGAATAAATATTAACGACGGCAATTTTCGTTGCAAGATTTGTTATATGTGAAATAAAGAAACGTCATACAAAAAAAAGCTGTAGTGACAGCAGTACTTTTATAAGACGGGAATAGACCTAAAATATACCGATAAAATTGGAAATTTTCCTGTCAGCCGTAGCCAGGGGAAACCGGACTAGGGATCCCCTCCTGGCCGGGTACCCTAACAACGGCACGTGTTGTTCCCAATAAAGATTTTATTCGTGCATTCATTCACTGGCACATTGTTGCCATTTTAGCGCACTACAAATGTGCATTTCTTTTTCTGCACTCATGAATTTTGTGCAACGCTATCCATAAGTTGGGCCCGTATTTCGAGGCCCCGGAGCAGCTCTTGAATGTGATAGGACAGCCTGCACGGATATATGTATTACAATGCAATATGTACCACAGATTTCTCCGAGTCTAAATGCCGTACAATTTCTCGTTAACTGTGTAAACAAGAACTAACCCGTTATTTACGCTCGCTGAAGCCACGGCGATGCAGAATATTCAGTATATTATCCTCTACATGTGAACATTATTTCGGCTGCAAGCTTGGCCGACTGTGGTATTGTGGATCAAAGGAATGCTGTAGCGCGGTATGTTAACATAACGTTTTTGTGTAAAATCAAGGGACATCCGTGTAAATGTAACGACAGATCGAGGGAGCTCATATTCCGTACGAATCCGAGGTCGCCCAATGCCAATCGGACGCCGCTGAGTGCTAGCTACTTCGAGTTTTGCTGTGACTTATGTTGGCTCGTTTGGCTGCGTTCTGCCGATTACTTACTTCGTTTGCGGTGTAACTGTCGTGGACGACAGAGAAGATCGTAAGCTGCGTGTCACTTCCACCGGACGTTGAACGCGAATAACGCGAAGCACGTGTAATGGAACACGTCGCTGCCAATGGGAGTTTAGGAGTCGCTACCCACGCCGGACGTCACCTTCGCGAAATCTACTGCTCGACCTCATGAGCCATCACCTCCTGAGTTTTTTCAATGCCAAACGTATCACCCGCTTCTCAATTCGTCCCCTGCCGCAAGATGGGGCCGCAAGAGTAACCGCGCTAAACCGAGCGCCCAGAATTCGATAGTGGCTTGTGCCTGGTTTCAAGGCAAGCAAAGCTCGACACCGCACGAGGTGTCAGCGCTCGAACCAGCGATAGAAAACTAAGAGCCGCGGCGGAGCCCGTTATGCCCCCGTTGCAGCTTACCACCACGTGCCACCCCAAGAGTAATTGGTCACGTGACTGAAGAACTGGGAAGCCTCGCAATTGGGGGAGGGTACCAGTAGTAGCAGGAGAAGGAATTGATTGTCTGCTCGTAGCTATGCGTTTGGCATTGAAAAAGTACAGGAGGTGACGAATGAGCTTACTTAAAAATTTCGCTGTAAAGCGTGTGTGTGGTTCACCGATAGGCGCTTCGTAGGAATCTTCACACAACGCAACGCACTTACATGCGGAGAAGGTTCGATAGTTTTCAACTAGGGTGTAGGTAGCCTTCAAATGTGTATCACGTGTCGAGGAACCTCGTCAAATTAGGGGGATACCAGGCTTTTTCCAGGCAAAGCTAATAAAGTATAGCTAGTGCCTTCCCGGTGCCTTCTTTAGATAGGGTTTTAACTATATCTAAAGCGATAACAAAAGCTTTGGGGCCACCACAGCGCCAATTTTATTGAGGTAGAAATAACATTAGGCAGCGCTGAGCAATTACAGTTTTGAAAGTTTGTGTATGTGTTTGTTATCGTGGCATGCATCGTTCAGAAGGTGCCTTATGTATAACTGACTACATAGGCTCAGTTGCGGAGATAATTCTTATATCGGCCGCAATTATTGGTAAGTAGCCTGAGGTTTTGTGTTCCTCGGCTTGCGTGAAAAAAAAAAGAACTTTATGCCTAAAGAGAGTGATTTGGATACTCAGGTCCAAACCACGAAGAAGCCAATTTCAAGCAATAGGGGAAGTAAATCGTATAGCACATTTCAACTAACAGGCATCCATCAATGTAATGAAATTCAGTGATGCATCATATCTGTATATGTGCCTATGAGGATGCCTGGCATGTGAAGTCCAGCTGTGCCGCAAGCTGAAATATGGCAATAAATAGCCATTGCTTGCATTTTTGAATTACGAGTAAGTCCATATTTATTTCCCTGCGCATAAAATAACAGAATCGTAGCAGCACTCAATTTCTGTATGCGGTTAGCAATATAATTCACCATTTCATGTTTTTGAAGCACAAACACTGGTTTAAACTCGAAGCCTAAAAGCCCTAATGTGCGCATCTTTCGGGAATCGCAGGTTTTATCATTCTGATACAAAAAGAAACATTCAAACTCACAGAAGAAGAAAAAGCAAGAAAAAAGCTCACCCAGGCAGTCGTCCGCCTTTATGTCGGCGAAACAGAAAGAATTCATTAGCCGGATGCGCCATTTACAGCCATTTTCACTTCGCAGCCGTTACAGAAAAGGAAAACGACTGCAGGCTGGACGCGAACGTCCTGACTCTGCGTGAAGCCTTCGTTCCGGCAGAAACAATGATATAGAATTTAACTAGGCGTCGGTTAATTTATATCCGAGGTGAGAGCATTAATGGCCCTACCCTTACCATTACCACTAGGCCAGGAGTGGGAACGTGAAAAACAGTAAAAACGAAAGGAAGGCCAGGAGAGGAAACGTGAAAGGAGCTAAAATCAAAACGAAGATAAGGAAAGCGAACGACAACACAAACGGGAGAGAAAGAAACGGCTTGCTCCGCAGCTCGGTCGACGAGATAGTAGTGGTAAAAATATTCGTCTTTCTTTCCATTCGCCCTAAAGAGACGGTATTGAAAGAGATGAAGTGAACGTCGAATTCCCATGGAATAAAAAATGGAAAGAAACACAAAGGCTACAGTAAGCCCTGCGTTCACTGAATAAGGAGAGAATGAATAAGGAGCTGGGCTGAATGAACTGACACAGTGTGAAATAAATGAGGGAGCGTGTGGCATTGTGAGAAGCTGTTGTGTCTGGATAAGGGACGCTGCAGCTTGCACAATGGGTGACAGGGACGTTGTCAGGGACGTCGTCAGGGTTGATGTCGGGGGCGCTGCGGCCACGGTCTTCGCAGC
Source organism: Haemaphysalis longicornis (assembly GCF_048455015.1). Classification (NCBI taxonomy): domain Eukaryota; kingdom Metazoa; phylum Arthropoda; class Arachnida; order Ixodida; family Ixodidae; genus Haemaphysalis; species Haemaphysalis longicornis. Next base: position 67,952,885 of record NW_027526335.1, on the reverse strand, counting down.
CATGCGTTAAAGAGTGAAGTCAAAATACATATTGCTGAAGATCGATAGGTTTGCTCACCGAGAACACGAATATACCACTATTACGCATAGCGTTTCTAAAATAAGGAAGAAATGAGCGAAAACGTTAAAACAGCTGTCGCCGCCACTGGCTATACCACGCAACGTACACCGGAAGTGTTTGAAATTGCATGAAAAATACTTTAGTAATACGCCTTCATAGGTTTGTAAAACCTTAACTGGAAGGTTTGTTAGTTTCATGTCTGAAGGTCAAAAAACAAAAAGAAAACTAGAAACAATGTGATGAAAATATTCTGTTTAGTGGTCCGGAGCTACAAAGGAATTGGGAGTTCGAAAAAGCGCGATTTATTTGACCTAAACTCACGAAACGGCTTGGTACGTGGTTGCGTTCCATTCGGTTGCTTCCACACCGCTATACATCGCCGCTGCCTCACTTGCTTCCGGTGTACCCTGACGCAAGGCGCTGTTTCCGTCATGCAATCGCTGCTTGGGAAATGAGGGAAAAAAATGAGTTCTTTTATTAGCGATTTCTCAGCATTTTAACCCATATTTCGGCACGGAATCAACGCTAAAATGGCTACGGGAAGGTCAGACGTTTGTTTGAAACCAACTAATTGGTTGTCCTCAGTGTTCCTTTAAGATTGGGGCTTTGATTTTTTTATAAATTAAAGCCGTCAACCGCCTACGGTACAAAACCAATTTATTTTAAAACAGTGGCTCTGCTCAAATGGCCCAGCAACGTAAATTAATATATTGTTTCAACACAAACACTCATACCTTCAGCGGTGTATGGTCTGGAGTGAAATATTCTTTCCATGCTTAGCTAGCAAACCAGGAGTATGTTCAGTTCAAAATTTCTCCCCGCTTTTTTGAGGACGCAATGTGGGTACATCGTCAGAAATCCCGACAATGGAAGCGCATTTTTCCTGTTGCCAACAGTGAAGCAACCGAAAAAGTTGTCATGTTCATTTTGTCACATCATGTTACGTGTGCCTCACTTCAGCGACAAATATGTCCTCATGTACCCGTAACAAAGCCTGTCCACCACAATTCTATACGACTTTTATAGAATTTTATAGAATTCTAGAATTTCTAGAATTCTAGAATTTTTATAGAATTCTAAGACGAATGTCCCTCACTAACGCTGAGGGACATTCATGTCCCTCACTAACGCTGGGGACTTACGCGGAGAAAGCTGCTCTTCGAGATCTAACCAACATCCCCTTTCCCGCATCCATCCATCCTGCATTACACTTTTATATGGAGGGATATCCCAACCTTCACGTTATCGCGCAATGAACCCAGGGCCATGAACGTATGAAAAATGCACAAAAAGGTACAACAATGGTAAAAAAGGTAATAGAACGGCCCATGTCCTTTCTAGCGGTCAAGAAGTACCGACCAATTCCTTCCCGCGGCCAGCCGATTACAGCCCACGATTGCGCAGAACGCGTCGCCACAAGAAAAGGCCGATTATTCTCTTCTTTACGCACCATTCGTCAGGAGCTTTCCATTCCCGCTCCACAAGACCAGACGCGCATGGTTTTATCAAACAAGCAGAAAAACACACACTTCCTTTTGACATGGCAGACCCCTACATCTCTCACCTCAGGAGTGCACATCTCTGCCAAGCCTCCATTAGCTACCCAAATAACATACACGCATATTGGGAGTGCCCCAGGGTTCAACGGTCCTCTTACCATCACCCAGGTTCTCTTCCTGCTACCCACCGCGGTGGCTCAGTGGCTAAGGCGTTGCGCTGCTGAGCACGAAGTCGCGGGTTCGATTCCCGGCCGCGGCGGCCGCTTTTCTGATGGAGGCGAAAAGCAAAAACGCCCGTGTGTACGAGATTTCGGCGCACGTTAAAGATCCCCAGGTGGTCAAAATTAATCCGGAGCCCTCCACCACGGCGCGCCTCATCGCCTGCGTTGCATCGGCGCGGTAAGCTCTACAATCAATCAATCTTCTTCCTGCTGGTATCTCATACACTTGGGGAAACTGCACCGTTGCACGAAGAGACTCCCAGCCAGTACAAAAGCCACTTCTCGTAAAGCACATCTCCGTAATCTAGGAAAACTCAAACTTTGTACGCTCTCCAGCCGACACGGTCGCTGGAGGTCCTCGGTAACCGCGTTACTGAGTAGAGTGACACGACACCACCCTTGTCGAGAAAAAGACGGACAATGCCATATCCCCCGCTCCTTATTAACGGGCGAAATGGGTACATGCGTGAGCTATTAACGTGCTAAGAATACCGTTTTCATTACATTCTTAGCTGTAATTATTTCAGAAAGTGTGTTATATCTCCAGTAATTTTGTGCGTTCTCCATCGCGCAAGCGAATTTGGTCCTTCAGTGACAGAAATACATGGAATTCACCCTCGGTATCAGTACGTGCTTTTCCGCCGAGATGATAATGTAATGGGGCAGCAAGGCGAGGCTTTAAGATTTGTTTGTTTTGCTTTCTAGATGACAAAATGGACGTTATGTTCTGTTGCGGCTTATATAGTAGGAGAGACGTTGTTTCGTTAGTACAATTTGGCTGATTTGCCGGCTGATGTGTCCAATTTACGATGAATGGCATACCTTTGGAATGCGACCGACAACACCTGCTAGGGTTGTGCCATGTGACGGGTGCATGCTGCCCGCCATGGCTGTTGTGTCCGCGGCAAACACCGGAAGCTTTCACGCCTTATCCAGAGGCAACAGTTGCATCCCAGTGTCGGCGCGAAACAAAGACGAGGTAGAAAATTTTAGGGGGGCAATTTTTTAGCACTTAGCCGTGCAATTTACAATTCACGCACATCAGCAAACGTTCACGCGCAAAAGAGTGAAACCAATTGTTATGCGGTGCTCAGACCTTTTTGTTGTTCTTGTTGTTGCTCTCGTCGTGCAATGCGGAAAAAAAGAGTGGTGCACGAATGTTTATGGCTGTCGCTTCGAAAAAAAAAGGGAGGCGCGGTTCCATCCCCCACGAACCCACCAAAGGTGGCCAGGAGCGCTCGTACAAAAATTTCAAGGTGGTTCGGGTGCTTGCAAATTCCATGTACGCTTAGAAATACCCGTAATATTAACTGAAGCGTACTAGTGGCGTTGGTATAGACATTGTTTAACTGCCATAGGCGAATATAACAAAGACTTAAGGGACAGCCGGCATAACAACACCCTTCACGTTCGAGAGAGAGAGAGAGAGAGAGAGAGAGAGAGAGAGAGAGAGAGAGAGAGAGAGAGAGAGAGAGAGAGAGAGAGAGAGAGAGAGAGAGAGAGAGAGAGATTTTATTTCACATATGTAAAGGTTTGCCAACCTTCATTCGATTGATGAGTGTACAGGCCGGCTGTCAACTTCCCGGAGAGACGGCCTTTTCTTGAAAAAGCCGGGAGGTTTCCGGCGTTTCCGGAGGTTTCCGATAGGAGCGGCGGTTAAGAACAGTGTTAGCCGAGAAGCGCTCGAGCATCGAGAGCAATTCACTGGCACGCGATTTAATGATGATGATGTGTAACGGGTAGCGCTTCTTCGTCTTCGTTGTCGTCTTGGATGCGTGGTCCCACTTTAAAAGTTCATTCCCATGCGTCTTCGCGATCCTCGATCCTTGGCGTTACAAAATCACGGTACAATATTCATCAGGCGTGTTTGGGGAAAAAAGTGTTCTGAATGAATTTTTGTGGATACTACAGGCTATTTTAAAAGGGGTATAAGATATCAATAAATGCTTCATTGTGGTTTTTTAGGGAAACAATTTTGTGAAATTGTTTGTGTAGGAAAGAGTTAAATATCATTCACCAAATTGTATGAACAAAATTTGAATTTCAATTTTTGAATTTGAATTTATTTCATTTTGTTACAATACGAATGTGTACAATGCAAGATTTCAGAAGGAAGTCCCAGAGTCATTGACTGAAGGGGGGACCTCCTGTTATTCACCGAACAGACGCAAACACACGTTATAAGCACAAATATACCAATCAAGTAAACGCAAAATAATATCAGCAAGATAAATTACGGTATATATGCAAGAACTTAATAAATATTTAAACGTTTAAAACCATTTTTTACCTTTTTAAACATTTTGTCTTTAAGTGGGCAAGTTTGTGTCAAATCGTATGAAGATTCGTACAATAGTGGGCACGCTGGGCATGTTAAGATACCAATGCTTCTGAAAATGTTCGTTTAAATATAAACCAGCTGGTATTAAAATACTTCTGAATTTTTGAAAACCCTGCGTCTAACATCGCAGAAACTTTCCTTCTGTGTGTAACTTTGTCGACTTTACCTTCAGAGAAAGACAGCGCTGACGAACTGGTAGCATCGTCGCTAGTTTTTAGATAAAAAAACGCACAAGCACCTGAGAACGCATCATTCCGCACAACTCCGTCTTCCCTTTTATTTCTAAGCTAGGAACACAGTTGACGCTTATTTCGATCAACATATGTGTGATTTAATATAAGTTCATTGTTTAATTATAGGCGCGTTATTGAGGCCGTCTGAAGATCTATCGGTGACATATTCTCCCAGAGTAAGCTAAAAAAAACACTGCCTAAAGCAGGCCACTCACAAATAAAATATATTTTCCTCCCCTATGACACGCACTTATTTCCGGTTCAAAAACAATTCCTTTCAAAGAGACGCTGCAAGACCATGCTCTTAGTGACATTTTTTTTCCAGCGTTCTAAGCACCATGCGAAGTGCACTGCCATGTTTTCAGCTCCCGGTGATGTTTGGAGTTTAATGGCGCAAGGCCGACTAAGGGCAAAGAGCGCCTGTTTTCAGCTCCCAACGGTGCAAGACGGTTGTAACGCGTGGCGCACCTGTTCAATCGGAAAAATGAGGACCTAGCCTTTAAAGGAGCCATGAAGAGAAAACAAAAGTTTGTTTTATTCGAAAGATTAGGTGTTTCATAGTACCCCAAGCGCTTTCCCGGAAGCAAATGATGCTTTATTCACTGAGAAATAAGGCAATTTAAGCCAAAATTTTAAATCTCCCGCTAAAATTGCACATTTGGTGACGTGAGCAATGGTGTCACACGGGCCGGTCCATGAAACAGATACTTAGTATGTCGACTCCATATAGCACCCACACGCGGGAGTCGACCGAGACGGCGGCCATTTTAAAAATGCTAGTAAAACCTAGTGCACCCGCAGCCCTAGTCATGGAATCGCCTGATCCGGAGAATAAAACTCTCGCCGAGGAGCTCGGGCTTGCATTTAACAACCTCACACCACTTGAACGCTCAACGCTTCTAAGTGCACGAGCGGCAAGAGTTGTGGGATACGCGGTGGACGGAAAAGCGACCATTCCGCGATAGCCACAACAGACGAACGCCCTGCCGTCGGCACCGCTGCCTCGTCAGCGCCGTCGCCACGGACGAATACAGACTGGTACGTATGTGCCGTATTTTTATTACGGTTAATAATAGTTCAACTTCAGTAGCAGTATCGCTTATGCCAGTTGGCCGGTGTCGTGTATGGAAAGCCGTTCGCGCGAGCTCTCTGCTTCGACCAGAAAGATACGAGCGTCAATGCGCGGTGTTTACGGCATTTTTCCTCCAAGGTCAGAGCGCCTCGAACCCGAAAATTCGTCTGCGCGACGGCGAGATGTCGAGCTCGGCCAGGCGGTTGTTTCGTACGCATTGGCGCACACGCTTGCGTGTTCGTTCGGAACTTCAACCGTTTACTCCACCGTTCTTTGTCATAAAAAGAATGTGCAGTATGTTTCACGGGCATTTAGCTCGCTATGCAAACTGTAAGCCCTGCCTAACATGCGTTTGCTTTTGCCGGCCTCCGCCAATCGCAGAGCTTAGCCCATGTGACGGCATAGGTTCTGTTGCGGGAAATGAGCTGGTGGGTCGCATGACCATTCCCGTTTTTCCTAATTATGTAGCTTATTTGAGCGAAGTTTGCGTTATAAGTGGTGTCGTTATGGTTCTAACGAGGCAATCTTTCGAATGAACCAAACTTGTGTTTTCTCTTCATGGCTCCTTTAAATGAAAACTTCAGCTTCAGGGAAATCAAGAAGTTGACATGGCACATCCCGCCCAGCAACAAAAGCAAAGATAAAAATGGGGCTGTGAACGAGCGTTTACAAGCTTTACGAGAAACGCTTGCCCACAGTCACGAATTTATTGGCCGCGAATAGCAACGTAAGCTGCAGTAACGAGCACCACAGCCTACCGAATGGTACAATATAAACGCGCACAAAAAGAAAAAGAACCTTCAGACAGGCAAGTCGGGGAAAAAAAAATTCCCGCGCCTTCCCGCGAGGGGAATACGAGTAAATGCAGAGCATTGGGGCCTCAGTACTGATTGAAGGCAGTGTTGCTTCCATCGCTTCTTCCGTGATGCTGGAGTAGCAGACACGAGTAAACGTGGGCACGAGCGTCAACCAAGGAAGGAAGGAGCAACGCAGTGACTGAAACACGAGCGACCGCTAGCCGCTATATTTGCAGCGCGCGCAGTAGAGGGAGAGCAGTACGCGGGGGAGAGTGCGCATGCGCAAGCAGCGCGCGGCCTTCCACGCCCCACCACGCTGCTATCACGCACCTGTTAGGCCGAGACCGCGACGGAGCGAACGGGCTGACTACGACGCATGCGCGCGCCAGCTGCTGTTGAGAGAGAAGAGGGAAGGAGAGGCGCACCTGCTGCGGACGCGAAACTGTTGACACCGTCCGACGCAGGAACAGGCGAGGCTAAGAAATGCTCTGCATTTAAAAGTCCGGGTTCCCTGCCCGCCACCATGATTCTTTGCGCGGAATAAGCTCGCGTCGGCTTGGGCGAGAGAACGAACAGGAGTACAGTTAAGATGTACAGCTGACCTGACCAGCCCGGACCCGGCCCGCCAGAGGGCCTTGGTTTCTCGGGCCATTGAGTCGGCCCGGTCGAGAGGCATCCTGGACTAGGGACGCTTCACCACCACCCTTTTCCCTTTCCCTTTTGCTCTAATAAACGTTTACTACTACTACTAAGCAGGTGTACGGTTAAGAAGGCCCGCCCTCACGTGGTGGCAATGGTGCTCACAAGGAATCCATAAGTTTGCTCGCGACAGAACCTTAATGCTAATATGTGTTGACGGCACGCTAGACGTCATGCATCTCGTTATTAGACTTACATCTAAAAAAAAACAATATTTTCTGGCACTGTAAATCACACTGTTTCGTAGCGATTTATCTTAAATGGTTCATGGCAAGCCTACAGAGACCAGCCGTTGAAATGCCGAATTGCCGCTCCGCGGCATCGCCGCGGCTCAGAAAATAACGGGTTTTCCGCCATATTAGGCGACATTACTCCAAGAGAGCGGTGATCTTAAAGTGTCAATTATTCGCCTCCACTTTGTCCTCGCGCTTTTTTTTTTTTTTACGTCGCCGACTCAGTTCACTGGAGATTCTCCAAAACCCGGACGGCCTTCCTCCAACGTCATGCATTGAACCGTAAGCGTCCGTCGTGTGCTGTCGTCAATAAAGCAAGAACTGTTAATGACAACTTTTCCGGGCTTTCATTGTAGGAGAAAGAAAGCTGGGGACACTCGACTTCTTATGAGTGTACGAGAGAGGAGATTAAATTGCAAACGCTTCCAAAGTGGAATTATTGCAATTGAACTCTCGCCCACAGTACAAGGACGTGGTGTTGTCACCGGATATCGACAGAATGCGACATGCAAAGATCATTTTGCCATCCGCGCACGCAAGAACATACACACATCGCTGCGTAAGGAGTGACATAGAACGACTTTGACTCACTGCAGGTCGCTTAGAATCCGCAAGTTACAATATTTCTTCAACCAGCAATATATCGGCCCAGTATTTATTCGCATGGTTTGCGGGCTGTAACAGGCACGGCAAAAGAACAATAACATAAAAAAAAACAGATACTAAGCAACGTGACATATTTGTATATATAGAGAGTTAAGCATCACTACGTTTTAAGCAATTTACTGCACTTTTAGCATTGTCTCCCATTGCGGGATAGTGGAAATTTTCAACTTCTAGATTTTGAATGATGAGGGGAGTTTCAAGACGTTTAACAACCATAGAAAGAGCTTTAAAAAAATACGACTCGCCAAGCTCACATAGTTGCTCCGAATGTGCATTTTTAGCCAACTTTAATAAATTGGAGGTTTAACTCCGTAATATGAACTAACATTCGCAGTTTCACGGGTAAATTGCTATCTGAAATATTTGGAATTAGTTTTCGACGTTTATCAGCATTATCTACAATGACAGAATATTGGGTATTATTAACGGCTAAAGGGGCCATGAAGACAAAAAACACAAGTTTGTCTCATTCAAAAGATTTCCTCTTTAGAATAATACTGACATCACTGTTAACGTACACTGCACAAAAAAAAGCTATACAATTACGAAGAGAAGAAATGGCCATACGACCCACTGGCTCATTTCCCGCAACAGAACCTATGATGTCATGCCAGCCAGCTCTGCGGTTGGCGGAGGTCGGCAAAAGCAAACGTAAATTAGGCAGAGCTTATAAGCTTGCCGAACGAGCTATTTGCACATAAATGTGGGGAACATTCCTTTTATATCAGTAAGAATGGTGGGACAAACAGTTCAAGTTAAGAAAGCGCTCGTAAACATAGCAATACCGATGCGTACACTGTTGGTTCTGCGCGCACTATGGCTCGGTTTAGCTGCACAGGATTGCGGGGCTGTGGGGTTGTCTCAGACGACACTGGCCGATTGACGCAAGCAAAGGTCTTATGTGACCATATTTGTCGAGCGAGCCCTATGTTTCACGAAACGATTATTTTCGCCCTGAACAAAAACAAGCCAGGTAAAATACGGTCAAAAACAAACCAGAGGCAGAAAACGGCTTGCCGCGGTATTGTGGCGCCATTTACGTTCACTAACAGTAAACAAGGTTTCGCAATCGGCTGTAGTGCGGTCGGTTCCTGTGATGTCATTCCAGACAACGAAAACACACGATTTAGCGGGAAAATCAACATTTTAACTTAAATTGTATGTTTTCTCAGTGAATAAAACATCGTTTGCATCCGGACAGCGCTGGGGGCAGTATAAAATGCGAAATCTTTCGAATAAAACAAATTTGTATTTTGTCTGCATGGCCCCTTTAAGCAAAGTTGAACACTCTGCTGCTCGACACATAAAATGGTTCTCACCTTAACAAAACATGTTCGAATTTCGCATCAATCCATGAGCCCGCTTAGACTTTCCGCGAATTCAAGCTACGAAAGGTCTTTCCGGTAGTTCACGGCTAGGTGGTTGTGCCTCGTAACAATGTCGGCACACTTTCTAGGCTGCTACACGTCACGCCTTTGATGGATGATTAGAAGCATGCAGCATTCCACAGAGTCCTAATTTCCTTCCTTCTTTCTTTCTTAGAGTTAATTACCTTCGATTGTTGTTCTAATCAATATATTTACAGGCTCAGGCCTCTTACACTGAGTGCACCAAGTGACGAGTATTGTTTTTTTTTTTTTACTTTTCAAAGCATAAAAGTATCGAATGCAGCGTAGAATCAGGACACATTTTCTTTTCTCTGTTTAAATTTCATTTATTCGGTTCTGATGTTACCTTTACTTGATAGTTGGTTGTGCAACCTTAGTGGTTTCTATCTGCGTGAGCTGCCGCTTCAGGACCCTGAATTTTTCCTTCGAAAGAAAGCTTTTTAACAGGAATGTTGGTACTTACATATTCTCTACATTTTGTATTTCGCTAAACCTACTCTATCTACAACATACCTGCAAATTGTATTCGTAAACTGTAGACGCGCGTAATTCGTTTTTGCTTTCTTTCCCCCTTGTCAGCGCCCTATCATTGATGTCTCACAAACGTCCCGAGCATCAGTCTATATCCATGAACAACAAAAAGAGACAGCAAGCAGAAAGGGACGCAGAAACAAGGATTGCTGAAATCGAAACAAGCCCGGAATTACGTTTCCGGAGCAAAGAATTTCTGCAGAGCACAGCCCCACGTTAGATGAACTCGAGGAAGCGTATCGCTGGCAGAATTGAGGACAGCGCAAAAACGACTCACTTACAAACAAGTCCTGTTTGCCACGAACACGGGAGCCCTATCAGCGCACCATTCAGAACGAAAAAACGGGGATTGTCTGAAACGGATAGTATCGACAAGATGCTCAGGGTAGCTGGGGCACTGGGAACGATACGACGACGGGCTGATGGAAGGCCGACTTCATTCGCTGCAGCCAATTATCGCTTCTTTTGAAGAAGGCCGACAGTGCGTGTTTCCTTTGGTGAGTGTCACCATTCCCGTTGCTTTTGGTGCGCACCGAGCGATAAGTGCGGCTTAAATCCGGAGCTTGAGCACACAAAAGAAAAGCGAAGAGATAAATACTTTTCCAAGGGAGGGCCTGAGTACGCAACAAGGGTAATAAATTAGTATAGGAAATAGGAGAACTAAAGCTTCTAATTTGTAGGCTCCGCTTTCATACGTGTCCAGAAACTGATTGCGTTCTGTGGCCGCTAACAGTTGGCGCGAAATGGGCAGCCGCCGCTCATTAGCAACGTTGCGCATGACTAAATCATCACCATGAAAGCGAAAGTTTCGTTCGATTGAAAGTGACACGCCAGGCACAATTCCTTTGCTTCGGGGACTTATAAGTTGCAAGTTGTTCCAAAGTTTTACGAAAACACAAAACTTTTCTTTTTGCCACCCTTCTTTTCGTTTTCGTTCTCGTTTGATCAAAACCCCACCGTCAAGTAACCAGCACACAAACACACATCACGTTCCTTGGCATGGGGCACCTCGAAGTACGACGCGAAGTGAAAGCGAGGAGGAGTGTGCGACGTATTCTCCCGCTTCTGGTGCGGCGACCCGGCGCTGGGGCAGCGCACGCCACGACGATGCGCGGTACCTGGCAACGCGTCGATCGGGAAGCCCGGGAGCAGCGTCCGGAGTCGGGAGCGGCCTGGGCCGGAAAAGCGGCCTTTACGGGGGGAACCCGCCGATCGGATGCTGATTTCCACGGATGAGGAGGGGAAAATAGAGGCGGAGGAGGCCGATTGAGCGACGGCGGTGGCGGCCTCCGGCATGCGCCTTGCCGTAGCAGCTTCGCGTTGTGAAGGCGCCGACGTAGGATTGACGCCCGGGGTGAGAGCTCTCTTCCCGCGGGGCGCAGATAACGAGAGAAGGTGACGACTCTTTTGTGCGTGGCCCTAAAACTTTGAATCGCTGCTTATCCTCTTTTGTGGCTTGTTTTTCTGGCGGATTTGAAATCAAAATGTAAATTCAAGCTGAACTTTCGAGTATAGTGCGGAAGGGAAATACAAAGAAGACCTGGCGTTCCGGCGATGGACACTATAGAAATCGGGGATCTCTAACGTGTGCAACTTTTCGGTTATGACAGCAAGCATGTATTCCTACTCTCCCCGCCTCCCATCCCAAGCCAAACCACATCGCCCATAAAAAGACGCACCGACTCAGAGACTCAAGGCACCATGGCCGGTTGAACTAGAAATCTATTTGAAATGTCACACGTTGTACAAATTGCGCCCATGGTGATAGAACAGAAGAAGGCTCCCAGATAAGAGCTCTCTGCAGGACCTACTACTTGAAATTCTGCCAGAATATATGGGGCTATATAAGGCAGGTGGATAAATTATACAGGAATAATGACAGGGCTGTAACGGAGTGGAACACGTGGAAAATAGAAAACAAGAAACCGACGGAAAACAGTAGAAGCAAACGTACATCAATGTGGAGCGTATGAACCAACCAAAGGAAGCAAGAAGGATGCACCTATACTATATATATATAGTATAGGTGCATCCTTACGCTATATATTTGTAACTTACGCTATATATTTGTAAGTTATGATCCAGCAAGCCCAAGTTTCCACGCTACTGAAGCAAGAAGGATGCACCATTAAAATGTCTTGCAATGCGGAAAATTAGGAGGAAAAAAAGGAGGATAGGTTGTAACACGCAGACAACAAAATTTTAAATAAACTGAATAATAAAAACGGGAGAACTGTTAAAGTACCGAAATCAGAATTATAACAAAAATACCACAGCGAGTAAGCGCAACAGGTTACTATGCAAGGCGAAAGACATCAGCAGAAAACGTTTCTGGTGGCTGCGGAACAAATGTGTAGCACTCAGTAACAGGTAGCGCTCCAAAGATGAGGTTGTGACATTTACCCTAGTGGCCTCGTGGGTTGTGACTTTTTAGCGGTTCTTAGTAACCATATGCGTAAAAACATTGTACCGGTGGTAGAACGATCACGGCTAAAAATGAAACGACGAATTGATAAAATAAAAACCTAATCGTGACACTACTGGAACGTCGCGTCTATTTGCAGTAGTAAACTCGCGCCCCAAAAGCGCAGAAGGTTACCGGAAAACGCCTATCAAAGTTTTTAGATTGTCGCATCTTGTTTCAGTTAAAAATTGGCTTTTGAAAATCACAAAAAGAGACCGTAAAAATTCAATTCTTAGATGTTACTAGATTGGAGCACTATTTTTTGTTGTTAATACTACCTTAAAACCAAAATGTTACCTTAAAAATCTAATTATAAGTCGTTACTAGGCTGTCGCACTTATGAATTGCAGCTGTAAATTACCGTCTCAAAAGCTCGAGAGGCTGCCGTAAGATCTAGTCATAAGACGTTAATGCATTGTCCCCGTTCATTGCACTTGTAAATTAGTGTCTCAAAAGCCGTCTTTTTTCAGTCACTGCTAAAAAGGCACATATATGTATACATCGGCGTCGTTCTACCAGTGATGGATACATAGAAAACGATCTTTCTCCGTGCAAGCGGCCTTCGAAACTACCAATCTAAATCCTACCGTCCGTACCCTCCTTTTTGCGACCGGTCATTATCCAAGGTATCCCCCGCCGCCTTAGTGAAATTTCAGTCTGGTTCTGTCTTCGGCTTCGATATGTCGAATAAGTAGATCTGGAAAAACTTTGTTTGTCGCGCTAGCTATAAAAACTGCCTTCAGGATAATGGCGCTTATTTTTATGAATTTATCGAACGTCGAGAAAGCCTGCCGTCGGCATTTCCAACATGCCCAAAAGCGAGAAGATGCAAAAACGGACGCTCCCAGACATGCTACGCAGGCTGTTGCTACGCCCAGTGTGCTCGATGCACTTTTCGTGTGCCCTCACACTTTTTCAAATATATGCATTTTCTGTCCCGAAAATAATTTTAGCGTTCGCAAAAACGATCGCGTTCCACCAATGAACGCCGCCGTGACAGTTCAAGAGCCCCCCAGCCATTAGACCGTACAGCCGTTCCTGCTCGTAACGTTTTCCTTTCTTTCTTTTTCTTTCTTTTTCTTTCTTTCTTCCTTTCATTCTTCCTTTCTTTCTTTGTTAATTTGTGTTCACAAACGTGGGAGGTGGCTAAAGTAAAAGCCGTTCTGCGACGTTTAACGTGGATCTTGAATGTGGCTTGAAGGTGGAACGTGGACGGCTTGAACGTGGATCTTCTGCCAACGTGGATCTTAGATATGTTTCCAGAGCTCTGCGCAAAGTTTCCAATTTATTTGCCTAGGGATGTGGTTGTTTTTGCATGGAGCATTTTTTTCGTGAAGTTATTTTCTTGAGATTCTCATGATAAAAGCAGGCGAAAAGCAACAGGAAATGCCCTCACCCTCCAGTAGCTTGGAGGCAGGGTGATGATGATGGTGACGATTATGATGATGATGATGATTGCGACGGCGACGATAATGATGAGGATAGTGGTGTTGTGGCGGTAGTCATTTTAGTGTGTAAGTATATTTGTAGTCGTTAGGATTCGCAAGGAAAAAAAGGAAAGGAAGTGCACTGCCGATATTAGTGCCCTCGGTAGTGAGCGAGCCTGCATACAACCCAGTGCGGCGGAAGAGAAGTAGACGGCAAATGAAAGGACAGAGCAGGGTTTTAGAGATAGAGAAAGCGAGAAGAAAGAATAAAAAATGAGGCTAAGTCAGGCTATAACATCAGTCAGTCTAGTCACGTCAGTCAGTTCCACGTCAGTGCGGGCTACAGCCTCTGCGCGAGGCCGGTCGTCTCCAGGTAGTGGAGCAGCTGGCCGAAGACTCATTCATTGGTGCGTACCCCACCGGAATAGTGTGAGGCTTTTATCGTCGTGCCTTATGCACGAGAAATGAAGGAGTATTTCGCCAAGTCAACCGATTTAATTGTTGTAATAGTGCACATTTAGATGAATGCGACCTTTAAAATGGATAACAAATCAATCATTTAAAAATGAGAAGAACGCGTGACTCAATGAGCCAGCAATGCGTTTGCGTGTAGTAGTGAAGTCGCCTTTTGCGTGGTATGGCCTCGTCAAGTATTTATTTGCCTTTAGCCTTGTCACCCGACACTATACTTGTGTGAGAAATGTCTGGAATAAATGCAAATAACAACTACAACAACACTAAACGGCCTCGGTATTAACCGTTTTACTGGGCAACTGAAAGTATTTAACCCAAAGGGCTTATGGTCTTCATCTATGGATATATAGTATTGCTAACAATGCTCCTGACAATGTTTTAGTAGCAATGCACTTGGGTTTACAGCTAAGCTTCAGCTAAGCCTACTTAATAATTCTGAAAGTGAGCTGACAGTCGCAAAAGCCTGTTCGATGCAGTGCCTTAGCGCGATGAAGAAAAAATAAGTTTTAAGAAAATGAAAACAAAATATTTTTCGCGCGGGATTAATGATATCACAAGGATATGTTTAATCCCGCGTCCTGACATGATTAAATAAAAAATGACACAAGAAAAACAAAAACATAAACAAATTCTTTAAATTAAGAATAAAGTAACGCCGTTACCATGGTTCGTTTAATCTAGCGCCCCGACGCGATAACTGGGAAGAAACAGTTACAAAAACGTGTTCCTTCAATGCAACCAAGGAAACGCAAGATTAGAGAAACTTAAAAGTGTCACAATAGGGATTACACGCCATTTTCATACAATCTTTTTTTTTTACGGTTTTGGTGCCTTATTAATTAAAAATTAAAAACAAGCCCTTAGCAACGCCGGTTCCTGCGACAAGAGCAAACGTGAGGAACGCCGGAAGAAGAAAAACTTCTAGGCTGTCGCTCCCGCTCCTTGTGGAGTGGCGGTGTGAGTAAAAGAATGACGCTGCTTTTAAAAAAGCCCCCTTGTGCTCATTAGCCAGTCCATTCTATACACTATCTCCAGTGACGCCCCACTGGGCCGTGCACTCCGGTGCTTGACAGCAAGAGAGGTAAGAGACAACACTGCCCACGGCACCTTCCTGCTCATAAATTTCCGCTGACTTCGCTATGACCATCAGTATACCACCACTAAAAATCGGTTGTCGGAGTTGGGGTGTTTAGGGTTACCATCATCAACCCTCCTTTGAGCAATCTTTGTCTCGAGACAGTGGAAACAACCAGCGTATCTACAATGTTTGTTCGCAAAAAGTTGTAGTAAAAGTGCATTTAGGGACAAAACGTTGCGTACGGTCACGGCGACATGACCCAGCCTGGCAGTGCCAGCGTTCACTTTATATAGACCGACAGCTGCTGTTACGGACATGCCCTTACAGTGCAATGGACGGTCACATCTTGAATAAGCGGCGCAAGCGGTTTATGTATACGCGTATAAAGAACAGTGGCGGATAGGTAGAAGGGACTAGCCACCGATAGGTGGTATTCATAAAAAAGTTTAGCTGTCAATTTCTTCACTCGGCAACACTGGAAACGGCCATGGACATAACCGATGCGCCACGGACATGGCGCGGCTTGTACCACTGCGCCCGTACGCCGAAGGAGAAAAAAACACCAGGGTGCGTCGTCTGCTCCGTTTCTGCCCGATTCTCAATGGTGGTGTCAACAGAGTTGTTATTAATCACATTCATATTGGAGTAGAGGCATTACTTTGCGTTCGGTGGGGTAGAGCTTGGAACGTCCGACAAAAATCATGGGCTTAGCACGGACAAGTACCGCCATCCCGCGGAGCCCGACGTAACCAGTGACGGCGCACTCACACGGTTGCCTACATGCGGGCCTCGCCGGTGAATACAAGCAATAGCAGGGTGCGAGAGGAAGATGGTTCGTCAAGATCACATCGCCCACTCACACGATGAGGACGTACCGCGGCACCGCCACTGTGTTACGTCATCGGTTGGAAGCCAGCTTATGCGACGTCTTAGCCGCGAAGGATGTCGTCTTTGAGCGTTTGGCCGATCAGCCTATTTCTGTTGTGGCTTCCTCACGTGCTACCAGAGTGGATTCAATGCCCATGGCACAAGGAAGCAGCTAACTGATCAAGTAATTAAACCGACAGTAAAAACAAATAACAGCTCTTTGTACTCACCGACACGCTGCCGTCGTAGTTGCAACGTCACGACCAGCTCCAGGCACAGCAAACGAACGACGAAACTGTCGGAGAAAAAGGCATGCTGTCAATTCAATATGAAATACTTGCGCGGTGTATATCAAACTGGGCATCGTCACGCATACCTAGAAGGTCTTATGGAAAGGGGCTTGTGGATACTGAAGTCTCTTCCGGGGCACTGGTATAGTGTTCGTTTTGTTTATACTACGACGCGCTTAGCAATACTATCCGAAGATCGAGCAGATATGTTTGTCTCGTAAATGTGAGCTCAATAGTGTATTTTCTTACATTACCTCGCATTGTTACAACGCACCAAGATAAATATAACGGCCTCGAGCTTCTCCATCTGCACTTTTTACCAATGCTCACCTTAATATTAGCCCTTGCTTCTCCTCACACATAAGCTCGATATCAACGAAAGGTAGAGATTTATCGAGTAACATCAAGCCGTAATACCATGTCAAATCACATCATGGCGCAATATCAACGAATTATCCAATTATAAATTGACAAAAGAAATTCGGGGCCTGCTCAGAGCTTTCTCAGAATGTTAATGCAAAAGCCTAATTTAACCTTCTCTTTATCTGCTCTTGAACTTTCTGTGTCCGTTTGCAAGCACGCCATCTGAGACCCACGCTCACCGGCTCGAACACTTTCCTTGCGCGCAACCCCAGCCTCACGCTCCCATGCTCGCGCAACGTTTCTGGGCCACCTACTTTGTGGACTTCAGAACACGCGTGCTTGAAACGTAGAGATTTAAGGCTTTTGCCTGCATACAGCTGACACCGTCAATACGCATCACGTCTCCGGGATCATGCGGCAATATTTGTTGTGCAAAGGTACATCCAGCCTACCTTCCTTTAATTTCGGGATGAATGATGAAGCCTTAGCGACGGCATCAGCGTTGCTCAAAAACCGACACAGCTGCTTGCGGTGGGGCGGAAGGAGGTGGGGAGCAGCGCCGGCGTCACGTCGAGCCGCTAGCTGCACTCTCAGGTTGCGTTCAAGGAGTTTTACACTGCACGGCAGGTCGTTAATCCTATTGTTAGCGTTTGCAACCGTTAAGCCAAAACATAGGCCTAACCAAGGCGATCTGCCATAATTCTTTGTTAGTCGTAGTTACGAAAAAAATAGAGGACACACAACTAAAGTGTGATGGCGATGACGCCTCTACGCCTGTATTCAATATACACACGCGTTGGTGTCTTCTGCAATTGGAATCAAGCTCGCCGACATTGACACAAACCCACAGAGGTGTATTAAAAAACGCTTTCAAAAACGCCTAATCATCTCTACAAAAATTTGAATCAATCAACCAATCAATCATACCCCAAGAACTAGGCGGGTCGGTTACCATAAATTTGTGCGTGTATTCTAAATCCCGTGTGCCAACTCTGTAGGCTACCAAAGTACTAAATACTCGCAGAGTAGCACATAGCCGCGGTGGTGTATTTGACAGTGCTTTAGAAGCTTCGAAGTGCACCATTTTTCACGCAATTTCGTGGTTGGCACAGCTATTCTAGTTCACTCTAGCACGGCCAAATCATCTGGAATTTTTGTTTATTTTGTATCCAGCCTCTACAAGAAATGCAACCTTAATTCAGCGCTCTCTTAGGTGAGCTTCGCCGTGTTGCTCGTAAGTGCACGGTGAAGCACGCTTGGGGGTTTTGAGCCAAGTTGGCACGAAGCCCGTCTACCGGCGCAGTACAGCACCTAAATGTAAAAGAAGACAACCGTACAGGTCTCATAGCCAAGAAAGAAACCGCACGCATACGCAATTGGCTTCAGGAAATGGGTTTGATATAGCTTTGGTGACGGCGTTGCAAGAAAAATTTTGCGCAGGCCTCTCCTCCTGAAGAAAATTCCAAGGGTAATTTTGTCTCGAACGAGATTTGAAAAAGAGTGCCCGAAGGTTCTTTGAAACAAATATTTTTTCAGTACCATCAAAAGAAGCACGACAGCGCAAACAGTCAGAGGAATAAAATTATACATCAAGTTTGGATTTTTCTTTTTGTAGCCAGAGCCACGTCACGGAATTCTGCCTGCCGCTGGCCGTTTAACCTCGAAATATAAAGAAAGAGCTCAAATCCAGGTCACAAGACCAAACGGACACAGTTGCTTTAGTTTTACACTGCGAATCATCACTGGTAATAAAAATATAACAACATCAAAAGCTGTAATGTGTTCATCTAATATACTATGTTACACGCGTCCAGATAGCGGCTTGACATGTTCAGCGATATGTCATCCAATTGAGCCGGTACTTTTGTACCCCTTATCGTTAATGGCTCATTAGAGCAGAAGTCAACGCAAATCGGAAAATCAGTGACTTCAAAAGAATAGGTCGTGATCGGTAAACCAAGTTTCTAGGTCGTCTAACTGGAGGGTTTTTTGGAAGAATAAGGCCTCCGTTCTCTAATCGGGTATTTATTCCATTCCTATAGAACATTTTCACTCACATCCGTTAAAACTTCGTCGCTAGTAGAAAAACTTGCGACTCGAGGCAGACCACAGTGCCAGCAACAAACCTAGGCAATGCAATAAGTAAACGACCAGCGCTTTTTTTTTAGCACACAAAGAAACTCAGATCCCGCTCGCGATCGCTTACTTCATCTTTTTCTACGTGCAGACACTGCCTTATTTTGTCTACTATACTTGAAGAACTTGAGTGCCATCGACAGCCATACTGTCGTCTGCTACAATAGGAAAAAAATCAGAGTCACGTAAGAAACATAATGTGCTTTTGGGTATAAGTTTTGCAATTCTTGGCAAAATATACGTACTTCTGTGCGACGATAACTGCATAACCTAACTCCGAGTGCTCATATTTCAGAAATGGGTTCAGCGGATTTTGAAGACTTATGCTTTTTGAGCCGTAATATCAAATTTCTGCGAACCACGTAAAGCTCCAACCTAACAGAACTTTCCCAAGGTTGAAGTTGGGATGTGCGTCGGTGGTACGAAACCTAGAAATAAAAATATCTGTCGACGTGCTCGAACCAAGAGGATGACAGCCCAGAGTATGGCCGAGGATGGCAATCGAATTGAAAGATGAAAAATTATTTTTTATTGGGGCAACTACAGGGGGCCCCATCATCCCTTGAAGCTAAATTTATTTAACAAAATGGAACTCTCAAAGTTCAAAAAGTATCGCGTTTATTATTTCTGAATAAATAAAGATTAATACACTCAGGAAAACATTGCCGAATCTTCTAAAGTCGCTATGTACGCAAAAGACACGACACTCTCGCAGAGTTTCGTTGGAGGCGACGTCGCCGAGAACCGCTGTATTTCAACATAGCTTTGTCTCCAGAACCATATCTGATTGCAGCTAACTCCCGGAAGTCATTTTTTTCAGGCCGTCAGAAATTTATCGACATCCCTGAAGAATACTGCGTTCGTTTATTTCAACTTTTTTTTGTACTGTGTATTATAGTGTGTTGATGCGACTCAAATGAACAGCGGCGCCTTGTATTCATGATAATTTCTGTGCACTGAATTCATGCATGGCGATTATTCCTATCCTGCTGTGGCCGGCGATACTAGCTTGCGTATGAGGACGCGGATTCGGTTCTCGGCCGCGGCGGCCGCTTTTCTGATGGAGGTGAAAAGCAAAAACGCCCGTTTGTTCGAGATTTCGGGACACGTGAAAGATCCCCAGGTGGGCAAAATTAATCCGGAGCCCTCCCCTACGGCGCGCCTCATCGCCTTCGTTGCGTCGGCGCGTTAAACCCTACAATCAATCAATGTAGTCTAGCTTGCCATATTTTGTAATAAATACGTAAATCAAACAAATACACGCTACGAATTTCTGTCTCCTTTCTGCAATACCTCTTTAGCACGGTTCTCTTCTTGAATCCCAGATATGACATCTAAACTCCCATATAGGTGGTTTGAACTGGTACAAATACCTTGTCCTAGATTTGAGAACGCGCCCAAGTCACAAAAAAAGTATAAATTGTTCTGCACCGCGGCCAGGATCCAACTTGCGACCTAGCGTTTAGCACGGCCGCTTCTTCCGCTGAGAGAGTCTTGCCAACTGCCGACGTATTGAACCACGTGGAGGTTGCGATCGCCCCTGTCCGAGCAGGTTGAGGGTGGACTGCAGATGAGGGAAAGCGAAAGAGCGAAAACGTAGGACGCTATTGTGGTTACGCTTCAGGGCGGAGCAAAAGTGCAGGGAGATATAAGCAAGTACGCTCCAGATGCACGTGCAGAGCGGTTTTAGAGAGTGAATTTCAGTGTCATGTCGGCGAAGCAACCTCCCGATTTTGGGTCAAGGCGACGAGCGAGGCAAACTTGATTTTTTCGTAAACTTATTAGGGTTTGTAGATTGCATTTGTGAGTAGTGAATAATCCGACCAATTACTTCCGCTCGCTAGTGTTTTAAGAACTGGATTAAAATACTGCACTTCGCAGTTTACTGAGTAATGCCCTAATGGACATTATAAAGAAGGAATAAAACAAACCAAAAGCAACTGTAAAATAATTTCGTTGCTTTTTGAAACTGGTGAGAAAAAGAACGCCGAAAGCTTTTAGTTTTATCTAAAACATTCCATTTTTCTTCGCCCTTTTGGTTTTTGTTCGACGACAAACTATGATCTGTTTATTTAAAATTAAGCCGTTCAAGCTGGGTTTTTCCTGTCTTGTTTTCCGCCTTTTTTTTCCCTCGTGACTTAAAATACCTGGTTACAACGCGAGCCAATCAGCACTGAAGAACCGCCGAATGCGAGCGGAACAAACCGACCGAGCCAGTCGCTGCCGGCTGCAGAATGTGTAAAACTACACGCTCAGTTAGCCGGCGTGTTTGTACGCGTAGTAGATGGATATTGGCCAGCCTGTTTTCCCGATTTAAGGTGCGTTTAACATCCGGAGTAATCTTTCATAAATTTGTTGCCGTCTTTTTAGAGCGCAGGTCTAGCTGCGTGGTCTTTAGGATGCAAGTGGTAGATGTGCTTTTAGTGCGAGACAGTGCTTCTCGGAAAAGCCAATTTTATATCTGGATAAACAATGTCCGCCAAGGCAGATGACTCAAAAGGGGAAATTCATTTCTTACCGTGCGCTTGGAATGTTCCGTGTGAGAGGGGCTTGCGACATTAGTCGAAAGAGGAGTAGAGCCCGCGTGACCCTCTGACAGCAGCGCAAAGTGTTACGCCACGCTACCTTGAGCGCTCGTTCACCCAACCGCCGCAGAGCGGCTGTAAAAGATGCACAGCGTAAAGCCTGTGTTCGTTATCTTAATGAAATTGTTTGCTCTAGGAACAACTCAGAGCAAGCAAGCGGTTTTCGCTTGTTATCGCCAGGTTATCACCATAGCTTCGTTGTTATTTCTCATCACGTGGTGTGATCATCGCACAGTTTTATTTCAGAAAAGCATTAACCGCCAAACGAAAAAACTGTAGACACCCAAGGAACGACAGGTGAACTTGGAAAGTAGCAGGTGATGTCATTTCTATGTTACTTTAGTGCAACTACTGTGAATGCATTTTCGGCAAAGCTAACGCCTCCTTCTAGAAGAGAGAGAGAAAAGCAAACGGAAAGGCCGAGAGGTTGTCCACGCTTAGAGCCCGGATTGCTACTCGACACTGGGGAAGCGGTGTGCAGGGTACGAAAGAGAAAGCAAGCAAAAAAGAGGGGAAAGGAGAAGGGCCGCGCACACACTTTAGTTCCTTTGCCTGTTTCCTTCATAAAACGCAAAAGGGCTTTTGTTGCCTTCTGCGAAGTCGATTCTAGGGGTCGGTGTCCTCGAATAGTCTCTAGTGGGAATGGTTGATTGTCCAATCGGTTGAGCTCGGCGGCCAAAACACGTCTTTCTAAGGAATTCTGCGAGCAACGACAAAGCACATGTTCGACTGACTCTTCAACCTCGCAGGCGTCGCACTGGGCACTACTGGCCATCCCGATGAGGAAGGAGTAGGCTTTTGTGAAAGCCACTCCCAACCACAGTCAACAAAGTAAAGTAGGCTGTAATCGAGACAGCCCACACGCAAGATGGCGCTCGAGTAGAGGGTCCTGATTATGGAGGCGCGGATGCACAAAGTCCGGTGTATTCCATTGAGTAATGAAGGTCCTGCGCGTGAACTGACGAAGCAGCCTAGCGGCATCAGACCTTGAAAGAGGAAGCAAGATGGTCCTTTCACTGTCATGGCCTGTCCGGGCAGCTGCATCAGCCGAAACATTGCCGGTGATTCCACAGTGACTTGGAAGCCACTGAAATAAAACATTATGGCCCTTTATGACATCCTGGTGAAATAATTTTCGAATTTCTGTCACCAGCTGGTGCAAACGACCGTAGCGCAGGGCTGCTCGGAAGCTTTGCAGGGCGCCTTTAAAGTAGGTAAAAATAGACCATTTTTGGGGAGAAGCTCCCATAATGTATTGAACAGCTTCACGGGTGGCTGCAAGTTCAGTAACCGTCGATCTTGTGACATGGGCGACACGGAATCTCATTTTGGTTGATTCTGGTGGTATAACCACCGCACCTGCCGAGCTCGAGGACGTCACAGAACCATCTGTGTGTACATGCTTCCGGTCATTGTGTTGTTCGTGCAGTACCAGCATAGAAAACTGTCTGAGAGACAGTGGTGGTAAGCCGGCCTTCTTTCCAATGCCCGTAACATGCAGACGAATCTTGGGGGTCGCCAGGCCCCACAACGGGGAAGACGGTGTGACCGCAGGCGTGTAGTCTGACGGTACCTCAGCCCTGTGCGCTACGACAATGGCTGCAAAGGAAGAGCGTGGTCGACTCTGAGGAAGCTGCGCAAGGTGGTGACATGGTAGTCTCGTGAAGAGCCTGATGTGTAGGCGTAGCGTCTCAGTGTTCAAATAAGTTGTCATAGGATGGTCTTGGGCAATGTATATTGTTCCCACTGTTGACGCACATCGCGGCAAACCAAGACAGGTGCGGAGAGCCTGCGCTGGATTCCCTGGATCGCCCGAAGGTTAGTAGAGCATGTACTGGATATCGCTGGCAAGCTGTAACGCAAAACTCCCAGGAAAAGCGCCTGGTACAGCTGCAGCATTCCTCTGACCGATGTGCCCCACGTCTTTCCAGCGAGAAATCTGAAAATGTGGGTGATGGCGGTGAGCTTCTTCTTTAAGAAAGACACATGTGCGCTCCATTACATGTCCCTGTCGATGACCACGCCAAGAAATTTGTGATTTCTGGAGTAAGGTATCGACTTTCCATCGATGGTGATGGGATATAGGGACATGTGTTTGCGGGTAAATGCAACCACCACGCACTTGTCACTAGAAATGCTCAGTCCTTGCTTTCGGAAGTATGCTCTCGTCACATTGGCCGCTTTTTGAAATCGTGCTCGCAGCTGAGCTCGATTGACACCCGAAGGCCACAGACAGATGTCATCGGCGTAAATGGATACGCGGACAGTCTTCGGTAAAGCGTGTACGAGCCCGATTATAGCGAGGTTGAAAAGGTTTGGGCTTAGCACCCCACCTTGAGGAACTCCGCGTTGAATGGTGTGCTGTGATGTTGGGCCGTCTTCTGTCATCACAAAGAATGATCTTCCGGACAAGAAGCTGCGTATCCATTTGTAAGTTCGGCCACCGAGTCCAAAGCGCTGAAGGGCGTCTAGCACAGCCTCGTGAAACACATTATCATAGGCCCCCTTTAGGTAAAGAAAGAGGGCTGCTGAGAGACGTTTGCGGCTTTTTTCATGCTGTACAAATGTTACTAAATCTACCACACAGTCAATAGAAGAACGCCCTCGTCGAAAACTAGCCATACCCTCAGGATATGCATTGTGGTATTTGAGGTACCACTGCAGCCGCGTGAGGATCATCCTTTCCATGACCTTACCAAGGAAGCTTGCCAGGGCAATAGGACGGTACGACGCTAGGTCAAGGGGAGATTTGCCAGGCTTTAGCAATGGAACTAGACGGCTTGTTTTCCACTGTGGGGGTACGACACCATCTGTCCATGTTTGATCAAGAAGCGTTTGTCCAGCTCCAGGTCCAAGGTGGCATAAGGTGGAGTACGTTACTCCATCATGACCCGGTGAAGAACGACGCCTGCAGGATGCCAGGGCTGCCTCTAATTCTTCCATTGAAAAGAGAACATTCATACGTTCATCACGGGAATTACGGGCTTGGCCGTTCCTCGCAGACGGAGCGTTATCGGTTTTAGCGGCCACAGAAATCCTCCGCGACTTGCAACTTCGGGCGGTTTTCATGGAGTGACAATGCCTTGAACGGGCATCACTGCTGCACAGGCGTTGCCAGTCCACGTACTGTTCTCCATATAGCGGACAGAGGCTACCGAGGGTCGAGGGACTCGCAAAACGATTTCCACCTGTGTGCCTGAACCTGTGCGATGTCCCGCTGTATTTTCTTCTGAGTGCGTCTGGCAGCCCTTAAGTCGTGCACGGATTTTGTACGCCTGTACCGCCGCTCGGCACGCCGTCTAATTGCGCGCAGGCGTTCAAGTTGGATGTCAAAATCCGTGACTCTTGTAGGTAACGAGGTATATCTCCTGGGTGACTGGGTTGCATTACTGATAGCAACCTCTAGGCTTGTGGAAAGCCCATGTCGGCAGGCGTCCTCCATCAGGGATTCGAATTTCGGCCAGTCAATATAAGTGGTCACAGTCAGTGAGAAAGGTAGATGGAATCCCATAATCTTGACGTATGTCGGAATATGGTCGCTGCCGTGAGTTTCAATATCAGTAAACCAGCGTAGACGGCTAGCCAAACGCTTCGAAGCCAAAGTAAGATCGAGAGAGCTCCCGTAGGATGTGCCACGGAGAAATGTAGGGCTGCCACCATTTAGTACGAAAAGGCCATATTTAGACGCCAACGATGCGATTCTTCGGCCCCTGAGGTTCATCTTAGAGCTTCCCCAGAGTGGATGGTGGGCATTGAAGTCTCCGGTGATGATCCAAGGGCCGGGTGCTGTTCTGAAGATATACTCTAATATCTGGCCGTCAATACTAGCTGATGGGGAAATGTACGCCGCAAGAAGCGTGAAGGAGAGCTTTTGTTTCTTTACAGTTAGGCACACATATTGGTTGGTGTCATGTGGCCGTAATGAGTGCACTGTATAGGTGTGTTATCGGCGGACGAATACCATTACTTTACTGCGTTTACCACAGGTAGAGGATTCGATGTTTTGATATCCGGACAGTCTAATTGGAGTGGGTAGGTTTTGTTCGCATATCACAATAATCGGGAATAGATTTGTAAGCACAAACTGCCGAAAATCAGAAATTCGAGGTTTCAGGCTTCTGACATTCCACTGAAATATGGAAGCTCCACGTATTTCTTGTCGGAATGATGAAGACACATGGGCCATAATGTTACTCGAGGCTAGCTAGTAGGGCATCCAAGGCGTCCAGAACGTCCATAGCGCACGAGACGGTTGGTGTTTTCAGAGTATGAAGAAGCTTGCGGGTGGCGTTGATGAGCGCCCTCAGCACTGCAATGACTTGGATATCTTCTTTCTTCGAAGACGCCTCCTCGAAGACCTGCCCTCGCCTAAAAGAGGAACAGAAGGTTCTGAAGCAGATGGTAAAAGACCACTCGTCACACAAAGACGCATCAGCAAAAGTGCGACGACGCAGACGATCTCGGCGGCGTAGGTCATCGAGCACTGCCGTGACAAAGGGCGGCCACAACCTCTCTCGCGAGGATCCCCAAGCGTCACAAGCACTGCCTCCGCCACCGCCCCAGTCGCTACCTCCACCAGCGTCGCCACCACCAGCGGAGCCAACTAGCTGCTTAGCCACAGCTTCAACTGGGAAAGCCAACAAGAGTAGCAAGTCGTCCCCACCGGCGGAGGATTGGCCCAGGCTGCCGTCACTGTAACCTGCGGAGCCCCGACGGGAGGATTCTAAGCCTCATCAGACTTCGCATGTTCTTCTAGAAGGAATTTCGACTGACGTGTAGCGCTGAGAGCATTCTGCTTTGCGCTGATTCTGTGCAGAAAGCGCGCGAAAAGGACGCGAGACACTCCGGTGAAGGTAACGTCTTATCTCACTGGCGCATTTCACTCATATTTCTCCTTCATTAGAAAAAGTAGTCTGTGGGTTCTGGCTGGCATGTCGATGTGGCCGGTTGGAGACTTAGCACCCTGCTAACAAGCGGCGGTTAGCTTGCAAATCTGGCACACGGCGTAATCAAACTTAAGCTTAGTTAAATGCATTTGTTTTTGTCTATTTATCTATCTAATCAATCAATCAATTATTCAATCTATCAACTAATAATTATTTCATTATTAAGTTTTGGGGAGAATCGGGAGCCCATATCCCACAACACCATCAGGCAATCAGTCTATGTACCTTACACCCTTTTCGTGCCTTTAGCGTTGTCACCCGCGACAATACTTGCGTAAGAATTTGTACGTATAAATGTAGACATCAACAACAGCAACTAAGACATGAACAACGTGGGTACGTGCCGTATACTGTACCAGGCTGACCAATCTAGCCGTAAGGGCATGCGATCACGCAGGTGTTAGCGGAAGTAGTACCGCAGAAGGCGCTTAAATCGGCCATCACAGGGGCGCTCAGGCCAGCCCTTGTATGGGCTCTCATTCGTAAATAAACCTCCTCAATCTCCTGCCAGAGCTTCGACTGCACCTTAAAATATATTTATTTGGTATTCTGAAGGGTCAGAAGCGTCACAGACACGAGTGCCCATCATTGAACAAAAGAAGTCATTGGCGGCTTTCTGTAAGGCGGCAAAACTGGTGATAGCTACGACGGAAGGCAGAAGGGCTGCTTTGCTCACTTTTATTCCAGGCAACGTGTTTGTATTAAATGCGAAAGTGAGAAACGCTTTACGAAATCCCCCACATGTACAGTATGAAAGCCCGACTCGGAAATCATCGCTCTGGTGTTGGCATTTGCGTGGTCGGTAATATAGGTTAGGAAAAACGACGATGTGTACTCCGTACTCACTAAACCGATATGTGGAGGTCTTGAGCCCCAGTGCATTATATGCTTTACACGGGGATCCTTAGCATTGGTTAACACTCGAAAGCTCGCGATAGAGTTGCGCGCACCAGTTTGCATTAGTTGGACAAAAGAGTGAAGGCGCTGCTGGGTGTCTCGACAGGAAGGAAACGCAAACAGTTGCCCCCAAAGAAAGGACGGCCAGGAGAATAGCACAGTCTAACGCCTGCTCTCCATGGATGCAACTTTGCGACGAGCTCACGAAGTCACACATTGCTGCTCTGCGGGAAAACACAAATACCGGCACGAACGGCCTATCGGCGACATGTGCGCCATCCTCGCGAATGAATAGCGCCAGTAGACATTTGTCCCCTCGAGGCGCAGACGGAGAAAGCCAAGAGAAGATATGCCAAAGAGCGATGGCGAGGGGCGATTGCGTCGACAAACGGTGAACTGGCGGAGGGGAAGAGAGACGCGCTTAACGAGATTTCCGACCCCTGTGGCACGAGCATCGACGAAGCGATCTCCTGCGCTAACGAAATCAACCACGACCGGCTACGGCTCCATGGACCTCGCGGTGTCCTCGGCAGTGTCAGAGATATTTGCCTACCAACGTCGCATTCGTTTGCGCGAGGACGACGAGGTCACGCAATGCCGTCTCCTTTGCCGCTCTCTCTTGTTGATGTGGGAAATGTTTCGCAACTAACTTGCTTTTTGAGTACGCTTAGATGATTGGAAAATAGCGATACGGGGAAAATGGATCCGGATGCCTTTCTTCTCCATTGAAGCACACTGTCTTGGGAACCATTAACAGCCTTTTGCCGCTATTGTTCCAGTCACACAAAGAACTTGTTTGAGGTAAAAAAAAGGGCTTCATTTTTAGGATAGACAAGTAAAGGTCGGTCAGCTCAGTTTCAGAACTTCTTTCTTCTGCACTGCCTAACGTTAATCATGAATCAGCTTGCCAAATGCACGCAAAGTTCACAATGAACCTGCCCGTATAGCACACGAACACGCTGTCGATGGCTGTTGCGGCTTTCAAAAACGCCACGCGAAAACAAAACCTGTTATTAGGAGATGAACAGTCGTTCTTCTACCCGAACGTCCGACGCCAAATATGAAAGAGGTGCATTTGTGGCTTGAACGCAAACGTTTCGACAGAGTTATAGCACAAAATTTGCAAAATGTAATTTCGGGAGGGCGGTGTTGCTGAGGCAATTATACCACGTATCCCAACTGATGAGCGACAATTAATCTAATTCAAGCTTTTGTGGAGGATGCCTTGGCTGAACATAAATTACGTTACAGGGCGTAGACGATCTCATTTTACTTGCAGCATTTCTATGGAAACGTAGCGGGCTTCACAGAAACACAGAACACCGAAATACCAAAGGCGAGGTAAGTTGGAAGTTCTGTTTGTGGAAAATAAAAATGGCAGCCTTTGTGACCCATTCAGCAGTATGGCTGCATCACCGTGGAAGCATTATGTGGTTGTATGATTAGGAATGATGGGCGTCCCTTTGCGTGGCATCCGGTGGAGTTTATTTTCCGCTCCTCAATGCAGAAACCCACGCACGTAACGAATCATTAGGCAAGCATTTCGCCGTGGTAGTTTCAGCGCTAATAAACGAATTGTTTGTTAGCGTCGAAAACGTGAAGCGAGCGTCGGTTCGAACGCTGAAGAAAGTCAATCAAACGACGCGTCAGAAGCGCTTTGTGTGATTCTCACGGTAAAAGGTAGAGAGCAGCATTGCGATTGCATTGTGCGGAATGTGAGTGAAAAAACTACGGGGCCTCTTTGATATTTAGTCCCTGACTACACACGGACTGCGCAAAACGCAATGTGGCAGTCCTTTTTGCCGTTTATCACCACCTCATTTTTACAATACGGCTTTAACCACCGGAGAGAAGCCTGTCTGCAAAAAAGTGTCAGGTTGTGGTGATGTTTGCGCACCTGCTTTCATCCGATAGCAAGAACTTCGATTTCCCATTTTCCCATTCACAGAAGCGTGGCAAATTATTTCTGTATTCTTCGCGTACTCTATGGCTGGAAACAGACTACAGCAGCGGAATTCAGCCAATAAATACTTCTGGATTAGCGAATGCGAAATGAAATCCGGCGCACTCCACTCGCTTTAGTGACGCGCTTTAGCCGACATTTGAGGAGGTAAAGGCCTCATAAATAATAATCTCCACTTAGTGAGATGCGTACACAGATCTGCGCTAGCACACAGGCTGATGAATTCTTTTCCCGCTGGTAAGCTTATACCACAGCGCTGCACCTGTTGTGCACCAGGGATAGTGACGTCATTAACCTTCGCTGTCCCGGTTCATTAACCAATGCGTATCGTTTCACTCGTCACTGCCGTGAAGGAACGGGATACGGTCACGATCCCCATGCTAGCGAGAGGAAACGGTGTGCAAACCCGCACCTCTCTAATGGAGTAAGGGGGGGGGGGGGGGGGAGTATGTAGGAGCCGGTTACTCATTTACTCATGACTTGAGAAGCCGGGTCATGGAAGGAGCCTTCCATGACACTCCTTTAAGGAGTCTCGGGAAAGCCTCACCGAGAAGACTTCTGAAGTCGGCTCCTTCGTGGCGCATCATTCCACTTCTCATTAAGAGAAGGTCATCGGAAAAACCTTCCTTGCCTACATCCAAGTTGCAATGCTTCACGAGCCTTCCAAATACTGAACACAAATTACGAGATAGCTCCCACTAACGCGTAAGACCTGAAGGTAGCGAAGCTGTACGCCACCTTCACGACCATCACGACGGTTTAGGTCCACGACTGCACCCGATTTGCGGCTTCTTCGCTGCCGCAACGACCTTTATCCTACCTTTGTTGCTATAAGTGTGAGCTTCCTTCATTTTTTTGGAAGTGAGAATCATTGGACAGCACCTTGGATGGGCGCACCCTCTGACGTGTCTTTCTCGTTCCGAGCAAGTGTTGCCCCGATTACGGCGAAGGCTGGATTTTTTGGCCTATCTTGGCCAATCTCCCAAAGTGTGTATGCTTGACTTAACAAACATGTGCTGGAGACGCTGGGCGGTCGCCGCGAGGCTCGCACACACGAGCTCTCAGCATATTCTTAGTTTTATTACCTGCCCGGCCGTTGCCGCAATTTTGGCGAAACTCCCTAAGTGGTTATCGTTGGCTTGACAAACGTGCACCGGGGACGCTGGGTGGTCGCCGCGAGGCCCGCACACAGGAGTGCGCGGCTTTTCACTCGACAAACGTGCGCCGCCGACGCTGGACTGTCGCCACGAGGCACGCGCTCACGTACGCTCGGCATTTTCTTGATGTTTTTTACTGCGGACACTCAGAGTAACGATTTGCTGAACAAACTTCGCTGTTAATAAATATTCCTTCACCTTTGCACAGCCCATAGGAAAATGACAAGCCTTCTCTTGATTGGAGTTTGCGATTTTGCTGAAGTCCTAGCCACCGGCGAATTCACCTAGCCCATTTCCAATTGTTCATTGCACAAACACTTCCCCGTTGTCAGACCGTTTTCTGACGAGTTTTTGGTTTTAGGGGCAAAGCATCTTTTAGGGCTCGGGTTGTCGGCGTCTCCTATGGTCATTGTCTCATGTCATCATGGTAAATCACGTTGTCCAACGATGGTCAAACAACGAGTTTATAAGAAATATTCCCGTTCAAAAACAACTAAAATCATTTAAACTAATTTAAAATACAGCAACAATATTGATTTGATTGCGTTAATGACAAAACTTTCTTAAATTACGTCTCAAAAGTAGTTTAAACGCCAGGTTTTCTCCTGTAGCGCATACTTCTTATCATGCTGCGGCGTTTGACACGAAGGCAACTTACGACCAGTCTCTCTCTCATTTAATCGCCTAAATCCGGTTCAACGCAAGCGAGGGCGCCACCGCCTGAGCAAACGCGTGATTGCGCCTCCCACCTGCGCTTCTCCAGTGCCCAATCAGCGCGCGCCATCTGGCAAGAGAGAGAATTACAATCTATGAATACACTTATACGTTTTTACATGCTTCGCTCCTCCCCAGTTTTCACGTTAGTGGAGATGGGACGGGATTTGTTTTTTAGCTGAATGCTCTTTATTAGCTGTTATGTTTATTTATCTATTCAAATGAATATATTTAATAATCAGAAATAATAAATGAGCACTCGGCGAAGCCACTCTTTTCCTATTTTTATCTAAAAAAATCTTCCGCTTGTGCCGCATTAGTGCCCGAGGACCGGGAAGTTGTGTTTTTATCTTTCAAGCCTTATTCATTCAACGTTGCCAGAAATGTAATGTGGCGCTTTTCCCGGCTGTTGGAGATACAAGCATGGGAATCAATACATTTAGCGACATTCTCCGGCAGATCACCCCGCCATCAAACCCTCGTGTCTCCAAGCGTATGCCCCCTGACATTGCGGAATTACGCACAGTCGAGAAAGGCCTCACGAGTGGACAGATATGTGCACTTTCCCAATACGTCATCAGTAACCAGACTAACCATGGCCCGGCACAGCCTTTAGCACTGCGGTTCCCGCCGCAACAAAGCCAAGTGAAACGCCGGGTATTAACGAGCCTCGAGCAGGAAAAGGTAGGGTTGTTACGCGAGTACGTCCCCTGGGGCCTCGGTCGGAGCGGGCGCGGTTCGCCCATTATTCCTCTACACGGGGCCTTAATTAGCGGCACCAGACCGAGATACGTGTCTCTCGGGACCCGCGGTATGCATTCTTAGCGGGCTGGATAGAAAAGATGTCGTCCTTTTAAATCACTTCTGTGTGTGCATTTTTTTTTCCGAGGGGGGGGGGGGGGGGGGGTATTCTGGGGAATGCTGTTGCTATTGCGCTTTCGAATTCGCACAAATAGCTCAAAATGGGTTGCAAATCGGCTGGATCTACTATTGCTTAATTGGCTGTTCTATTGGCTGGATGCTTAATAGTTTTGGGACGTAGTTGCCCTACGGTGTCAAACTTAGACGATGATTCGGCGTTGAATAAATGCGCGGTTGTTTTAGTTGTAGTCGCTCTATTTTTTTCACAGTTTGTAGGGGGAATTGGGGAATCTAGACAGGCATTACTCCATTCGGTTGGAAGTGGCGTAGTCATAAATTTAACTCGTAGAGCTGTCTTGCGTATAATGACTGAGACAAGCATTACTTACTACGCTTACTACGCACTTACTACGCACCAAACACAACGCACCGAACGCTCCCTAAGAAGCAGGAAGGAACAAACGGAATGTGTAGTTGACATAAAGGTAAACTTCAGCGTATTTAGCTGCATATAGTAGTGACCTCTTTATTAAGCAATGTACACGACAGAAACGATGCATTAAAGATTATAATCGAAATTTATTGTTTTACTCATTTAATTTCCTTTGTTAACCTTTAAGTGCCCGTTTGCAGTTGCCCCTACAGGTTGTAACAATGGTACTTTTCTTTCTTAATCTTAACTTTTGAGGCCACCGCATGGTCAGGACAGCTCGCGGTTTGAAATATTTGCACATCATCCACGTGGAAATAAAAAGAAGCATAGAAAAAAAAGTTCACAACCATAAGAAAAGACCGCACTCTCACTCGATAAAAGGCGACAAAAAAGGCACACAGCGGAACGTAAAGAGGGAAAGCAACTGCGGAGGCACGGCGTGTGGAGGTGGGAGACGAAACGAAGAAAAACGAAGCTCGTTATATATTGTATTTCACAAAGCGGCTGTTAATGGCGTCAAACGCAATAGCCGCAAGCCATCAGTCAAGTGTCAGGACAACGATAGCGAAAAGCGTCATCGGTCTTTGTTGTGTTTTGATTCGTGTTGTTCCCGTCAAATATATGACTCTTGGGAACGTTTGCGTTTCACCAAACCTTCTTTCACGAAGCCGCAAAAGGTCTTTACTGTTCTGTGAGCACCTTTTGATCGCTTGTTTAGTTTGAAGAAAAAACAAATCAACGGTGTTTGTTATTGTAAAATAAATTTATTACTTAAAGTATCACTTAAACAAACAAGCTCTGTGGCAGAACAAGTTGGTTAGAAAGTATAGGCACTAAAAAAGTATTCGAGCTAAGCAGAACTTTATGAGAATGAAACACCGAAAATTTGGTTTCGCGTGCCGGGCATTTCATAAATGCAGCTAATCCGACAGCCTTGCCCATAAACACAGGGTTGCGTTAGCGTCGCCTAGGCACAAAAGCTTTGATCATCTAACGAGGCAAATAATAAGCGGCTGGAGTTCTTGCAGCGCTCCCGCCCCAATACGCTTGAAAGCACGAAAGGTTTTTAATTCGGTTTTCTTTTTCAGGGCGGGGGGGGGGGGGGGGGGGAAGGGGGGGGGTAAATGCCTCAAGCCTAAAGCGCTGCGGTTGCTGAATTTTTGAGCATCCAGATTTGTTTTCAAGAACGCACTGTTATACGAGAGGTGCCCCTCTACACCTTTGAATGACTGCACCCAATGCTTTGCCTTTTAAAGCCAGGTTTCCAATAGCTGAAATTTGAAATCGCTCTCTACAGCCGAAGAGCAACTTGGGATCATGCAGCGAAATAAATGTGGAGTTTCCGGCAGCATCGGGTAAGCCATAAACAAACTCTAATAAAGCGGGCGCATGCGCGTTTGTCAGAAACTGTCGTAAGTACAATTTGTTGTCCAACAGTGCTCGGTTAACTGCATACCCGTTTTTCCCCATGCCCGCACCAATGGAGAACCTGAACGAGGAACAGCATGAGTGCTGAACATTCCCGCTTGCCAGCGTGCCGGTGAGCCAGCGGGCCCGGGGGGCTCCTTACGGTTCTCTGGTGCTCGCAACGATCAACATGGTCAACTGAACTCGCTATCCACGTTAGCAGAAATCTTCCATCTCGTAGTTTGCATAATTAATATAAAACACGCTGACCAGAAGTTATACCGATTAGCTAATAAATAAAACAAGTTTAAAGACATAATAGCCTTCGTTGAGCCTATAATGACTCAGCAGCCAAATTAATCAATCAGTTCTCGACGCTTCGCGTTGCGCTCCCAAAATTACTTTTCTGTCACATTGCCAAGCTACAGTCGAGCTATTTTTCCCACTCGCCAGACATTCGATGCGAAAAACTCTTCGCGGGCAATAAGAGAAAAAAACGTGCTCGCCGCCAGTTCAGGGCACCCGCCTTCGGAAACGTTTCACGGAGACTTGGCCGGTTTGACACTTCGGGGATGTCCTCCTTATGCGATGGAAAGTGTGGCGCATTGATCCGTTGAGGCCGTTGCCTCCGCATTGAGGCCGTTGCCTCCACGTCGGCTCTTTTTGGATTTCTTCGGCCATTTCATTCGTCAGGATCGCTGCGCCGTGAGCTACTCGACGTTGGCCCAGCGTTCAGTGTGCTCTGTTTGCCCGACGGCTTCGATTTCTTCCACAATCCATTCAGTGATTTTTTGACACGCTTCCCTTTCTAGCTAGTTAGCAATTTAACCAGCAGAAAAGTCATATGTTGATGAGAGAAAAGGGGGGGTTGTAAGATAAAGAAACGCTGTATTTGAAAGTCCCGCTGGAAAATGATGGGTTTTATTGCTACGCCACGCATACGCACTGTGCATTTAATTAAGCGGTGTCATTTTAGGTCGCAGGAAGAAACACTGCCATCTCCCGCAAACCAGAGGGAACCTATTTATGTCTATGTAAATGTTGAAGAACTACGCCCTGTTTAAGCTCAAGAAAATAGAGCGTTCGGAGTCTGATGCAGTAGGTGTCCAATATACCTCACTATATGAGCCGGCCTACAACTAAGTTCAAAACGTAGACCAAGCTTAACAGTGGAGATTTCCCAAAGTTATATGTTAATCGAGAAAACCCCGAGTTCACTCTTGAACTTCAGCGCCATCAGCCGTCGTAGCGTTCATCGACCGGGGGATTGGTCCGTGCGTATACCTGCGGCCATCCTGCGTATCGGCGTAGTAAAAGTGAGCAACTTTTCTTCTCTTACCATAGAAATGAAAGTAACAACAATTAGGTGGCTTTTAGTATGCCTGAGTCAAGTTTAGGTGAGACATCAAATAAAAAAAATAACGCCAATCCACCGTGGGAATGTGTTTGGAAAGCAAAGCTGGAAACGGCACCCACAACAATTACCCATGCGACGTCACATAAATTCACTCGCGTCGCTCTACAAATAGTGAAACCAGAGAGAAGTGAAATGCACATAATCACACCCTCTATTACTTCAAATAGATATTGTTGGTAAGGTTAAATTAATGCATCATGCATGAACTGTGCTTGGTTGAGTTGTATTGGTGTAGCACATGAGTGGAAACTCTTTTTTATATATAAAATTAAAGCTGAAACCCGGTTTTAGGCGGTCTCACTTCTCCGTCTCTGCCGTCGCGGACGGAGGAGACGAGGTCGGCGGCAGAGACGACGGAGGAGCAGGAGAAGGAGGAGGAGAAGGAGGAGGAAATACATCTATTGAGATGTTTGAACGGCCCAGAGTGCGGCGGCCTAGAGGAGTGCTTCCTTCTTCACTGTAGCCCATATTCAATCCGCGCCACCTGTGCTCTGTCCACCACCTGAAGCTGCGTAGGCAGAGAGGGGCTGGACAGCAGCATCTCCCAATGCTCTTGTTCGGTAACGACATTACGGTGTGGACGTCCCTAGCGGGTTCCGAAGCCCGGGTGGAAGAAACCTTCCAGAGGGCGGCGACCACCGTCCATGAGTACGCCACGACCTGCGCGCTGAGCTGTGCCCCGCAGGAGTCGGAGCTGTTGATGGTGCAGCCAGGTAGACCCAAGAAGGAACCACCACCGAACGGGATCGTCACGATCGACGGCACGAAGATCGAGCCCACACAGCAGGTCCGCATCCTGGGCCTGTTGCTGCGCGACAACGGCAAGGCCACCGCGGCCACACAGAAGATCAAGACCGTCTCCGAGCAGATCTCGAGCATGATCAGAAGAGTCATCAACAGGAACCGAGGAATCAAGGAAGACGACGCCCTGAAATTGGTGCAGGCGTTCATCGTGTCCCGCATCACTTACTCGGCCCCGTACCTCCAACTGAGGAGGGCGGACCGTGAGGCCCTGGACACGGTGGTCAGAAAGGCGACCAAGCTCGCCCTGGGAGTGCCCGTCCATTCGTCCACGCAGAAACTTCTGGGCATGGGTAGGCACAACACGGTGGACGAAATGGTGGAGGCTCACCTCTCTAACCAAAGGATCAGACTAAGTCAGACCGAACACGGACGGGCCGTCCTGCACAAGGTGGGATGGAGCATCGAACCACAACCAGACACCGAGACATTACCTACGAGTGGAGGAACGTCGTAAAGACCAAGCCCCTTCCCAGGAACATGCAGCCCGGGAAAAACGAAGGGAGGCGATCCGCAAGGGCCAGGGCGCTGTCCCGCCAGCTCGAAGAGGACCCCGACGTCCTCTACGCGGACGCGGCGCTTCCCAAGTACGGAACCAAGGCTACGGCGGCGGTCACCACCATAGACACCCTGGTGACCTGCGCATCGGTCCGCACGACCCAATAGATCGAAGCAGAAGGAGTTGCCGTGGCCCTCGCGCTAACACATCCGAGGGCCGGCACTATAGTAACGGACTCTAAGAAGGCGTACGCCACCTTCCGAAAAGGGAGGGTGTCCCCCGCGGCACATGCGATATTGTCCAAGCGAAGGCCCCCGAGACGAGCCTTAGAGCTCGTGTGGGTACCGGCTCACTCGAAGATGGAAGGAAACGAACTCGCCGACCACCACGCCCGAGAGTTATCCGCCCGGGCCGAGGACGAGCCGGCGCAGCTGCGCCCCGTCACAAGCTATAGAGAAATTACTTAAATGTACAGAGAGCGTATATGCAGATTTCCCAGGCCGCACCCGCAATCGAGCCGAAAACAGCAGACCGTAATCCGAAGAATACAGGCGGGGTCGCTAGCGTATCCCACACTTCTAAACAATATGTACCCGGACAGGTACGAGAGTATTTGCCCGTTCTGCAAGGAGAGACAAGGCACTCTGGCACACGTCCTAGCCGAGTGCGAGTCTCTTGAGATCCGCCCGCCCCCTACCCCTATTCACACACCCGACCCCGAGAGCAATGGGAGACCTTGTTGTCTAGCTCCGACCTGACGACCCAGCTCGCGCTGGCAGCCAGGGGCCAGGAGCTGCCGGACGCATATGGGACCCGAGAAGAGGGTTCCACCCCATTCGGTGCCTGCGTGCACTAGCCAATACCTCATTGGGCTCAATAAAAGTTGATTCTCTCTCTCTCTCTTGTTCGGTAGTTGACGGAAAGAGACGACGGTGCTCAGTGCTAAAGTCGCACACCCCGATTATGGCAGGAAGTTCCTACTTCTTAGTAAAATTTACATTCAGCGTGGTAGCGATTCGGGTGCATTAAGTGAAAACGTGTCGGGTGTGGGAAAGAGCCGGATTGTACGAACCGTAGGGTAGTTTGTTGTTCTCTAGAAAGGTCAGGGAAAGGCGACAGTAGGGTCTGTCTCAGAAGGCGATAATGCTGGGTTATGTCCCTGAAGGAGACAAGCGGGTGACTGTCCTCGTGCAGCTCCATAGCACGGGGGGTAAAAGTGCAGGCTTGGTGGGCGTATTCGTTTCCCTCCGTGGAAGCGTGAGCGGGTGTCAAGATGAGATGAATGGAACCATTTGGGGAGTGGTTTTTCAGCACACGCAGTGCAGGTCGGGACACCAAACCCGACTGCTAATTCCGGTAGGCTTGTTGGGAATCGGTGACTACCTTATGAACCCCTGGTTGAGTGAGAGCCAAGGTGACGGCTGCCTCTTCTGCTACCGTCATATCTTCGGTCTTGAGTGAGGCGCAAGCAAGTAGGTTGGTTCTGGAGGTATCCACGATGATGGCGTACTGCTGCCCTCGATGTTGGGAGGCGTTTGTGTAGATAACTGCATGATCCCCACCGAGGGTGGTGTTGAGCGCTTGATCCCGTGCTCGTCAGCGACTCTCGTCGTGTGACGAGTTCACATTTCTAAGCAAAGGGAGCATCTTTAGTTCTTGTCGCCAAAAGACCAGGAGTACATCAAGCGGAGTGACATTATGTGGTGCACAGTCAATCTGGTGAAGGATGCGGCGACCCGCCGCAGTTCTGCTGATTCGGAGCTTCTGGGTAGAAAGATGGTCCTCTGTCAGCTCTTCCACCGTGTTGTAGAGCCACGTGCTAAGCCGCCTCTCTGTGGACGCACTCATGGGAAAACCAATGGCATGCACAACCAACCTTTCTAATCATTATATAATGCATGTTTATGTCCTCCTTGCCGAGAAGAAGACAGGGGTTGACGTAAGTGATTCTCGAGAGCACAAAAGCTTGAACTAATCGAAAGGTTTCGGATTCCTTGAGGCCTCGCTTCTTGGTGGCAACTCGCCTAATCATGTGTACGATTTTATTGATGATGTGTTTGAGGTGGTGCAAGGATACGTCCGTCACCCTTGGTGTTGTCCTGAAGAAGTTGGCCCAGAATCTGGATGCTGGGGCTTGGAGTGGTGGCCTCGCCATCAAGGAGCATTTGAATGTTTTCCTTGAGGTGTCGTTTGGTGTGAGGGCGGACGAAAAGGAGCTGAGATTTTTACGTGAACACTGGAAGCCACAGGCTTTAGAACATTGGCGTACTAGAAGTGAGATGCGATTGGTTGGTGTGAGCTTCCTTTAATCGCTATCGTGTGGCATTCAGCGAGAATGTAGGGGTTAAACCCGTGGATGTGCTTGGTGAGTGCACCACTTGTCTTCCCTGCCTCCGCGTTGGCTCGTAGCTGAATCGGTAAGACAACGGGTTCTGACTTTGTTACTGTATTAGTTCCGGGTTCGATTCCTGGCGTGCCAGTAAATTATTTTATTTGTTCGCGGGAGTTTTCAGTTGACACCAACGGTCGCGAAAGGACCCTTGGGGGGTAGAGGTAAAAAGCTTTGCTTTAAAACAGAAAAAGTTGTCATCGGTTGTTCCTTCGTCAAGTTCAGGCATTTCAGTTCGTTTTGAAACACCTTAAAAATTAGATCAACGAAATTCTTCCGCTGGTGTTCGTCAGTCACTTGGTACAGAACTATATAATCGTCTACGTACCGGCACTCTTTGGTCATGTTTGTCTGCTTCAGCGCGGCCATCAGGCTTCTGCCAAAGCAAATCTCTTAACATAGGGGCGAGAGATGAGCCCTCCCTTTGAATGAACATGTTTCCTTTGTGACTGATGAGGGTAGATCTAAGATAATGAGTCAGCAGTTCCATAAACCTGTCTACGGAAACCCCGCACGCGTTTCCCCTGACATGCAAACGAAGCTATGTTCGTCAGACGGGAAGACGCGCTAATGAACGGCTCCAGGAACACGCAAATTCAGTAAAAGCGAATGTCGGCGGCCACTTAATTGTGCACTGGTGCCAGTGTAAGGGCGAACCAGAATTTTATCAGTGTCATATCATTCGGAGATAGGCGGAAAAACGCACACGTGAAATCTGAGAAGCTTTTGGCATCAGTAAGATGGGTGACAAGTGTTTAAGAAAACCGTTTGTGTTACTGTATGAGAATTAAATGATGTATCTTTCAAACGAATAACTGGGTACTTACCGAAGACAATGTGACAA
The DNA here is from genome assembly GCF_048455015.1 of Haemaphysalis longicornis. Taxonomy (NCBI): domain Eukaryota; kingdom Metazoa; phylum Arthropoda; class Arachnida; order Ixodida; family Ixodidae; genus Haemaphysalis; species Haemaphysalis longicornis. Next base: position 67,913,132 of record NW_027526335.1, on the reverse strand, counting down.
AAACTTATTCTTATTTTGTGTTGTTTGCAACTTTTCCTTTTCTCTTTTTATTGCTTCGTAGATGTGTATTTAAGCCGCCTGCAAGCAATAAAACTTGGTTGTTAGTTAGTGCTGTGGGCGTGTTTTCTACTCCACGTCTTGTTAAATCGCGCTGTTTTTCACGTTTTAACCATGCACCAACCAGCCCGATCGATCTCCGTTATTAAAATTTATAGCTGTTCCCCGGGCTTAGAAAACACTAGTCAGTAGAACCACTAATAGTTTTGCATGGAAATGTGCCTTCTCACGTCTTTGCTGTGGTTGCCGTTGTACTGAGAATTGGGAGAACGCAGAGAATAATGGAACTGTTGCTTCCTAAACCAGCGAAGTCTACTGAGACCATCTGTCCACTGAGACCATATTTAATAAATACATTGATTTTGTGCACATTATATTCCACTGCCCAACAAAACCAGTTAAGCTAAGTGGAATTGAGTCCACTGACATACCTGTCCCCTACCCCCCAGGCGCAATAAAAAAGTGAATGTTTTTATCTTCTGTGTTAGTTTGAAGGCATCGTTTATTTTTCGACACAGACCTTGAGAAAAAATGAATAAGAGTGCTACTTTCCGTTTACAGCAACCAATTTCGTCTCTTCTTCCTATTGGACGAGAGCTTTGAAATATATTTTTTCCTTCATTCTCTTACAGTGGTTAGAAGTAACCAGACACGCACAAGTTAAAGACACCAGTGGCAGATTGCAGCGTTCTGAGATTCTACATTTAGTCTACTGATAATACAACCTGTCAGCAATCAAAAAAAGCATTTTTTTTACTCGTAGATGAGTCGGTATCACTCAAGTGTACCCGAATATACCCCACAGATAAGTATATGCCTCGCCTCATGTGACTGTAGCCGACAAGTGCATCTCAGAAATACTAGGAATCAAGGAAACGGCTGTCCTCGGTATTCCTTTGGAAGTAACTCGTCGGGTATCGAGATCTCGCCTGCCCTGGGGCATTTACCCCTGTCGCCCAAGCCGCCACGCCGGCTACCGGTAACCCGTTCGTACGTCCGAGGGAGAATCGGTCACCAGAGGACATCAATTCTTGATTGGTGCTCACGACAAATAAGCAAAAACGAAAAAGAAAGGGAGCAAAGCCGCCGACAGCCTCCACCTCCCGTCGGGCGAACTGCGCTGCTTGTCAATATCCCTTGTCCCCGAGTCTTACACGACACCGAGGTTGAAACGAGGCTTAGAGGCCTCGGTGCCGAGCTGTTGCCCGTTTTTCGGCGTCAATCTTAGTCTACGCCTGCCTCTATAGTCCCCCATTTCGCCTGCCCGCGGGGGAGGCCGACAACGCACTGCCTACGCGGTGACCTGGCACGTCACTTGCGGCCGTCGTCACCCGATCGACCACGCAGGGACAAAGGTCAGTCGCCCCGCCGCGACGCAAATGGACGTCTTACCAGCGCTCACGTCCTCGCCCAAGACTGACGTCCTTCTCTAGCCATACGCGCCCATTATTTGGTCCCCTCTCCTCCACGTTTCACTTCCCGGCTGCTGTGGGCTAACAACTGGCGAGCTCGACCAAGAACGGCCCCGCTAATTAAGGAGCTCAATTGAAAAACTCGGTAAACAAAGCGAGAGACGTTTGAACCGGGATTAAATGTAGCGCTAGATTTTCCGCAGAGGTTGCAATTATGAATTGGCTGGATCACCGGATGATTGAAATGGGAAATAGAATGTGAAATAGAGGAAGCAAAGGACGAAAACTTCAGCGGGGCAACAGTAAAGATTGCCTGTAGCAAAGTTGGAGGACTCTGAATGCCTACGCACGTGGAGCAGAGATAATAAGGGGTAGAGATTACAGAGTGGGAAGGCGATGCTTAAAGGATTTTTTTGGCGTTCTTGGGGCCAAAAATGGGACGTGGAGCTGTGTGGGATGACAAAATAACGATATGTGATGCTTAAGCGCGCTGTTCAAAGCGGTTTGAAAGCTAAAGTATGTCGCTGTGGTATGAGGGCAAACCTAAAGGAGCTCCGAGAACAAAAATTGAAATGAATTACGTTGAAGGTATAACGGCAAAATCTCCGGCTGGCGGAGAAATATCTGCGGTAGCGGTATCTTCTAAATGTGGTAGCGTTTTACACAATAAAATAAATCAATACGTCAATTTGCGCGAAACGCAGAACCTTCCAGACGTCTGCGCGTGCTTCATTATGCACTGTTATGAGCCCTATGAAAGGGAACACAAGAAAGCGTGGAAAACAGCCTCGAAACAGACTCGAAGCGACACCCGCCGCGGTGGCTCAGTGACTAAGGCGTTGCGCTGGTGAGCGCGAGGTCGCGGGTTCGATTCCCGGCCACGTCGGCCGCTTTTTTGATGGACGCGAAAAGCAATAACGCCCGTGTGTACGAGATTTAAGCGCACGTCAAAGATACCCAGGTGGTCAGAATTAATCCGGAGCCACCTACTACGGCGCGCCTCATCGCCTCCGTTGCGTCGGCGCGTTAAATACTACAATCAATCAATAAACTCGGACCTAAACGCGGATGGTGCTGAGAAAAACAAAGGGGGAACGGACGGCGCTCTTCCACTAACCCTAAGAACTCTCGCCACGCTGGCATTTCTACAAAGCAGCAGCTGACGTCCTTTCGCCGAATCGTCCTACTGCCGATAAAACGCACGGCGAGAATGCGAACAGCTGTTAAAACAGCGTCCCCCTTTCCACTTTGTTTCCCACGGCTGCCACTGCGTGTCACTCATAGCTGGGTCTGAGGGTGTTTTCTACGCGTTCCTGTGTTTCATTTCATATTGTTCATAATAGTACACCATTTCTCTATGCTGGCTGCCAAAATCTGGGGAAATTGAGGTCAAGGGGGGCCTAAGAGGGAGGGGGGGGGGGGCGTGCGTGAAAGTTTAACGTTTGAAGCAGAAGTTATTTATACGCGTTTCGGCATTTGTCGCACGTGTTGTTCTTAATAGCCGGTCTGCAATGCTTTCTAACACGTTCGGGCTGAACGGAAGGAAGATTTATTTATTTATTTATTTATTTATTTATTTATTTATTTATTTATTTATTTATTTATTTATTTATTTATTTATGTATTTATTTATTTATGTATTTATGTGTTTATTTATTTATTTATTTATTTATTTATTTATTTATTTATTTATTTATTTATTTATTTATTTATTTTGTAGTGCGAAAGACGAGCAAGTGGCGCGCAGTCACCATGCGAACACTAACGAACAACTGATTTGCTACGCGGCCACAGCAGTCAGCATTGTCCTTGTGATTGGCGTATGCCCGCTCCAGGGGATTGACCACCTGGTTTGTACAGACGACGACGAGGCAACAAGGTCAGCCACCGCAGAGGCATCGTCATCGGCATGAAGCTCGTGAAGTGCTCGAGACATTCTGCCGGCTGGGCCACCGATCCGTTTGCCACTTCTGAGTGCCCCTCCTTCCTTCCGCTGTCAAGGCAATAAACCCGCCTTACATTTTGGTGGAGTGTGCGGATTCCGTCCTCGTCCTGCTCCTCAGCTTCACCCCGCAAGTGGCGCGCAAGCCTGGAGCTGCGGAGTCGCACCCTGCCCTCTACCGCTGAGTCAGCCATGACTACTAACGCCCGAAACACGACGTCGCCTTCGCAATCGGCTGTCATCTGCTCCGGGGTGATCCGTGAGCGTGAGCCGGCGATGTTCACTGGCGCAGACGACCAGGACGTCGAAGAATGGCTCTCGTCTTATGAGAGGGTAAGCGCGCACAATAAGTGGGACAATGTCATGAAGCTGAATAACGTCAGTTTCTCCTTGAGGGGACTTGCCGAAAAATGGTTTCTCAACCACCCATCTGATCGCGAAACCTGGGACGCATTCAAAACGAACTTTTCGGCGGTATTTGACCGGCCAGCGGTTCGCAAGCTTCGCGCGGAGCAGCTTTTGAGAGAGCGAGCTCAAGCGGCCGGCGAGAACTTTACCAGCTACATCGAGGATGTGGTCGACCTTTGCAGGCGCGTGGATCCTTCCATGCCTGAGCAAGACACCATCAAGCATATACTCAAGGGAATAGATGAGGACGCGTTCCAGATGCTGCTGGCGAAAAACCCTCAGAGCGTCCGAGACGTCATCAGCTTGTTGCAAAGTTATGACGAGTTGCGCAGGCAGCGTCGCCTCACTCGTCGCCGCCCTTTGGAGCGTGAGGAGCCGCTCTGTGAGCTGGAAGTTGGTGAAAATCCGTCGCTACTGAACCGCATTAAGGAGCTTGTTCGTGAAGAAGTGGCGCGGCAGATCTCTCTCCTGCCTTGTACATCCCTGCCATCGTCGCCGGTACCAGATCCTTGCTTGTCGTCGCCCCTTCGTCGAATTATTAGGGAAGAAGTCGCTGAAGCTCTACCGACCACGCCAGCTGCTCCGCAACCGTTGCCTGTAGCGGCGCCGCTATACGCTGAAGTTGCGACACGGCAAGCTCCGCCTACCGCTTACGTGCCTTTACGCCGCCCGCAGCCACCGCCTTACCTTCCTCCGGCTTTGTCGACACCTCCGGCTCCGCTCCACAGCAACCCATGGCGCACGCCCGATAACCGGCCGATATGCTATTTCTGTGGGGTTCCTGGTCACGTAGCGCGTTATTGCCGACGTCGAGTTACGCCGCCCGGAGACGCTTACCGGAGACCAGTTTTTGCTGCTGACGTGTACACTTCTCCGCGTTCGTCCAACAATGCCCCTGCCGAGCCGCCCTATCGCTTGCCCCCTCGCGAAGCTCCCGATGCCCGTCGGTCGTTCTCCCCACGTCGTCGTTCCATTTCGCCGCTGCGCCGTCGTCCGAATGCCCAGGAGGAAAACTAATCGCCGCAGTTCCGGAGGCAAGAACTGCGGCGCCGTCGAAATACCGAAGCCCTGGCCTGTCTGTTACGAATGCGATTGAAGTCGTTATTGATGGAATCACCACATACGCCCTTGTAGACACGGGAGCAGCCATCTCCGTTATAGCCGCCAAACTTTGCCGCAAATTACGAAAAGTGACGACCCCAATATCCGGTTTCCGTCTCCGCACAGCTACGGCGCATAACGTCGAGCCTTCAGCCGTTTGCACAAGCCGTATCTTTGTACAAAACGCGATGTATGTAGTCGAGTTCGTCGTTCTTTCCTCATGCTCCCATGACATCATCCTGGGGTGGGACTTCCTGTCGCGTCACCACGCTGTTATTGACTGTGCCCGCGCCGAGGTCGCCTTATTTGCGATGTGTGGTACTGAAATTAACAAGGTAACCACTACTTTTAAGCTGTGCGCCGCCGAAGACTCCACAATCCCTCCAGCCTCTGCCGTTATCTTACCAGTAATCTGTGGTATGGTGCCTGCGGCAACTGTTGTGTTTACCCCCTCTAATCTGTTCATGCGCCGACAGGGCGCCCCTCTCCCCTACGCCATTCTTGAAATCGAAAATGGCGCTAGCATGATCTCCATCTGCAATACCTCCTCTTCACCCTTAACCGTGCATCGTGGCGACAACTGATTTGCTACGCGGCCACAACAGTCAGCATTGTCCTTGTGATTGGCGTATGCCCGCTCCAGGGGATTGACCACCTGGTTTGTACAGACGACGACGAGGCAACAAGGTCAGCCACCGCAGAGGCATCGTCATCGGCATGAAGCTCGTGAAGTGCTCGAGACATTCTGCCGGCTGGGCCACCGATCCGTTTGCCACTTCTGAGTGCCCCTCCTTCCTTCCGCTGTCAAGGCAATAAACCCGCCTTACAATTTATTTATAAGCACTAGTTTGCTCAACAGTTTAAGAAGGAAGTTTTGTATTGCAGTCAAAGTACGTACACAAAAATTTAGGAGGAGCTTGGGCGGAGCAGTTGCCGGCATATCCAGCCAGGCTAACCCCGCCTGATCCCACACAAAACTCACCACCACCACCACATCCAAGACCTTCCACTTACTCAAGCTTTCTTGTGTTTTTCTTGTTTGTTTCTCAGGAGGGTTGAGCAGTAACGCAACAGGACACACCGAGGTGGATTCTGCCAATACATATATAGTGAAAGCTGACATGAACGGATATTTGTCGGACTATCCGCCAGCAGCACCAGCAACTGTAACAAACATGCGGTGGAACTAGGGCACGTACCATAAAAGAAACAGTAGAATTCTGGCCAGCGACAGTTCACTTTAGTGCTCTTTAATGCAGCAGTGCAGCTCCCTCTATTTCGAAATTTCTGCGTTTGGGACAACCTCGAAGTAAAAAAAATTACACCATCTTCCCGAGGGGAACCATGACGTGATGCAAAGCATCGCGGAATTCCCTTTATTTCCACTTGCGTTAGTTACCCACATCGCGTGAACGTTTTTGGAAACTTCGCGATGCTTCGCATCACCTCAGAGTTCCCCTCTGACAAACGGCTCTGTTAACTGGTTGGCTGATGCTGGCTGAACTTGTGTCAGCCAATCCGCTAGCAGGACTGCCGGTACTCATCAGACGCCGGAGCGAGACTCATCCGACGAAGCAACTGAGAGAGAGAGAGAGAAGTGAACTTTATTGAAGTCTCCGGCGGAGGTAGCAGGGTGCCACGCAGGGCCCTCTTGCTACCTGACTATGTGGGGGCAGTCATCAAGTCGTGTCCCGTCGCTTACGTCGGGGAATCCAACGCTCTCCGCGAGGCTTCGGCCCTGGATCGCGTCGGATGCATCCCTGCGCGTTTGGCGAGCGAGAGCTGCCTCGATCCGCTGGACCGCCTGTAACTGTTGCACTGAGTCCTGTGCTAACACGGCTCTAGCAATGTCCTTCGGCAGCCTGCCTGGGTAGGCAGCCGCCTCTTCTGGATGCAGTTCACAATCCCACAACAGGTGAATCAGCGTAGCAGTAGCACTCTTACACTGCACTTTTCGCTGTCGTAGACGTCGGGGCCCATGTAGCGCGCGAGCGCCGGCGTGAGCATCGAGTTCGTTTGCAACTGTCTATAGAGCACCGCCTGTTCCCGCGATAGCAGCGGGTGCGGGCCCGGCATAGAGCGGCGTGCGCTCCTATACCAGTCCAATACATCCGCGTAGCTCGTTACAGGCTCGGCGTCTTCATCGTCGCAGCTGTCTTCTCCGGAGCAAGCTGCTGCGAACGAAGCAACTGAGGCAGCGGCGCGTGCAAGCGGTTATATATAGCGCTGGCGTGGAGAGGAGGATGGAGGGAGAGGCGCGAATGCGCCCGCTATCGCGAAGCTGGCGTGGAGAGGAGGACGGAGGGAGCAGCGCGCTATCACACAGCTGGCGTGGAGAGGAGGACGGAGGGAGTAGCGCGCTATCGCGCAGCTGGCGTGGAGAGGGGATTGAGGATGAGAGGTGCGGACGCCAACGGACAACGAACAACGGGCATAGCCCCGAGCAAAAGATGCTCTGAAATCTAATATTTCACAATGTTGATTTTTTGCGCCGATGACACTCGCGTATTGTAACTCCTCGTTGACCTGAAAAATGCCCATTCCTAGCCATACACGACGCTAGACTGACTGCTGGTCTTTTCACAAGCTTTCCGCTTAACCATTAAGGGAACAAGTAAAATGTAGTGTCCATTGTAAGTAATGCGGTCAAATTTTTCGTTACTTTCTTCGTTTTAAATCTCTTATTTTTCTTTTACAAAAAAAAACGGCGAATTACCCCGCGGTTTATTGCGATATCGCAATTACTGGGGAATATATGGACACCCCCTTGTATACATACTCCGACTTCTGATGTGCTTGAGTCGCTGAAGACCCGCCGCAGTTGCTCAGTGGCTAAGGCGTTGCGCTAATGAGCACGAGGACGCGGGTTCGATTCCCGGCCGCGGCGGACGCTTTTCTAATGGAGGCGAAAAGCAATCACGCCCGTGTGTACGAGATTTGGGCGCACGTTAAAGATCCCGAGGTAGCCAAAATAATTCGGAGCCGTCCACTACGGCGCGCCTCATCGCCTGCGTTGTGTCGGCGCGTTAAACCCTATACAAGAAAATCAATCAGTTGCAGAATTTTTTCAGTAACTGAAGCACTGCATCTCTTTAAAGGGTTGAAAGTTGGCGGAGTTGGTAATGATGCATCTCAAAAAACTAACTGCGGGCAAAGTAACAGGGACAGGAACACATGAAGACAACACAAACGCAGATTCGCAACTAGTTTGTTATTACACACATCGAAACATCACACACATCATTTCTGTGCCTTGTGGGGATTCTCCCCTGTGAGCGCCCACGTTAGGCCATTTCAAACTGCCGCGCGCCACCTCTCCTGCCATCTGGGAACACACGGCAGAAAGACTGTGCGATGGAGGGGGGGGCGTGGCACATCTTTGGGCATTCTAGATAAGGGCAGCGGTGCTTGGTAGCGGGGGGAGTTGCCAGCCGGGAGCGCCGCCGGTCACAAGAGAGAAGCCACCGCCGTCAGCCACCTCGAAGAAGACGCACGTCAGCAAGGCCCGCCGTTCGTCCCGCCGTAACGTAAGCCCTGGGACCCTGAAGTGCTTTTGTTATGTGCTTGGTTGATTGTATCCCCCTGTTCCATTTATATTTCATTTTCCACTGCTTGAGTAAAGCGCAATTGTTCCTCTTGCAATGTTCTGTGCGTGATGTTTTGACGAGGCCGTTGCCTGAACCCCCCTCGGTAGGCAGAACTACCTACAGCCTAAAAGTTTGTTTTGCGGTTTTTGTTGTTACTGTTTTCTGTATGTGCGACAGAGTGCGCCCAGAACTGTGAAGCATGTAGGGCGTGTCGATTGGGCGCTTGGGCATTTAAGGTTTTGATATGTGTAATAATAAACCAGTTGCGAGTCTGCGCTTGTGTTGTCTTCATGTGTGCCTGTCCCGGTTAATTTGCGCGCAGTTTGTTTTTTGAGATGCCCCCTTAAAAGCTTGAATTGTTGAAACGCCCAGTGTATGAGATATTTATTTATGGCACATTTCGTGAGAAAAAATTGGCCGCGTATCTGCTCCTTTCGTTGCGAATGTCGTCAAAAGACGATAGTCTTTGTAGAAATTTGCCAAGGAAATGCCCCCCTTTGCTTTCCCGCTCACCTCTCATGCTGCTCCTCTACCGTCGCGCTCATCCCAAGGTAAACACACTAAAGGTTTGCGAAAGGCGATTTGAATTTACCGCGTTCCACTGCTACAGCCCGCGTTCCTCGATGCCAGCGCTGCAGTACGGCGGAGACGCGCGTGAATGGAGGCGGCCGACTACGAGGTTTATGGAACCGTGTGGCCTTGCTCGACGTGCTTTCCAAGCAGAACGTAGAACCTAGCTTGTTGAACCTATCGTTGCTGTTGCCGCGTGATTTCTCATATACCGCCAGGAGGCGGCGGTTTTCTGCAGTAGATGCAGAATATCATTTGTTATCGAAAAACCAAGCATCCATAAATTTTTTAATAAAGGAACACTGTATATATCCCTTGTGTACTAATTTCCTGTCTTATATTTGCTCAATGTCTTGTTCTTGTTCAACAAAGTTGACAAGTATGAACATATAAACCAGGCTTAGACGTTTACATTTGGATGTGAGTATATAAGACTATTGCGCAGTATCAATTTTACTTTGGCCGGGTGGCTGAACCAAGTTACAGACAGACAGACAGACGGACAGACAGACAGACATACAGACAGACCAAAATTTCTTCGTTTAAGTAGCCCAAGAAAGACTATCGTCTTTAATAGATTGGTCATGTCTGCAAAAGTTTGACAGAATAGAGAACGGTAGCGCGTGCAGGAAGGGGCTACGGTAGCCGAGATGATGACCGCATTGGCTGCCGTGGCGCTTCCTGCGAATCGCTGCCGACCTCGTCGAAGCGAAGTCGAAGCGATGTTGGGCGCGCCTGTCGAAGATGTCTCTAGGCGTCACATTCCCGCTTTTACACGTTTTAGAATGGAGCGTGCAGCTAGAGAAGGGCCGAGTAGGTAGGTGGCAAGAGAGGATAGAATATAAATGACGGCAACAAAATGCCGATACGTCTTTATTAAACGGGCTAATCCATACAGACCCTTCCGGTACCACCGAGGTGTAACGGGTAAAAAAAATACATTGAAATTGTGTGTTCAGATTTAAAATCGAAAAGAAATACAAACAAAGGTAATTAGACGAGATAATTATACAATAAATAACTCAAATTGGAACACCACATAAATACACAAGACCTTCAAGTTATTATCACGTTATTTGCTGCTGATTTTGTGTCTGAGTGTGTACGAAATTGTGAAAAAATATTTGAGGGGTTAGTATTATTGAATATTGCCGCTATTTGTTCAGCAACGAAAGGAGCGACAGGGAGCCAAGGCCGTTGCTAAAGCGACCAAACGGACCACTGAGACGGTTCGAATGCAAAGCGCCGTTGGCACGACGTGCGAAGGGGGTGCGAGAAACGCCGTGTTGTGGACTTCAAGGTGAGCAAGGCGTGCGCTTAGGGCCGAGCCTCTCGTTCGCGAGGAAGAGGACGGAGATGTTCAAGGACGCTTAGATATCCTTCATTTTTTGTATTCGAAAGTTTTCCCTGTGGCATAATTATAAACGAGTTCATAGGTACACGAGCAAGTTGAGTTCGTGCGTAAAGACTTGCAGTTGTCGATGGAACAATCCATGAACCCACCGCTGCAGATCTGGAGGGCGGCCAATTTGAAGGCTGGTAACACAAAGGTGCCGTAGACGGACGGGATGCAATCCGGGAAGGTTCAAAAAGCGCTGCACAGCACTGCAGCGCTTTGGGATCGTCTCAGATGACACTGGCCGATTGGCGCAAGCGAAGGTGTATTACGTGGCCATATCTGTCGAGCCAACACCATGTTTCACGAAACGATTATTTTCTACTATAAAAAAAACAAGCGAGGTGCAAATACGGTCACAAACAAAGAAAAGACAGAAAACTGCCTGATGTTGGTTAGCGGCTTCCCCTTTGTAACGGGGTGGCGTTGCACAGTGGCCTTAGCCCGGAGCAGTATGGTTGTGCCATCTAGGAGGACTGACAGTAAACAAGGCTCCGCAGTCGCCTGCAGAGCCTAATGGCGCACTAGGTTTTCCTTGAAGAACTGTTCTTCTGACGTTATTTCAGACGTCGCGAAAACAAACTATTTGGCCGGAAAATCAACATTTTAACTTAAATTGATTAAGTTTTAATGAGAAAAGCATCGTTTGCTTCCGGAGAAGCGTTGGGGCGCTATAAAACACAAAATCTTTCGAATAAAACAAACTTGTACTTCAGATGCGACGCTGAGAGGAGCACCTCTTGCCGGCGGCCCTGTCCTTCCTGCGTCGTTGTCGTCCGCGTCCGCACAGCTGCGTCTCTCCTCCGCTCGCCTCCTCTGCTCTCTCCGATAGCGCCGATAGCGAACACTCTCTCCCAACAACTGCACGCGGCGCAAGCGCGCTGTGCGCATGTGCAGCGCCCTCTCTCTCCGCTGTCTCCTCTCCTTCGAGCGCGCTGCACTCGGCAGCGCAGCTGCGCTCCGCTGCCGGAGTGCCGCGCTCCGGCCGGTCTCTCAGTCGACGGTCGTCCGCGCCACGATTGCTCTCTCTCTCTCTCTCTCTCTCGCATTACCCGACGATCGCTCACGCAATTCGAGTAATCGACACAACGGCAACGCGCAATGGAACCCCCTACAGCGTCGCATCACACCTTGGTCCCCACGAGGGGAGGTGGGCGTAATTTTTTCTGCGGGGCCCAGGCACCAGGGACATTTGAACCATTCGGGGATGTGAGAGCTCGTGTGTTGAGCCAGAGATGTTCCTTCCGTCGTACCAAGCTCTCGTTAGGATATTCGTAGAAATGTGGTAGTAATCGCATCACGGTATACTGTTGACATGCTAAGTTTGCCTTCCTGCCGCCAGGTACAGCTGAACGGGGTAACTAATCTGTGCGTATCTTCAGTAGAGTTCTTCTTGCTAAGGGGGGAATGGCATATGCGATCGATGTGGCTTGTGCCACACAACAGATATCGCGGAAGGCCTGCGTAGAGTCAGTTCGTATGAGTAGTCTACCTGTTTGGTCAATAGGTAGTGCTGTAGTCATCCCATCGTATATTGCGGCTAATTCAGCGAGATACGCCGGCGACAATGGATTAGCCGTGTACGAGCAGGTTTTGTCGACCTCCCGTACCTGGGGGCAGACGAGCGCAGTGTGCACTGGTTTACGCGTGTGTGCCATGGATGCGAGAGGCTTCGGCAGGGGCCTGACGAGGTACTGGGTGACGGAGGTGACTGATTGGTTTGTTGTCAATGAACTGTACACGCTGCCACGGAGGAATATCTTATCCTTTAACGGTTGAACTTGGTGCAACATAACTTATGTACGGGGCTAACGCGGCGACTGCACCATTCATCGAGACTTTACATGAACGGCCCACCAATCAATCTTCAGTGTTCTTATTTTTTACATTACAATATATTTTCTTTTCGTACAGATCAGGCCAGAAGAGAAATGAATTGGAAGCAGCATCCGTCTCCATCGAGCTTCGACTTCTAAAATAATCGCTGAGACGTTTATTGAGCTTTTGCGGATTTCGGCGACCACTTTGGCCGTGTCAACGCCAGCGAACACGCGTCTGTCGCACGTCTCCTCACAGAGGAACGGAAGCGGCGTCTCGGGAACAATGAGCTTAGTGAGAATCCTATGAACGTGTCCAGTGTATAGATCTATAAGAGCACAGAAGGCCACCGAATGCAGCCAAGTGGAATGGCTCTTTCCCGTTAGATAAGGATGCGATTGTGGACGTGTCTGGGGTGCGAGACAGGCAATAACGTCGGTAGCATTGGTCCCTGAAAGCCAAAACAGTGGAAGTAAGAAGTGACGTGGGAGGCGGTGCCTTCTTTTTCTCTTCCGTTGTAGCGGCGGAGTTCCGATTGGCCTGCTTAAAGAAAAAAGCTGCAGGAATTCGGACAATTGTCTGCTCATGCGTGAGCATTCCTACGCTGCTTTCCCATTTCGCCATTGCTGTGTTTTGTTACATAGAGGTTCGTTACATCCAGGTTTAACTGTATTTTGTGTTTATGGTCACTTTAAACAAGAAAACATTTTTTTCTTGCTTCGCTAACTCATAACATCGAACCGTCTCGAGAACCGGTTCAAGCTTCCGAACCGGTTCGAGAACCGGTGCGGCCCCATGATTTGTAGAACCGGAGCTGAATTGGAGCGAAATGAATTCACCGGAACCTGAACCGGAACCCTACCGGTATTTTTTTTTCGGTTTGAAACCCTGGTAAGAAAGAAAGAAAAACCCAAGCCAAAGGAACAGCGCGCAAAAAAATCTTTTATGCCACCGATGGGTGTGTAGGCTAACTAGTCCGCCAAAGTAACATGATAAAAAAGTGGAGCACACTCTTCTGGTGGAAGAACGTTGCGCAACAATCCGTTGCTGTGCCGGACTTCTTTGGCACAGCGGCAGTCCACACAAACGCTGTGGCATACCATGCATACTGACAGGCACACCTAATATTTCTGTAACACTTTCCGCTGGTTTAGACGAAGACGGACCTTTGGTGGGGTATTAAGCTTCCAAGGGCACCAAAGAAAAAGAAGGAAAGAAGGTTGCACACTTAAAGCTGCTGCATCCTGGGAGCTTTAAATGAATTAGCCGGAAGTACACACTATTTCAAACGTATGACATCATTTGGCCGAATGTTCAAGCAAGGAATTTATCGCAGAGTGCGTCTCAATTGCGCTTGGGCTGCAGTCCCTAATTGTCTTTAAAAGAGCTTTCGGGCATTGAAAGTACGGCACCGTGTTTACCCATTAAAAATTAAGGTTCTATTGTGCGTGTTGTTTGGATAATTTAAAAAAAAAATTATTTCTTCAATCAACTAAAGTCAGGACTCCTCAATTTGTGTTTTCTTTTTCGCTCTTTTGTCAAGGAAACAAGCAGAAATACTTGGTAAGTGTCATCATCTGTTTATTTATTTCTTATACGTTAAAGGCCCCGTACCAATGTTTTTCTTAAAGTAGAGTTACGCGAGCGAACTGAGACATTTTCATTTAAAAACTGGTATTTTTTTAATGTACAGGGAAAATGCGCAGAATATATTTTTTCCAGTGCATTTTGTAAAGTCTTGGATACTACACATATAGCGGTTGCGATTAGACGACCGAAGTTTGCGGAGTGCAGAACCCCGTGTAAGTGGTTCTGCCTGAAGTTATTTCCGTTCTATATTCCTTGTTAGGTGTGTGTGATTGTTCGAAATTGTCCTACGGCGATTTAGATAGTCAAAAAGAAGTCAAATAGCAGATAATAAAAACCTTTCGATGTATAAAATATTGTTAGAAGCATCGGCAAAAGCTTTTCACTTTTGCCGAATGCTCGGAATCACGTCTTTATATTATCGTTGGTCCCGCACATGGCCCACCACACTGATTGTTTTAAAGTCCCGCCAAAACAACACGTTCGTGCGGCGAAGACTGCTCATTGGCTGCGCTGGATGCGGTTGTTCGAAACAAGGGGCACTCACACCAGAATCTCGGCGACGAAATCTTTAGCTTTTCTTCGAACTGTAGGCTTATTCCGGCGCTCTCGTTCATGGACGTCATTCCGTTGTAGATTCGTTCCGATTGTGCTTTGTCACAAGCATTGTTGAATCACCTAGGCAAGTAATGGCAGTGAGAAGAACGCGGTTCTGCTCTTGCACGAGATGAATAAGCTACACGCTCTCCGGCTTCATTCGGGACGCAAAATGCTGAAAACACTCATAAAATTGAGAAAGCCCAGTCGCGCAAGTGCTGCCGACAAAGCTAAAACTGAAGCTGACCGAGTACTACAATGAAAGTATCGAGACGTTAGGAATGCAGCTCGCGCATACAATGCGCAAAACATGACATTCCCGCGCTGAGAGCTCTTTGAAATACATTGCACGGAGATAATAAAATTATCGCGAGTTCTTTCTAGAGACATCTGAGACTCCTTGCGCATGGGCGAGAATCATAAAGCCGCGTGGGGGCCCGTCACCACAATCTGTGTACTTAGTTACAAACCAATCTGCACAGCTTTTTTTGTTGTTGTTCTCCTGATTCAACCCACAATATCCTCGGGCAACTTTTTACGCGGGCGTCGTGGAAGGCCTCTTACATCCTGATATGCAGATCATCAAAGCTCTTAGAGTGATAGAAGGAACCCACGCATCTTCGGTGACGGTAGCCTGAAATATGACTACGTGCGTACTCGATTCAAGTAATGCAAGAGTATAGCGTCTTGTAGAGGCGTCTTGTACTCTGCAACACGCGAGACCTTTCGCCCACGCAAGGCTCCGCATTTTCAAGAGGGTAGTGCCCGCATCCCATTCAAGGTTCATCGCCAAACTCGTGCATGGCTGCTTTTCTTTTTTTTTCTGGGGCGCTTACACTCAATGACCCGAGATGGAGGCCCCGCTGTTAGGTGTGTGGTGCCTATCCCGACGTTAAACACACTTACTGGACCGGTCCTCAGGCCAGGCGATCACCTCACTTTCTTCATCCACACCTTTTACCATCCCACATTCCATACTCATGGGAAGGCTGGGCAGCTCCTCCGTCTGATCTTCGCCCAATCATTTGGCCTCGCCTCGCCCAGAACATTGCCCACGTGCGGGGCCCTGACACCTGCGGCATACCCGTCTATAAACGCACTCCAGGCCCACCAGAACCCCATTTTCGGCAGCCTGGACATGGGCCGCTTTAAACAAAGTTTGATCTCCCTATCTCTCTCAATACACAATGCTACACTGGGAAGTTTTAATGCGACTTTACAGAGCTCAAGGTGTGTCGTTGCCTAAGCCTGAAATAGGTTTGTCCGTGTTTGTCCGTGTCCCGCAGTACGCCTGACTTCTCCCGCGTGGACGAGGATGATAGCAAGAATTACAATACTTTACATTCGTTTACATGACGCTTCTACTCAAATCATTACAAATGATGCCGACAAGGACGCTTACAGTTAATAATATTCATTGAGGTTTGTTGACGGTGATGACGCCACGAAACTACTACAATAATCTTACTACAGGTTAACTATAATACGTTTCAGAGAACCGCTTCCGGTGACGCTAAACTGCAGCATGCGTGCTTCACCAAAAGCTGCAGCTGTGGCGTGGCCTCATGGCGGACCCACGGTGACAGTGGAAAGCCTGGTGAAAGGTGTGATCGTGAGCTAGGGCCAGGTCGACGCGCTGCCGGGCGGGACTCTCCTTCCGCAGCAAGAACTGCCGGAACGCCGTCTCATCGTCGTAGGCCTCGCACGCAGACTCGGCGTACGAGATGAAGAACAGTTGCTCCGAGGAGAAGTTCTGGGCGTCGGCGAGGCGGTAGTCGGCCATGTTGCCACACAAGGGCTGCAGAGCCTGTCGGAACTCGAGGTGTGCCAAGGCCACGGCCACGTGTTCTAACACGTCTGTCGTGACCGCCTCGGCGGGTTTGTGCACTTGCAAGCCCTCCAAGGGGTCGAGAAGCGTCGGAAAGCGTGCCAGATAACAAGCCTGCTTGCCACGGTATTGGGCACGCGCAAGGGGCGACCACACGGACCTCTCGTCACTGGTCCGTCCGAGCGCTGCTTTTATCAGTGCCCTGGCCAGTCGAACACTAAGACGTGTATCGCGAAGGAGGGACACGTATCCCGATGTGACCCTCACACTCGTGCTAGGGTTGACAGCCACCAGAGAGACGTGCAGCACTCCGTCAGGACTATGCTCGATGCGCTGAGAGGAGAAGCTGCGAAGTTGCCGTTCGTCATCGTCGTCGTCGTCTATAATGCGCTTTACGGGGGACACGAACTCCTTTTCCACGAACCACTGGTAAAGGCTCAGGGCGCCTGTAGTGTACGATGGCAGAGGAGGCGGCACGCCGGGAATCGAGCCTGAAAGTAGGACCTCAGACGGGAACCAGAATTCTACTGTGGTACTCTGCACCCTCTGAATCACCTTAAGCTTCATCTCGTCGTCCATCCAAGAAAGGGAACGGATGCTCTCCTCGAGACGCCGTTTCGTTTCATTGGCTACCTTTCGCAGGTGGGTCAGGTTGAGACGGTGTTTGTACACCTCGAACCTAATTTCGAGAATTTGGCGTGGCACCACCCTCTCAGTCATCTGGCGACAGATTCTCTGCCGTTGAAGGGGTGGAACGACTTCGCCCACGTGCGCTGATGAAAACGCCCAAAGGTGGTCGACTGCGTAGTAACCCAGATAGTTTAAGCGTACCGTAGAGGCACATCAGCCATCATTTGACTCACTTCGCTTCCATACTTCGGCGATTGCAACTTTGCGTGGACGTTTTTATTCTTCAAATCGATGAGGTTGCCGAGTGCAGCGTCGAGAAACGCGGTGAAGGGTCCCTTAGCAGCAAACGCGGGCGCAGTCTGCTTGCCGGAATTTATGCTTGCAAGGCTGAGCACGAAGCTGAGCACTTCCATGGCTCTTTTCGCGGTCTCGTTTCCTTCCGGGGAAAGAAAACTCATCAATCTCTCGACTCTCTTGAGGAAGCTGGTGGTCGTGGAGTTATCCCGGAAGTCGCGAAGACTCAGTGGTGCCTCCACAGGCCCCAACATGATGGTCATAGTCGGGCGGACGCCACGCTCCCCACTCAAGCTGAGCAGTGAGGCCAGTGCGAGCAGCCACATTAGGCGACTCACGGCCCGCCAGAGGTTCAGAGAAACCGGCGCCTTTTCAAATGGGTAGCCCGACAAGCCGGACGAATTGAGGGCGTCTTTTAATGGTGTCGAACTAAGCTCGTTGATGGCTGCCGTGTTTCCGCAGGTTGTCCCGGCGGCAGTGGTGGCATCCCTTTTCAACAGCTCAATATGTCTCCATACGTTGTACTGGATGCCATTCAACGTGGGCTCGTCCGCGCTTTGCATGGTTATAGGGGTGCACGCCCATCTTCGCTTGCAGACGTAGTCGTAAAAACTGCCACACGGTTTTGAGGCTATCATGTTCGCCAGCGGGCTGGCTTCGCTCTTACAGTCCGACGAGTGGCAGAGCTTGTAGTCGCGCATGACAAGTACTGATGCGTCCCCCGACAGGTTGAATAACCACGGGCCGTGAATCAGTGTTCACTCGTCTTCCTCTTCATCGATCACCTCATGACCCCTCGTCGATCGGAAGGAGGCGGATTGTCTAATGAAGGCCAAAACACAGGAAAGTAGGCCTTGCGCTGGATACGGCTTCGCATGCTCCTCACCAAGTCGTGCGTACTTGGTGTAGGCCTCTTACTTGGTGAAGAAGCCAGACTTAACTTCGTGGTGGGCAGGGGTGTCTTAGATGTTGGTGGTGCTTGCGACACCGTGGAGGCAGGTGAGGCTGCTGATGTGGCAGTACTATCAGGGCTTTCGGATTCCTTCTTAGGCTTCATTTTCTTTTTTTTCTTTTTCTTGACCTTCTTTTTCTTCTTCTTTTTAAACTTTCCGTTCATTTCCTTTTTCTTTGACTTTTCTTCTTCTTTTAAACTTCTTTTTAATCTTTTTTTCTTCTTCGACTCCTTTTTATGCTTTTCTTTTTCTTGGCGCCATCTTCCACGACATAAGCAGCAACTGCTATGCGTAATGGGTCCCAAGCGCAATGTGCAGCCTCCTTCGCGTTAAAGAAGTCTATGTCACACACACCTGACACGGCTGACTGCCCCCCCCCCACCCCACCGACCCAAAGGTAATTTTTGCCGAGTTTTGCGCCTGATTATTCTCCTGCGTTTCTTCTTATTTATGAACCTTATGGCACACACCCGGCCTTTCTCGTTGCTCCTCTTCAATCCTCTGACGTGGGGCCCCTTCTATACTTTTTGTTCGCTCTCTGTACTTTTGTTCGACGCAACCACTTCCCTTTGGCTGTGTCGCCAACACACCCCCTTCTCATGTGCCTGTATGAAGAAGCAAGCCAAGTTGGCTGCTCGGCTGACCACTCCTTATAATTAAAGGTAGCCCTCCTATACAGCCACCCGCAATACTCACATACTTACAAAGGGATAATTGATCAGTAACTTTTATATTTCGTTGTACTTCAGCCGTAACGTTTGTTACATTTGCAATAATTTGAATAGATTTTCAAGCAGTCATGGTAATGTTAGCTTCGGTAAAATGTAAGCATCAGTGTAATTCGTCAGCAAGGTTGACAATTCCGGCTGTTTTCACTAAGGTCAACCAACAAGGGTGACCATTTGTATAATTACCGCAGCAATGATGTAGTTTCTTTATACGCTACAAAAAGAATGATTCGTGACCAACACTTGTATATGGCTTCAGTTTGTAGACTGAATTCGCGACTGTCTGAATTTAGACTGGTGGCATAATTCAACACAACACTAT
Organism: Haemaphysalis longicornis; assembly: GCF_048455015.1. Classification (NCBI taxonomy): domain Eukaryota; kingdom Metazoa; phylum Arthropoda; class Arachnida; order Ixodida; family Ixodidae; genus Haemaphysalis; species Haemaphysalis longicornis. Next base: position 67,893,902 of record NW_027526335.1, on the reverse strand, counting down.
TGAGAGTGCGGCGAACTGGGCAAGTTGGTGAATGTTCATGGTGAAAACAGCCCATCCAAGACGAAGACAGAAAAGGGAAAACACAAACACGGAGAGTAATGTTGGCCGGACCTTCTACGATGGCTTCGTGCACAGTAGTTTCGGCCGTTGTCAGGAAAGAGACCCCCGTTACTGGTTACTGGCTGCAATCAAACAACCGTTAAATCGTGAAACGTATTAGTTCGTCCGACTTTTCCTTCCACTTGCTAATTGCTGCGAAAACACAAAGGAAAGGTGGAGGGGGGAAAAACAGCGTGAACACAATCAGGTAAATGTAAACGTTCAGGTTACAAATAAACATTCCTCTGAGGTTCTGGCTTACACAATCTCCTGCACCTATACACCCCTGGCAGCGTACGTCATTTATGGATCCGGTACCCATAAACACTTCCGAATGGGAACAAGGCTACGTGACGCTCTCGTAAACTCCTCGGCGGGACCGGGTGCACCGCCCAAGTAGATTTCACAACCACCAGGAAAAACCCGCCTTGCTTCCCAAAGAGACTCGTGTCTAGAGCTGTGGCGCTATGGGACGTTTGTTTTGGCGGGGCAGACATTTCCTCTGCTTTCTGGTCACAATGAACTTCGGGCAGTTAGTTATATCGCGGTTAATGTGGGCGAAATTAATGTTACATATGAGGCCGAACTTTGTTGTATGCAAGGAAAAAACGTGAGACCACGTATAACGTGGCCAATACGAATAACGGAACGACCACCAGTTGTGTACGTACAATCAAAACCAGACAGGCATTCCAAGACTAGCTTGTCCGAACTTTGTCTTCGTGTGCGTTCGCTGTCTTAACGATTTATTTTAACCCTTATTCCAAAAACATTAAGTCTGTACACGATTCACAAGATCGAAAGAAGCATTCTTACGACCCCAACCGAAACTTACGGTGCTTAGTTCGCACAACGGCCGGAATGATAGTGCGCAAGTTCTAACAGGACACGTCCCGTCGTGCAATCAGCTCTCTCCGGTGGAAGGGGGTTGCACAAATATGCTTCTACAGTAGTGCAGTCTTGGGGGCACGAAATACAGCATGATGTCTGCGAGCGTGTGCGCACGCATTTCCATTGACGCAAACATTGCCGACAGAGACGAGGTTGTGCTGAGCACACAATATGCATTAAGAGTCGGAATGCCCAGAGGAATCAGTCGTCCTTGCATGCATTCGTCTCCGTGCAACGACAGCCCATCACGGAATTTTGTCACTTGCTTTCATACATAACCGCCATTCAACGAGCCACGTATTGACGGTCGCACTCGTATTTGGGAATGCCGGGGGCCTCGTTAAACAAGGGTGGCATCGTTCTGCCAACATTGGTGTGTCCCTTCCAGCAGGGTTCGCACGTTCTAGCTCGCTGCCCTTTGAACGCACGCTGCCCGTCACGCCCGTGGTAGGCACGTCGCTGTCAAGGGAGTCATTATCGTGGGAGTCGTGCCCGATTATTCCCGGCTACCCCTTTCTTTCTCTGCCGACGCTTCTCCCCTTTCGGTGGGCTTTTCCGCATGGGTTTATTTCGGTGTGAAAGGACGCATAATTGTCAGCTGCAGGCGCTGGACTGTTTATATTGCTGGCGTTTGGTGCACGCGTTGGAATGACCTTTGAACTTTGGCCTCTCCTACTTGCTTGTAGTGTTTCTCTCTTGATGGCCACGCAGCCGAGGGAGTACAATTTCCTCTTTGTGTGTATTTTCTGTTTGCGTCTTGTCCTTTTCGCGCTCGTCGGATGGGATTAAACATAGCGAATTAAGCCCTAGACGGAATACAGTGCCACTGGTCAAGCCCGGGAAGCAGCACAAAACAAACAACACTTGATTATACCCCTCCCCCCAAAAAGGAGGACTGCGTAACACTATGCCTGGAGCCCTAACGGAAACGAATCGGTTCACCAGCCACATTCGTACTTTGGGCGGATTAGGATAAGTTTTTGCAGTAGTGCGGTGTTCTATACGTGCGAGATTTCGTGACATAGATCCTTAGTGTATAAACTTTTGATGCTGTCAAGTTTAATATCATCATCATCATCCTCATCATCATCACCATCACCAGCCTTTCTATGCCCACTGCAGGGCAAAGGCCTCTCCCATCATTCTCCAATTACTCCGGTCCTGTGCCAACTGTGACCAATTTATCCCTGTAAACTTTTGATCTCATCCGCCCATCTAACTTTCTGCCGCCCCCTACTACGCTTGCCTTCTCTAGGGATCCACTCTGTTATCCTTAACGACCAACGTTTATCTTGCCTGCGCATTACATGCCCTGCCCAAGTCCATTTCTTCTTCTTAATTTCTACTAGTATGTCCTCAACACGCGTTTGTTCCCTGACCCACTCCGCTCTCGTCTTGTCCCTTAATGTTACACCTATCATTTTCCGCTCCATTGCCCTCTGAGTCGTTCTCAATTTAAGTTGAACACTCTTAGTGAGCCTCCAAGTTTCTGCCCCGTAGGTGAGTACCGGTAAAATGCAGCTGTTATACACTTTCTTCTTCAGGGACAATGGTAGGCTGCTATTCATTATCTGAGAATGTCTGCCGTATGCACTCCACCCCATTCTGATCCTTCTAGTTATCTCTGCCTGATGGTTGGGATCTGGGGTCACAACTTGGCCTAAGTAGATATATTCTTTTACCACTTCCACTACCTCACCCCCTATCCTAAACTGTTGTGCTGTCCCGAGGTTATTGATCATTACTTTAGTTTTCTGCATATTAATTTTCAGGCCCACGGTTCTACTCCGTTCGTCTAGTGCGGAAAGCATGCTTTGCAATTCGTCCCCCGAGTTACTTAGCAAGGCAATGTCATCAGCAAATCTGAGGTTACTGAGGTATTCTCCATTAACCCTTACTCCCACCTGTTCCAAATCCAACGTTCTGAATACTTCTTGTAAACATGCTGTGAATAACATTGGAGAGATTGTCTCCTTGTCTGACGCCCTTCCTTATAGGTATTTTACTGCTCTCCTTATAGAGGATGATGGTAGCTGTGGACCCATTGTAGATATTCTCTATAGTATTTTTACATGATGCTCATCCACCCATTGGTTCCGTAATGCCTGAATAACTGCTAGGGTTTCAAACGAGTCAAATGCTTTATCATCTATGAAGACTCTATATAGGGGTTCAGAATACGCAGCGCACTTCTCTATCACCTGATTGATCATGTGAATATGGTCCATTGTTGAATAACCTTTACGGAACCCTGCTTGTTCTTTAGGTTGACTGAAATTTAAGGTTGCAGAAATTCTGTTAGCGATTACCTTGGTAAGTACCTTGTAGACGACTGACAGTAAGCTGATCGGCCCGTAATTTTTCAAGTGCTTCATGTCGCCTTTCTTATGGATTAGGATGATGTTCGCGTTCTTCCAAGATTCCGGTACACTTGCGGTCATTAGGCATTGCGTATACAGGTTTGCCAGTTTTTCAAGTACAATTTCTCCGCCATCCTTCAAGAGGTCTGCTGTTATCTGATCCTCACCAGGTACTTTGCCCCCTTTCATTTCTTTCAAGGCCTTCCTTACTTCTTCGGTCGTTACTGGTGTGATGTCTATCTCCTCTGAACTACTTTCTCGTTCGGCATTATCCTGGATGTCCCGGCTACTGTACAGATCCCTATAGAACTCCTCGGCAACTGTGACTATGTTATCCCTATTTGTGATGACATTGCCTTGCTTATCTTTAAGTGAATACATCTGATTTTTCCCCACGCCAAGACGCCTCTTTACTGCTTTCAGGCTACCTCCGCTCTTTGCAGCGTATTCGATCCTCTCCATATTACACTTCCGTATGTCAGCTGTCTTACCCTTATTAACTTAGAAAGCTACGCTAGTTCTATTCTGTCAGCTGGGGTGGAGATTGTCATGGTTTGCCGTTTCCTAATTAGATATTTCGTCTCCTGGGAACGTTTACCAGTATCCTGTCAAGCCATCGTGCCCCCGACTTCTACTGCACACTCCGTGATATTGCGTGTAAGGTTGTCGCTGGCTTCCTGTGTCGTAAGCTCGACTTCCTCGGTAAGAGCTTAGTATCGGTTCTGCAGCGCGATCCTGAATTCTTCTACTTTACGCCTTACTGTTAGCTCATTAATCGGCTTCTTTCGTACTAGCTTGTTACGGTCTCTCTTCAAATCTAGCTTAATTCGAGATCTTACCATACGATGGTCACTACACCTTACCCTTCCGAGCACTTCCACATCCTTCACGACGCCAGGGTTATCACATAATAGGAAGTTTATTTCATTTTTATGATCCCCATTCGGGTTCCTCCACGTCCACTTCCGGCTCTCCCGTTTACAGAAGAAGGTATTCATTATGCGTAGGTTATTCCGTTCTGCAAACTCAACCAGTAGGTCCACCCTGCTATTTCTACACCCCAGACCATAGTTCCCAACTGCCTTGGCTCCAGCCTGATGCTTGCCTACTTTAGCATTGAAATGTCCCATAACTACGGTATACTGTGTTTTTACTTTAGCCATTGCCGATTCCACATCTTCATAGAAGCGTTCCACTACCTAATCGTCATGGCTGGATGTGGGGGCATAGCCCTGTACCACCTTGAGCTTGTACCTCTTATTGAGCCTAATTACAAGATCTGCTGCCCTTTCGTTAATGCTATAGTATTCTTCTATGTTGCCAGCTATGCTTTTATTGACTAGAAATCGTATACGCCCAGTTCTCTTCTGTCCTCTAGTCCACGGTAACATAGAACATGTCCATTTTTGAGCACCGTAAAGGCTTCACCTGTTCTCCTAACCTCACTAAGCTGTATGACATCCCATTTGATGCCCTTTAATTCCTCGAACAATACCTCTAGACTCGCTTCACTAGATAACGTTCTCGTGTTAAACGTTGCCAGGTTCAGATTCCAATGGCGGCCTGTCCGGGTCCACGTATTCTTAGCACCCCCTGCTGCGTCACAGGTCTGACCGCCGCCGTGGTCAGTTGCTTCACAGCCACTGAAGACTGAGTGCTGTAGGTTAATTGGCATATTCATGGGAGGTTGTGGTCGTTACTACACCAGGGTGACCAATCCTGCTCTGGTGAGGGAGTGCGTTACCGGCAATGGTCGCCGGGGTCAGGCCGCACCCAAAACCCCAACTGTAATTCAATAATTGCGCTTTTTTTTTTTGGGGGGGGGAGGGGGGATTGTCCGGCACCGGGATTCGAACCACGGTCTTTCTACACGCGAGGCGGATGCTATACCTCTACTCTCTACCTCTACGCCACCGCTGCACCGCACGGCGGTGCAGCGGAAAATCAAAAGTTGCCCGGAGGCACATATCGTAACAAAACACGCACCTTATTTTCGTCCCGCGAGTCTGTGCGAATGCGAATGCGCTCGTGCTTTCTGAGTTGGCTTTTAAATACACGTCAGGGGATTAACGCGCTCCGGAAGTTTCGGGATTAGAATACCTTCGCGGAGGGGCCAGTGGCCTACTAAGAAAGAGAAAAATAAAAAGTTGCCCGGGGGCACATACCGTAACGTTGTTCTCTAAACACGCAGCGTATTTTCTTCACGCGGCTGAGACTGAGCTGGGTACTGGGCGTCTGTGCGAACGCGAATGTGCTCGTGCTTTCTGAGTTGGCTTTTAAATTTTCACTTTCACTATTTTTAAGTTTAATATAACGGTAGCATACCCTCGAAAAGCGGAAAATTTGTTATGGACCGGAGTGTTTGGTGAGAAAAACGTTAAAACGGTTTAGGTTTAAATAAATTACCGTTTGTAAGTATGGCTGACTTCCAGCGATACAATTAACCCTCATGAAGGGAGGAAGGAGAAGGGAGAGGGAGGGCTGCACTAGTGTCACTAGATAAGGTTACAGAGTATCGGCACTCTTTTCCCCTATTGTTCCGTGCCTCCGCCATGTTCATTGGTCAGTGCGCATCACGTGACACTTGTTTACACTGCGACGGTTCATGGGCGCTGCCATTTTGTTGCTTGTGCATTTTCAGTCGGTAAACTGTGGAAGACTTAGCTTGTCCTCCCTGCTCTGCAGCCGCGCGTGACTAACGCTGTTCCGAACACGAATCAAAGATAACGTGTATAGCAACATCTCAGCAGCTGAAGTGCGTACGAAGATGCCGTTTTGCTGTATCTTCGGCAGTGTTGTTAACAAGCGCCCCGGTAGAAGTTAGCGGCGAGGCAATCTCGCAACACTGATAAACACCAAAATGGCCGCCGTTGCCGACTTGCGTGCCTGAGTGCCGCTACTCTTACACCTTATCTAGTGACACTATACTGCACTAGTTAACAACGCTACAGCCTAGATTTAGAGAGAGAGAGAGAGAGAGAGAGAGAGAGAGAGAGAGAAAGCGATCTTTAATAAAGTCTGGCGATGTTAGGCGGCCTTAAATATCTAACTTGCTCCGCCAGATGATGATGTGATAAAGTTGATGGGGATGATGTTGGAGAACTTGATGGGCAAAGAGGCGTTGAGTCATTTACAGCGACTGGTATAGTCCTCTAAAGTGCAGGTACGCGATCAGAGCTTTTGTATCCCGTAGAGCACGTTTCGGACATGCCTACCGACTTAAAACGTTCTTCTGTTAAATGTCCACTGAAAACCGCAGTACCAAACACGCGACAAATGACACCCTTTTGGCACTGAAGCGAGCACATTCACAGATTAGGTGCTGGAGGTTTTTTCTCATATCGCTGTGTGGGCAGAGGGGCCACGTAGTTTTTTCAACTGAAAGATGAAGTTGCGAGTCGATGCGACATTCAACCGCATGCGATGTAGAATTGCTTCTAATGGCTTGGAGACCCCTGCCGGTATTTTGAATTTTCAGTTTGTATCAATGCAAGATAGCGGTGCGTAATGACGCGATACGTCATCCCAGGTTTCTCGCTGCGTGTTCCGTGCCACGCTAGTTGCTAGGACAAAGGCATCTTTCCTAGAGAATGGTATGGATATTGCCGATAGACGACGGTTATGCCCAACGGATTCAGCACTGTCCGCCTTCACATTGCCGGTTATCCCACAATGGGCAGGTATGGGTTGGTGTGCATGTAGAGCTTGGACATATAAGGCGTGTATGTCAAACACAAGCTTGTTATTAGGAAATTACGCCCACCTCCCCTCGCGGCAACCCTGGTGTGATGCAACGCATCTCATGGGGGGTTCCATTGGCGTTTTCCATCGTATTGATTACGCTTATAGCAGGGATTCTCAGCGAAGGGGAGGTGGGCGGTCGACCGTCCACTGAGACAGCCGGAGCGCGGCATGCCTCTTTATATTCACAGCGCCCGAAGGAGAGGAGAGCGCGGAGAGAGAGAGTACTGCACATGCGCAGCGCGCGCAGCGCCGCCCACCGGCGCCTAGCAACGGAGTGAGAGCGCGCTGCGCCAACCCGCAGCTGTTTGGGAGAGAGTGTTCGGTATCGGAGAGAGGAGGAGAGGCACAGCTGTGCGGACAACGCCGGACAGACGCAGGAAGGACAGAGGGGCCAGCATGAGATGCGTTGCATCTAAAATAACGGTAGACATTGAAGTGCATCCCTGGAGTCTGCGAAGATAGCCCATTCTCATACGGGCTGTTTGAGGATGTGAGCGAAATCCACCCTCAGAGCTCGAAGTTTTATAGCTGTAGTTGACGTTTTGTGGCTGAGCATGGCACTGATGGTGGTGCGTGATCACGGTATCCACACCCCGATAGTGGATGATGTGGTAGCAGCGACCCATCAGTGCGGAGATGAGCATGACATTTGTAAGAACCTCATGAAGTTCTTCGTCTGGACTATATTTTCGTGAAATATGGTCCAGAGCGAAGAACTTCAAAGTGGTAGCCGGAACATGCTTCTCTCCGGCAATGCCGCGCACAAGGGTTGTGACTGGTTCGGGCAGGAACATGGAAGGCGGGTGATCAGGTGCTAGTAGCCTGTTGGTAGAGCTACCGTATTAAGTCTCGCACCTCTTTGGTCCAGCTTGTCGCTGCAGAATTCCCACGCTGTCTTGCGCCAATCAGCATACGCGAAAAGGGAGCAATTTTTTCGTGCCTAGAGCGGTTGGTGAGAGTTGCCAGCATTCTGTCAGCTTTACCCTTCATGTGAAGAAGGGCAAAATATGGCTAATAAAAATTATCCCCAATTCACGCTGTGAAGGTGGCTGTAAAGTAAAGCTTTAAACGACGCCCACAACAAGTGCCCAAGCGACGTCACTTTAATTCATACACGTGGCTCTACAAAGAGTGAAACCAGAGATTTTTCGGGGCGCCCCAAACGCAGCAGCGTCTGACACGGCCGGGTAAAGCGGCGGACGCCGCCGCTGTAGCCCGGCTGTGCGTCGGCGGAAAGAAAACGGACAGGAGCGTCGAAGGGTGAGACAGCGGAACCTAGCCATCCTGATGTGCTAGCTAGGGGCTAAAGCAACGCGTTACACGAGCGCACACACCGAAACAATTTGGCATGTGAGCTTAGTGATTCCCATTTATACCGATTTAAACTAGGTAGTTTAGTAAATCTGATTATTGCAAAAAGCTGAGGGAACTGTTATAATCGCTAGTTATCAGACCCAGTTGCTTCTTTCGCATTTTGTAAAAACTCTTAAAACACAACCGAATTGGTATTCAGCAAGTTAAAAAACGAAGCCCCGTTCGCGGCAAACAGTGCGCATAAGGTAGCATTTCTCTAGCGTCCAGATGCCTGTATGTGGTGTCTACATTTTCCTTTCCCGCCCGGCAAACCAATCCTTAACGTTTCTTTGCTGTACGCTCACTCAATTCCGTGGGGTTCGGGATCCACAGCAGGTGCTGTCGAAAAAGTTAATCAAGCCGTGCGAAGAAAGTGCGCAATGGACTTGACGCAGTGCCAGAACAGGCCCAAAACAACTGTCGCTAAAGCACAGTACAAAGCCGTCCCGCCAACCCACCCGCCGGCGCGAGAAGTCTCTTGGGTGCGGGGAACGCTGGGTAATAACACCCTATCGCCTCGTCATCTACACTGCGCTCCGTGAGTGATATGCGCCCTCCCCATACCCAGCCACGTTGGGAGTTTCTTGTCCCGCACGCCACGAAAGGACCGTTGGCAAGTAGAGGTAGAAAGCTTTGCTTTAATATAGCTTGGAGTTGGATAGCGAAAAAGAGGCCGTGTGCGTGTGTATGAGCGTCACACCCCAATACACAAATGAAGAAGCTCTGTATGATCCTCTTTCTCAGTGTGTGCGCGTGGGTGTGCGCGTCCACACCCACACACATTGTCTATTGGGATAGTTGGGAATGCACAGCGTCCCCTGTTTGGAATAAACCCCCACCTATCTCTCTGAGTGGACTGTCAGAATGCTACTGATTAAAAATATTTGCCGCGTATCTGCTCCTTTCGTTGCAAATGCCGACAAAAGATGATAGTCTTTCGTCAACGTTTGTAAAGTAAATGCTTCCCTTCGCTTTCCCGCTCACCTCTCATGCTGTTCCTCTCCCGTCGCATTCCTCCCAAGGTAAACACCCTAGAGGTTTGCTCAAGTCAATTTAAAGTTTCCGCGTTCCACTACTCCAGGCCGGGTGCCTCGATGCCAGCGCTTCCGTACGGCGGAGACGCACTGGAATCGAGGCACCATACTTCAACTTTAATAGAACCACGTTTCCCTACTCCACGTGCGTTTTATGCGGAAAGGGGAACCTATCTAGTGGAACCTTTCATAACTGCTTGCGTGTGATTTCTTAAATTGCCGCTAGAAGCTATACTGGCACAGGCGAGAGCAGGCGAAACAGTGATTTTTTATTGCGTAGATGCAGTATTTCATTTGAATCCACCATCCATGAATTTGTAACGAAGGAAAACTGCAAATATCACTTATGTATTGATTTTCTGCCTCATATTTGCGTAATGTTGTGTTCTGGTTCAACAATGTTGGCAAGTATGAACATTGCCACCGGGCTTAGATGTTTAAATTTGGCTGTGAATATATAAACATATTGTGCAGCTTATATTTCACTTTGGCCAAGTGACTGAATCGGGTTATGTCGGGGACTCGTTGAATAGCGATGCGGATTGATCGTTCGCCTCGTTCTTCTGTGAGGCTCTACTTGGGAAGACATCACCCATGCCGTGGGGCCCTCAATGACCGGTTCCCTAGGTTTCGCCGTGATTGTAGCGGGGCGGCCCTGCATGTTACGTTGGGTAGCCCATTCCTGCTAGATGCCGTCAACCTACCGAACACTGAACCACCATCTCGGACACTAATGACGCGTCATCATGGCATCCTGGCAGGTTGTTAAGCCACTGACAAGAGCCCATGTCTTTTACTTCGCGGCCCCGAAGGACGTCACCGTGGATGACCTTGTGAATGCCCCGGAAAGAATCGTAGATCGTTATGACCTGGGCACCATGATGCATCAGGGTGGTTTCATGTTCTTCGCAGTAGCGACTGCGGCTGCTGCTGCTGCTTGCAAGCTCGCCGAGAAAGGAGCCGTCGTCATAAACGGCGTTTCGTATCCTGTGGCCTGAATGGGCCCACAGGTCGTCTCTGTGACGGTGTACCGCCTGAACCCCATTGTGAGTAACGCGGAACTTGCGGCAGCACTGAGACCGTATGGAAAGGTCCGCAACGTCAGCCAGCTGGCATGGAGGAGTCTTCAGTATGTCAAGACCGGCATGCGACTTCTGAAGATGGAAATGGCCAAGGCGGTCTCTAACTTCATGAAGATTCGACGTTTTAAGGCCCAGTTTGAATACAAAGGTGTTCTACGGGTATGTGCCCACTGCAATCAGAAAAATCACCAAGTTAGCGGCTGCAAGACACCCTGGTACGGCTGCTGCTCGGAGTACGGCCACGACGAAGTCGACTGCACTGCCCAGTGTCTGCAAGGGCAACCATGCCACCTCTGACTGCCTGCGGCCCCGCTCCTATGCGGATTGCGCGAGCGATTTCTCTGAGACGCCTTGCGCCCCCATCCGTCAGTAGGCTCTCGAAAGTACAAGCGACTTTCCCAAGCTGCCCCGGGCCCCCTTGAGCTAGCCTGCCGAGGCGTCAAGCGAAGGTACCACTTTGGGCAACACCACGACGATTGATGAATCACCAAGCGACAGCTAAGAGATGTGACTCGAGAGCTGCCTGTCCCCTTCGGAAAAAGAGATTGCACCTACGGGAGCAGTCACGTTATCGTCTGCTACCAATACCTCCCTCTTCACGAGCGTCAGCTCTGCCGAGTGCAATGACCTCACGGAGAATCCTCAGCGCATTCAAGGGCGTGCACTGAAAAAACGTTGCTCTCCCTGGGTCCTCGAGCGGTTCGCGCAGCCACGGAAGGAACAAAGCAAAACCGGCACGAGCAGCAGGGCAACGGTTAGCCGTTCTCGTCTGGCCTCTAGGTCGCCTGTAGCTGGTCACAGTACGGCCAGTACCAGTGCTGCTCCTACACCCAATGTTAAGGACTCTCGTCTCGTCAATCCTGTCAGCCAAGTCGCTGCTCTGCTGAGCTCCCCAATTTCTCCTGGAGTGGCTCGAAGCGTGCACCAAGCAAAGGCAACCTTCTTCGGCGGAGTCAGGTGATGGGAGAGGCACTGATGAGCCCCGCACTGCTGGCCCCTCCCTCGTTGTGACCGACCATCACGTCGCCAACCCGATCAACTAGGTGCATGACTTGCTTCCTCCCTGACACTCTCCCCCTGATCGCCTAGATGCGTCCAAGCAGGCGTTGCCGTCGTCGTCAGCGGACACCGATGATTCCGACGACAAGGAATTGCGCATTGAAGTCGACGTGCTGTCCTACGCAAGTGAGTTTTGAGGATGGGATGGTTAACGTGGTTTGTGCACTTATCCCCTTTATGCTGGCGCGTTTTCTTACTTTGAATGTCCAGGGCTTTCGGGACGTGGAAAAAAAGAGAGAGGTGATGCGCTATGCTCGGGCGCAACATTTTCACCTTCTCTTTTTGCAGGAGTGCAATATTCGTACTCCACGCGATGGTCTTTTGCTTCGCGAGCGCTTTCGTATGCAAGCTTTTCTCGCCCTATTAGACAGGATGGGTTCGCGCGTAGGCGCCTTATTTCTGCGCGAGAGCTTGCGCCGCAAAGCTCATTGTACCTAAAGTATCGCAGGGCGCGCTTCGGTTCGGTGGGCGTGGGGATTAATCGGTCCCGACTCCCGCGATTATGACTACTTTGACAGCGACGTGCCCACCACTGGCGTGACAGGCAGCGTGTATTCCAAAGGCAGCGAGCTAGAACGTGCCAGCCCGGCGAGAATAGAGACAGAGAGAGAGAGAGAGAGAATACATTTATTGAGCGTCTAAATTGGGAGTGGTTCCCTATTCACTGGAGCCCATATGATGTCATGGCCGCCTGCGCCCGGTCGACCAGCGCTAGCTGGGTCGCCAGGGAGGAGCTGGACATCAAAATCTCCCATTGCTCTCTAAAAGAGGGGCAGAAAAATGTTGGCAGAACGATGCCACCCTTGTTTAACGAGGCCCCCGGCATTCCCAAATACGAGAATGACCGTCAATATCTGCTTCGTAGAATGACCGTTGTGTAGGAAAGCAAGTGACAAAATTCCGTTGTGGGCTGTCGTTGCACGGAGACGAATGCATGCAAGGACGACTGATTCCTCTGGGCATTCCGATTCTTAATGGATATTGTGTGCTCAGCACAACCTCGTCCCTGTCGGCAATGTTTGCGTCCATGAACATGCGTGCGCACACACTCGCACACATCGTGCTGTATTTCGTGCCACCAAGACTGCACTACTGCAGAAGCATATCTGCGCAACCCCTCACCACGGACAGAGCTGATTGCACGACGGAACGTGTCCTGTTAGAACTTCCGCAATATCATTCCGGACGTTGTGCGAACTAAGCACCGTAAGTTTGGGTTGGGGTCGTAAGAATGCTTCTTCCGATCTTACGAATCGTGTACAGACTTAATGTTGTTGGAATAAGGGTTAAAATAAATCGTTAAGACAGCGAACGCACACGACGACAAAGTTCTGACAAGCTAGTTTTGGAATGCCTGTCTAGTTTTGATTGTACGTACACAACTGGTGGTCCTTCCGTTATTCGTATTGCACACGTTATACGTGGCCTCACGTTTTTTCCTTGCATACAGCAAAGTTCGGCCTCATATGTAACATTAGTTTCGCCCACATTAACAAACTGCCCGAAGTTAATTGCGGCCAGAAATCAGAGGAAACGTCTGCCCCGCCAAAACAAACGTCCCATAGCGCCACAGCTCTGGACACGAGTCTCCTTGGGAAGCAAGGCGGTTTCTTCCTGGTAGTTGCGAAAGCTACATGAGCGATGCCCCCGGGCCCGCCAAGGAGTCTACGACAGCATCACTTACCCATATTCGTATTCGGAAGTGTTTATGGGTACCGTATCCACAAACGACGTACGCTGTGAGGGGTGTATACGTGCAAAAGATCGTGTAAGCCAAAACCTCGGAAGAACGTTTATTTGTAATATGAACGTTTACATTTGCCTGTGTATGTTCACACTGTTTTCCCCCCTCCACCTTTCCTCTTGCGTTTTCGCAGCAATTAGCAAGTGGAAGGAAGAATTCGGACGAACTAATACGTTTCACGATTTAAAGGGACACTGATGTGATTTGTAAACATCGCGGGATTACTAGCGCACATTTTAGTCCGGAGTCCATAGGCCATGTTTCGGCCACTCTCTTAGTGCGTTTACGCGAATTTATTCAGTAGAAAAATTAATTCGTAAATGCTGTCCTCCTCTCTGCATCCTCGCCCATTTTCTGTGGCGTTTTCGTGTGACGTCAGTAGGAGATGACTTGGTTTGACTGCGAAACTGCAAGGCTCACCGACCCAGCGTTTAGTACGGCGGCCGCCGACGAGTCGTCGCAATTTCTTCCCTCAGTTGAAACTAAGCCACGACACGTTTGTGGATGGACGAATGTGCCTTTATTTACTTTGTTAGTTTGTACACTGTATCAAGCTCCAAGTTCAGGTCGCTCCACACAAGCGCTGCACAAGCACACATGCGATGCTTCGCTGACTGGTACGCTCGCAGAAAACCTAAGGCCACTTGAAGGCAGGAGAAGAGTCAACGAAGTCAATATAGGTACTAAGGAAATAAAATCAACTGAAACTTTTACCGTACGGCGTAAAAACTAGGGCGCAAGAAGCACTCTTTTGCGCTAGGCGAACAAGCACAGCGGTCAGCAGCACGACTACGCATTTGCGAACACTTTTCGGTCTAAGAAACGCAGTTGCTATACGTGAGATATTGTGGGAATTTGGGGGACGCTTACTGCACTGCTATACAACAAATAGTCACCTAAGCTGCTTAAAACGCTAAAACTAAATAAAAGTGTTAACTGGTCATACATTATATACCTTATATTTCCGCAGTCGACGGCGCTGGCCCGTGGGCGAGTGGTTTCGAGCGCTAGGTATGTTATTTTGCAAGTCACAAGTGCGAATCCCCGAGGGCACATGCTTTTGTTTTTGTAAGTTGACTTTTTCGTTTTCGGCTGATGTTTTCTATACTGAGTTCAACATTTTTGGGCCGTTGCGTTCACTGTTCCACGAAATAGTTCACAGAACGCGCGCAAGCTAACACTGACGCGCTAGCGAGTTGTCGTTGGCGTGCTGTTGCCATAAGCACCAACTGCTTGCTGGCAGTGGGCACTGGCCAGAATCAGCAGACCCTTGGCCTGGTGCGAACACGCTTTTTACGACACAGGCATGAGTGATGCCAGCTCCAAATATGGGGGAAAAGCGCATGGCACTTGACCGTCTGCGGGGACGCGGAGGGCGTTCACCCACTGCGTAGGCCTCGGCTAGTGATTGCTACGATTCCAAGCCGTCCTGGGAGGCTCATCTTATGCATTTTACAGCCGAAAATATGGCAGAAGCGCGGGACGACGATTACTGAGAAATCGAGAATGCCCATGCAACGATGTGGTCGGATGTCAAGCATGTTTTTTTTTTTTTTATGTATATATAGAACCGAAACCGAAACTTGTTTTAATGGTAATCTTGGACATCGTCCAATCACGGTGCATCTCCCCCCGTCGTCACAGCGTTTAGTTGGTGCGGCCACTGCAGACCGCGCATGGTAGTGTTTCTTCTATCGTGCTTTATAAAATAATTACCGACTTACCAACCGGATAAACGATGAAAAGTGTGTTAATTTGAGCCAGTCTACGCACTGCAAGCCAAAATGGGTGCTTGACAAATTCACTTCAGCGTCCCTTTAACGGTTGTTTTAAGGCAGCCGATAAAGGGGTATGTTTACTGACCACGGCCGAAACGACTGTCCATGAAGAGCTCGTAGAAAGTCCGGCAAACATTACTCTTAATACGGTTTTCTTGAATTCAGTCAGCAGTCTAAATTCACACAGCCGCGAATTAGTCAACAAAAGGAAGCCATGTACAAGTGTTGGTCAGGAGTAATTCTGTTTGTAACGTAAACGAATTACATCATTGCTGCGGCGATTATACATATGGTCACCCTTGTTGACTGACCTCAGCGAAGAAAAAAACGGAATTGTCAACCTTGCAAACGACTTACACTGCAGATGCTTGCGATTTACCGAAGCTAACATTACCATGACTGCTTTAAAATATTTTAAATTCATTGCAAATGTAACAAACGTTACGGCTGAAGTAGACCGAAATATATGTTTTTTTTTTTTTTTGCGGAGGTTTGCTATTCAGCATAAGGGGAAATTAAATGTACAGATACATTCCGGATTCCCGAAGGAATCGGAGCAGGGGGCCATGATGTGGTCTTTGTACCCACGCCATGAAATCTGGCGGACGTCCGGGGTGCGGGCCGCAGGTGGCGATGTGCACAGCGAGTAGGCTTCACAGGGCAGGGCAACTCCACACCAGGCGCTCTGCTGTAGCCTGACCAACTGGAGCGGGGCAAAAGGGGCAGGTGGAGTTGAAAAGGGCATTGTATTGAGGTGGCCAGGACCTCGTCACAGCTGTTGTGAGGGCGACTCCCAGGCGAAGACGTCTGAGCAGGACCTCATCTTGGCGAAACAACCCGCCAGGGAGATCCACACCGCGCGGGGGTATGAGAGCGCGCGCAGTGTGCTGTAGACGTTCTTTTTCACTTGCAAGGCGAACACCGCTTGACGAAGGTGCAAGAGGAGCTGGATATTGCACACGCACGGGGTGTCTCCCGGCATCTGCAGTCTGCATTGCGGGGTAGATTTTCCCTTGGCGCCATGACACGCGCACACGACATGGATACGTGTCCACTATGTCCTGGATATGTTATAACCAATTATCCCTATGAGTAGGTATGTGAGAATTCCGTGTGCCTGTAAGGGAGGGCTACCTCTTATTATAAGTAGAGGTCTGCCGAGCAGCCAACATTGGCTTGCTTTTTCGTACATGCACATGAGAATGGGCTGCTTTGACACAGCTTTGACACAGCTCCTGACACAGCTGTCACCGTGACTGGCCAATCCACTTTCAGGAGTGGGTACGTTGTTAGGACTATATTCAACATTATTTTAACGTAACCATATTTTGAGACTGACTATGTATCAGGCAACATGATACTCATTGTAAACCAACAGCATCTTGGCAAAAACACTGTTTTTTTACCCAGAAAAAGGGCTGTATGCGCATACGATGAAGTGTCGACGTCGCTAGACGATTGTCCACTCGGCCGCGTGTCTATATCGTCTGGTTCACCGCGCACGCAAGGCAGTAGAGGGCATTGGAGCCCTGCACCACTGCCTCTCGGTGCCACGAAGTTCCTTTCCATCGAGTGGCCGTGCCTGGTGTAAGGCTACCACCCATGCTGAACCCAGCCGGGAGCTGTAGAACACGGCACAATATCCCGGTGGAGTGCCACCCAACCACTTGAAAAAGGCCTATAAATAAACGTTTTTCAAGACCAGTTCTGTTACACAATCAGTATGTTCCGTGCACGAGAATACTTACGTAATGCAAGAAGGCAATCAGCATCGCTGATTACTCTAGCGCACCGTCCTTGTATGGATTTTCTCATATTCCTATACCACCCCGATCGCGCTTATTCTTGCTTGTGTCTTAATGCTGGGAACGTCATTGAGCAATACTTATTACATTTCCAGTCAGTACGCTATTCCGCGTTTTCGTCCTGCGGACAACAGCCCTTCATAAAAAATAATGCTTTTTCGAATTCCTTTATCTAAATCAGGGATCAAATGTGGCGCAGCAGATACACACGGGACGGAAAGAATACACACGGACGAGCGCTCGTCCGTGTGTTATTCTTTCCGTCCCGTGTGTTTCTGCTGCGCTACATTTGATCACTATGAATTACCAACTAGCCCAGCCTACAGCTAAATCAGAGCACTGCTTCCAGAATTTCGTTGCCACATTGCTTTAAAACGATCAACACCGCACGTCCTCTAGGTTTCTCGAAGCACGGGATCTGAAGTGCAGCTTCCGACAGCAAGGTTCTTGCGGCTGTATTCTTTTTAAATTACCGCCTTCTTTTTTCCTGAAAAGAACGTGACAGGTAATGACAGCCCGTTCATGGCTACTGACTTCTTCTCGCCTAACAAAAATTTAAGAAGCTAGCTAGCTACGAGGACTAAACGCCCCATCAAATAATCAGGGCAAACACAGTGCGACGTATTCCCAATGTATTCCGAATGCGCGATGAAAAGTCTAAAAAATCAACTACCCCTCTGTCTAACGACCATGATGGGAAAACGCGAAGCTTATTCGTTCAGTTCGTCGTTTGATCGTTAAGTCGCTTGGCTCTGATATAGCGCTGATTTGGCGGGTTCGACGCGGGTCGACGCACTAAAGCCTTGCGTTTTCCCATCGCTGTCGTTACTCAGAGAAGTAGTTCTTTGTTTGAAGTAAACTTAGAGAATGAAGGTACATTCTTTAAGTGCGGTAGTATTGACTCAATTAGGATCACTAAGATACACACGACTTTACATTTGCACACTATTCAGGGCCGTGCTGGGCGTCGCTTTGTGCGATGGTTTACCGTTTCGTATCTTACGGCGGAGCGGCCGAAGCAAGCATGATGCCGCAACAAGGAAAAAGGCACTAGCTCCATCGAAAAGGAACCGTTTGAGGTTCTTGCCGCAGCATCATTACGGTTTTTTTTTTTTACATTCCATAGACCCATATGTCAGAATGCAGCTGCCAGAGCGTCTATCCCGCCACTTGGAGACGTTGTTCCATACGCTTCGTCTTAAAGGAGCCATGAAGAGAAAATGCAAGTTGGTTTTATTCGAAAGATTTCGTGTTTTATAGTGCCCCCAGCGCTTGTCCGGATACAAACGGTGCTTTATTCACTGAGAAATTACACAATTTAGGTTAAAATTTTGATTTTCCCGCTCAATCGTGCGTTTTCGTGGTCCCAAATGACATCACAGGAACCGACCGCTCTGCAGCCTAGAGTACCTTCATTCACGCCATATTTACGCATCCGCCGTACAGGGTAGAGACACGTATACGCTGGCGCCGCCATTTTCGGTTGCTCGCTCGCCGCCGAAGCAAGTCACTGTGTCAAAACCGCGCTAAAATTATCGCCGTAACGCGGTTTACTGAAGAAGTTTGAATCATATTGTCTGTTTCGCGTTGCTAGGTCTCGTGGGAAACGAAAAGAATAACGCGTTGAGCCCGTTGGCCCAATTGCGGCGGCACGGGACCGTTCAAAGGTTGTCTCCACCCTGTACAGCGGTGTTGGTTTGTTCCCGCGTTTCTTTACGTTCCGTAACCTAGATGGCGCCACCATACCGTGGCAAGCGTTTGGTTTGTTTTTGCCCGCATTTAAACCTGGCTTGTTTTTGTTCTGGGAGAAAATATTCCTTCCCTGAAACAGTGCTCGCTCGACAAATGGGGTCACGTAAGACACCGTTGCTTGCGTCAATTGGCCAGTGTCGTCTGAGACAACCCCAAGCCCCGTAGTGCTGTGCAGCTAAACCAAGCATGCTGTGCGCAGTACGAACAGCAGAACGCATCAGTACTTCTATGTTTACATGTGCTTTCGTAACTTCCACTGTTTGTCCCATCATTCTTATTGCTTTGTAAAGAATGTGCCCTAAATTAAAGCGCAAATCGCTCGTTCGTCTAGTTTGTAAGCTCTACCTAATTTTCGTCTGCTTCTGCCAGCCTCCGCCAATCGCAGAGCTTAGCTCATGTGACATCATAGGTTCAGTTGCGGGAAATGAGCTGGTGGGTCGCATGACCATTCCCGTTTTTCCTAATTATGTAGCTTATTTGAGCGAAGTTTACGTTAAAAGTGGTGTCAGTATGATTCTAACGAGACAATCTTTTGAATGAACCAAACTTGTGTTTTCTCTTCATGGCTCCTTTAATGCAGCACTAACAAACTCCTATCTACATCGGATCGGCCAGACATCAAGCCCATATTGCGATAATTGTGGTTCACTTGAAACTGTTGAACATATATTACTGGAGTGCTCTGCCTATGCCTACACAAGGTGCCGTTTACAACATAAAACTGATTGCCTCCACGCTAGACCATTGACACTGAGATTGGTACTTGGAGCATGGCCCTCTCCCTCCGCTCAGCGCAAAATCTTGCCCGCGCTATTCGAATTCCTCCAGGACATTGGTGTGTTCACGAAATTGTAGCCCTGTCTTCATATCAAGAACCTTTGAACTCAATGCCCTGAAGAAGGATCATATTTTATTTTTTTCTCCACTACTCCTCTCCTCTCCTTCACTACACCTACTACCTTCTTTCCTCTCCTCCTTTCCCCGCATAGTAGCATGCCGGTGTACTGATCTCGGCAAACTTCTCTGCATTTTCCTCTGTAATAAAGAGTTTCTCTCTCTCTTTATCTCCATTGCGGACCTCAATATTTCCTCGACGTCACTTGGCCTCTGTAGTTTCGGCGAGATGGAACTGCGGATCCTCCCGACGAGCACTGACGTTGCTGGATGGCTGCCTGCTCCCCCTCTGAACGAACCACACAGGGCCTACCCATTACGGCAGCCAATTTCACACTACGAGAATGTGATCCTCTTGAGGTATGCAGCACTTTGGTTGAGATCGGCCAACTAAACAATCAACCACGAGAACGGTTCGCGTTTAACAGTGGTCGCGATTAAACTCAACGATGGAACAACAAACTCGACGACTAATGTTTCCGCTTTTATTGTCGCTACACCGAGACGTAGTTGTTTTCTTTTTCTTTCAGTTCACCCACGATCCTTCATCATCATCGTCAGAGAAAGTGGTCTTTCCAGCAAAGCGTAGTGGCGTACGACGGCAGCAGTGAGGACACTAAAGATTCGCTTGAAAAAAGAACACGAACTTCGCAGGCGCCCGCTGACTGCTGAATAGCCTTTTGGAGTGGTCTGGTTGTGAGGACAAATAGGGTGGGGTGTTTTCTGCTGACCTCCTTTGCCGTGTACGCATTGAAAGGGAAGAAAGGAGAAAAAACTGTAAAAGTGCTCCGGGCACTAGCTATAATGGGTTCCTAAAGAGGATAGGGAGAGGGTGCATTTTGCGGGAGGCGAAACTCCGGACCACAATAAAAGCAAGGAACAACGACGCCATCGGCGGTGAGACGTTGGACTGGCGCCCCCTGGCTCTGACTTCGGCATAGGTACTCAAGCCGCTGTCGTCTGCTACACTCCGTTTGTGAGGGGCAGCAGCGCCTGTGCTAGAAACGCCAGCTTTGGTGCTTTAGTGCATTAAAAGCGTATTTCTAATTATTCCGTTTTTTTCTGCCAGCTTCTGACACATCTGAATAATTTCAAGTTGTATCCCCCCAAGTTTGCAACACACGGCAAGAGAGAGAACAATTTTCTTCAGAGCATCGGTCAGAAGATCGTGTGTAACTAGTGCTTTCTAGCTCATTCGGGAGGTTCAGTGCTCGGAGCTCCTCGATAAACAGTCAAAATGAGTAGGCTTCCCTACGGTATTTTGGAGATGCTCTTATAAAGACTAAACAGTATAATGTTGCGTACCAAGCTGCGGGCCCGTACACGCGCAACGGACAGCAGGAAATAAAGCGGATATCTATTATTCCTTTCGTTATTGTTTACTTGCATCATATGAAATTTTTTTCTGCTCCCAACACCTTAATTTTTCTGCACAGTCACAGACGTCTTATTACTAGGTTTGGGGGTGTCTGGGAGGCACGCAAAGATCGTGTGGATATTTTGTTCAGGCTGTATTTCATACATTCCTTTCTCCACAAATTGGCTTTCGTTATGGCTGCGTGAACAAAGGTGCATATCCGCAGCGTGCGTTCTTTATTCCCGTGCAATACAATAACAAGGTTCGTGCTACGCCACCGCGATCACGCCCCAGACAACGTTGTCCAGAATACTTGAAGGCGCCTTTTGTGCTCCGAATTCCTGTCGTAAGCATCGCTATCATATCGAACTGACTCTCAACCCGAACAATTATGACATGATTACGGTGTTGAAGGCTTGATATACTCGCTAACGAACGCAATAAATAGTATACGTGCTTAAATGACAAGAATCGAAACCGATGAATATTTCCAAGCAGCTGTTTATTGTTTTGCAACCACTCCAGGCGTCAAGAGCAAATCCTGGTCTACTCGCAATGGCGTTCTATGAATTAAGAAAAATTACTCTTACTCTCTTTTCCTGGACTGAGGACTCGGCCAACAAATCAACTCGATTTCACTATTAAATAACGTTTCCTCCTCGTGCTCCCCCTCCTTCTCCTCCTCCTCTTAAGTACAGTTTTGTTATAACGCATATCTGAATATTTAAAAGATATGGATGCGGGAAATGCGCCAAAATGTCCCTTCAGGTCTAAACATATAGTTACTGCATCTTTACCGTAGACGTGACTCGTTTTTCCCAATAAACCTCTATACTGGTTAGAAGTCTGGCATAAAACCAGCGCGTGCCTATATACACAATGAGTTATTTGGAACTACTACAGTTTTTGCAGCCCATAGTACCTGCCGGCATACTTTCACGCCATGACAACGTAAAGTGACGTGATACAATACTTTTGAGTGTTTGGCAAGGTGGCAAAAACTGTCTTACCTTATGATTACGGGGAATCGTAATGGCTTCTGCCAAATCCGACAGCCCCGCAGGCCAGGAATTTGTTTTGGTCTTGTATTTTCGCTGTTGTTGGTTACCAGCAGCTGGCTGTTCCCTTTGTTCGAAAGACTGCTTAATAAAGAAGCTGACGCCTAGCTCCTACTCTTCCCGCTCCGCACAGAACCGGCTCCGCAAGGAAGAAGGCGACGCCGGCAATATTTCTTCCATAGCGGTATCCAAACTATACTTAAACTGACGCCTGGAGCTACTGTATGCTATTTTCAGTCTATTATTATAATAAAAAGTTACATACACGCAAAATCTGGTGCGGGCAAGCATAATACGTCAACCGAGCACCAAGAAAGAGCAGGGAAAGCTTGTCTGAGTGAAGCAGACGACAAATGCGAGAATCCCTCAGCCGACATCACGGAGGCGCTTCGCAGTGCCGCCCATGGTCGCGCTCACCGCCAATAGAGAGGCAGAAGACACCGTTTGGCCTTCTCTACAGGCCAAATATTGGGCATTATAACGGTGCACGTTGCCACATCCCTCCTACTCCCTTATCTTATCCGTAAATAGAAGGTAGGACCACAAGTACATACTATGGATAGATCTAAGAGATATTAGAAATCAACCATCTTCATTTTCGTCAGCCCCCCAAGAATGGCAGGAAGGCGATAAATCTCCTTGTAACAGCTATCGAAGTGGTGGTGGTAACACGCATTTATTCGATGTACAAGAGATACAAAGACGCCACATTACGCTTTAGCGAATTTCGGTGTCTAGGGGAGAGGGATTAGGTAATGGCAGTTGGGGAAAAAGTATGGTACATCCAATTGGGTATGAAATTAAAGGAAATGGTGAATGCCAGAGTTCTCGACGTAGTTTCGTAGAGCGGTGACCAGGCGCCGTTGTTCGCTCTGATAGGAACGACTTGGATAAAGCCAATCATTAGGGCTGGGTGGGCTTGCCAATCCTATGTTTTTGAAGGCTTGTTGTCGACAGTCGGCAAAGCGAGGGCAGCCCGACAGGATGTGTGCAATGTCGTTATTGGCTGAGCACCGTGAACACTCGGGATCATCTAGACTGGCGTATCCTGCAGCGCGAAAGTGTGGTGTTCTTGCCGATCCAGTTATAATCCTGTGAACGATAGTGCGCCAATGTCTGGACGCTTCCCTCCTGGAGCTGCTCAGAGTTTCAGCTTCCTTTCCACGTTGCAGCGGGTGTAGAACTCCGAGCTCGAAGTAGGTGAAGGTTCCACCGCTGTGTTTTCACAGTTCTTATCCGTCTGCTCATCCTGAGATGCAGATGATGGCACTATAACCGAAGGAAGCTCAGGAGAATGTCCATGCTCATAATAGAAGGGGTGAGCCCGGTGATGCAGCTTTGCC
The DNA here is from genome assembly GCF_048455015.1 of Haemaphysalis longicornis. Lineage (NCBI taxonomy): Eukaryota > Metazoa > Arthropoda > Arachnida > Ixodida > Ixodidae > Haemaphysalis > Haemaphysalis longicornis. Next base: position 67,870,549 of record NW_027526335.1, on the reverse strand, counting down.
CAGTTGCTGTGTCCCTTGCGGCTTGCTCCGCATGTTCGTGGGCCTTGCCTTTGCATGAGATTCCCACGTGAACCGGTATCCATAAAAGGTCACAAGACTTCCGCGGGTCCGCAGCGTTCTGAGTCGTTCCCGGGTATTTAAGATGACCTCGGAGGTTTCATCTGGTCGCTTTAAGCAGCGTAGGACTATGATCGCGTCTGTAAGAATCACCGATTCTTTGAAACGTTCTTGCGTTTCAAGCCGTTGAACAGCTCGCTGAATGGCCATCCGTTCGGCCATCTCAGGTGTCGGGTTGTCGAAAAGGTGTATCTTACGCTTTTCATCGCATTCGGGACACACGAAGGCAGCACCCACCCGCCCAGTGACTGGATCAACTGAGCCGTCGGTGAAAACCGTGAGAGCCGTGTTATAGTCCTCGTCTGGTCGTTTAAGTGCCAAGGATTCTCGGGCCAGTTTCCGTTGCTCAGCCCTCCAGTCATGAAGGCCGGTGCGGTGTCCAGGAATTGGAGCTCACGCGGCCACATCTGCTGTCCACGGGGCTCGCGGGAACTGCCTTCTGGGTCCTTGCGGTCGCTGTTTGAGATATTGCTTTATGATGCAACGTCCGGCTGGTGTCTTAGCTAGGCGATGCTGTTCCGCGCTAGATGCGTGTTGGAAGAGAGGTGGGCAAGGGTGTTCATACCAGCCTCTGTGTAGAGGTCCAAGCTGGGAGTCTGTGCTGGAAGTCCAAGGGCTATGTTGATGCCCCGCCTGTTCAAAACCTCGAGCTTATTAGCTTGGGTCTTGGTAGGGCAGATGTGCGGTAGCCCGTATAGTATCCTAGATTGAAATAGACCTCGGTGTAGGCGAAGGAGCGTCTTGGTAGAACAACCCCACTCATAACCTGCGCACCGTTTGAGTATATCGAGAGGTCGTATGCAAGTACCTCTTAATGCGCTAACTTCACTTTGGTTGCGTAGGTTGGCGTCGACTATGAGGCCCAGTATGCGGGCTGTAAAAACTCTGTGCACAGCTTGGCCATGAAGGTGGAGTTGGATGTCTGGGGGTCTCGAGGTTTAACTTCTTTTAAGCCGATATTTCATGCGCGAACACAGGCGAAAACCCAATATTTTCAAGTTTAACCTCTTCGGAACGTCAATTCCGGATCAATTGACAACAAGGATCTGTGTTTATAAACGCCGGTAAGCAGTTACTTGAAGTGAGTGATTGCATTGACCGTCACGAATCCATCATATTTCAAAATGAGACCAGTACGAATGCGAGATGCTCCCTTAAATGACTTTGAGGACTATTTTATAAAGCATGAGGGCCGCTTGCTCATACAGCTTGGCTGCGTTTGTATCAAAAAGGAACGGTAGGGCGAGTTGAACCGTAGATACCGTACAGAACCGCGCGGCACAAAAATGTGCCACGTCGTTAGGGGCTCTCGTACCCATACTGTGCAAAAAAACATCCCCCTCGCGAGGGGCATGGTCAAATGCAGAGCATTTTCGGGGGGCGCACGACGTTAAGTAGGTTGGGTTACGTTAATATTGTTGCAGTTGGTGCTGTTGGTTGTTTTTAAAGCGTAGCGCTTCCAGGCTGGACACTTTGTGTGTGCAAGTGGTCTTCTATTTTTCCTTTTCTCTGGCACGGAGTGCGCGCGCTTGTAAAGGCGTTCTTCGCGCCGCTTTTGCGGCATTTTATCTGGTTCGAAAGAAATTGACAGCGAGAGCGAACGCCGAGAACCGCCCCATCACGGCACGACCGCGCCACGACCACGTCACGACTACGTCACGATCACGCCACAACTGTTGTTGCTCCCGCGCCAAACTACGACGCATGCGCGCCCCACCTGTTGCTGAACGCGATCCGAGCACGCAGAGAACACGCGAGGAGCAGCGGACAGCAGGCGAGGAGGAGTGGGGGAGAGGGCGCGCCTGGAACGGCTGTTGCGGACAACGAGGAACGCCAACACCGGGTGACATCGTGAGTTAAAGAAATGCTCTGCATTTAAAAGTACTTGGGAGGTGTAACGCGCCGAAGGTACACCTGTGCTATCAGACGCGCCGTAGTGGAGGGCTCAGGATTCATTTTGAAACCTCCAGGCTTGGTTTTCAGGTCTGTCGATTTGTTGTCAAATTGGCGACTTTTCCAGACTCGTGGCGACAGAAGTTTAAGTGTGGCGACTTGACTAGTGCCTGGCTCTTTTGAGCAGCGGTAATTTTACATATTTCCGGGCCTTTCCGACGCAGAACTTTCTACAAAGACGATCCTATATGACCTTTCAGCCATCGAGACAAACTGAACAAACAGCACAGAACAAACTTTTAGGCAGGTGGTGAGGATCGGGCAAAATCCAGAATAGCCTCCAACGAATGAGTAACTCAAACACACCACCGTGCAGCGCTACTTCCCGGCATGAACCAAAATTTCTCTGTTTAATATCCCGGTTAGTAGAAATTAAGAAGAAGAAATGGACGTGCAGGGCATGTAATGCGAAGGCAAGATAACCGTTAGTCTTTAAGGGTAACAGAGCAGATCCCTAAGAAGGTAAGCGTGGCATGGGGTGGCAGAAAGTTATATGGGCAGATGAGATCAAGACGTTTGCGGGGATAAACTGGTCGCAGTTAGCACAGGACCGGGGTAATTGGAGATTAATAGGAGAGGCCTCTGCCCTGCAGTGGGCGTAGATAGGCTGGTGATGACCTGATGCTTTATGAACAGCATCAAAGCTTCAAACAACCCCGTTAGTTTGAAGTGTGATGCTTCAGTCGTTTACAGGAGCTTAAGGTTTCATGCTGTGCCGTTGGAAGTGTGCCTGACGAGTTTTACTACGCACGGGAATGTAAAGAGGCAGGGAAAGTGGTAAAATATGTTGTGCAGCGGGCTCCCGTTCTAAGTTTATTGGCCTGTCTGGAATGTAGGGTTGTGTCTTAGGAAGTACTGCTGGGTTCTTGACCACACACGCCGCGTTCCCACAAGGCATTCAAAGCAGTGCTGTTATTTCTCCGCAGCAGTAGCCTGGCAGCGAGACTGTATTGTTGAGGCCTGTCTTGATGAACAATAACACATGAACTGTATAAGTATAGGCAAATTTTGTTTATAGCCATTCTTTCATCTTTCATTTTTTGGACATCTTTATATCTCTCATCCTCTATCCATGATCTCTATTTCCTTTCCCATACCCACACACGGAATAGCTGACCATCATACCGACCTTTCTGCGTTTTTTTTTTTATTTCAAATTTTTTCTTCTCTTTTTAGCTATTTTCCAGGCGGTAGTCAATCGCTGTCCGTTTTCCGCTCTATGGCAAATGAATAAAATTTGTGACACGGTTTTTTACAGCTCAGAATTTCGCTATTTTTACTGAGAACGTAATCAAAAAGTACTTACTAGCATCTCCGTGCTGAGAATGGCGACTTCTCTGGCTCCTTTTCAAGCATGCACTTTGAGGTGTCCACGTTTTTGGCTTCTTTCGGCAATTTCCCGGTGTCTTTTCCTTATGAGGACCTGGCAACCCTGCCTCCACGGGATGTATAGCGTGCGCGAGAATGGAGACCAACGGGCGTTTTCGCCTTTCGCAATCATTTGAAAATCAACCAACCACGGCGCAGGTCAAAACCGCGTCATTGGGCTAAGCAGCACAACGCCTTAACCAGTGAGCCACCGCGCGGGGCGTGGTTCTGTATACGGTTCGGCCTCGCCACTGCACTCAGGGGTTTGGTGATTTCAAGATTATACAGCAAACAGCTGGTTGATAACAGTTCGAGCAAAAAAGTTATTTCCATATGTCGATGACCTTTTACTAGTATTTATGCTGGACATATTGCAGAATTTTAAACATTCTTAAACCTCAAACCGATAACCAATAATCTTTTTTTCGAGACGCTGAATTCTTGTTGAACAGCATTGAATTTGTATGTATTTAGTACGCCCCCCCCCCCCCCCCGTCACTTAAGGCCTAGAGCTGCATTATTCCTCCGCGCATTGGACTTTCAACACAGATCAAGCGGGCTGTTGCCAAATCCAGTGTCGGTGTCGCTCTATCCGGGACTGGTGGTCACGAAGCGGGTAGTTGTTTTAATTCCTAGGCGGAGCGACCAGACAAATTTGGGTATACCCGAAACGTGCTCTCCGGTGTCCCTAAAGCCTTGCGAAGGGAAATGTTGCATCTAACTAGGAAGAAAGACAGACCAACGTCATCATTCTGCCACAGTTGCACCTCCCCTTATGCATCGAGTGTCATGGGCAAGGCAGGGGTCACATTAGTTTTTGCGGCGCCTAACAAACTGATCTCTCTAGGTAATAAGTGGATCAAGAAGGCATAAAAAACTAGCGCGCGATAACAATTACATCGACAAATATGCCAGGTGCTGTTGTCGTCTACGCCATACGACTTTCAATTGACTTGAACGTTTAATGCGCAAACTACATGAAGACGAAGAAAGAAGACGAGACAACGCGCATTGCCTCGTCTTCTTTTTTCGTATTCGTGTAGTTTGCGCATGGAACGTTCAAGTATGACATACCAACTCGCCCAAACCTATACTTTATTTTGACAATTGTCACATCGGCGAATTGATCGCGCGAGCGCGTTCGTTCAGTATCACGTTCCGAGGCAGGAGGCAGCTTAACTTCAACTGCGCTCCAAAGTTCGGGCAATGCAACATAGTGGAGATATTACGAATAAAGGGCACAGGAGATTCGCTAGGCATGTAACATTTCGGTAGATGGCAACTGTTTCTGCACATTTCAGTCTCCCTTCAGACAAAGGAGGGTTTGACCCGGATGAAGGCTGGTCGGGCAACATGAATTCCAAGACGAGGGTTCCACTCTCCCCATCACGACAGTAGCACGTTTTCTTTCTCTCGAACCAAGAATTTACTTGTTCTGCGCCGCAGTTAACCAGCAAACCAGACAGCCTGCCAGCCATCTGACAAAGCGAACACCGCTACTTCAATGCACCGCGCAGCCGGGAAGTAACGGCTGCAGATATCCCGGAAATTTGATTTGACGTAATAACCGGAAGTGATATCGCTGATGTCACAGCCAGTTATGACATAGCTTTTGTGATTAATTATTCTCGTCAGCGCCCATGCCCCAGCGGACAACTTTGAAGCTAGCGATTTTGATGGGAAAAAATGGCGCTATAAAGAACAGGACGAACCGAAAGAAGACGCACCACACTTCCGCGAATGGTGCGCCTTCTTTCTGTTCACCCTGTCCTCTTTGGGGCAATTTTTTCTCATTATGTGATACCAACTACCCCGTCAGGTTGATTTAGTAAACTTGTAACCGTGACCGCATGGGTTCACATAACAGACATGGAAATGTTATAAATGCTCCAACACATTCATTTCCCGTGCGTCTCATCTGAACGTTTTTAAGTGTTCGAGTTTCCCGGCGTCTAATTGTCCCGCAGTACACCTGACTTCTCCAGCGTGAACGCGGACGATGGCGAGAATTCGTTTACATGTCAAATCCTTACTGATGACACCGACAAGGACACTGATTATTAATAATTTATTCATTGAGGTTTGTTTCAATCTTACTACAGCTAAACTATAACGTTTCAGAGAATCGCTTCCGGTGACGCTAAACTGCGTGCTTCACCAAAAGCTGCAGCTGTGGCGTGGCCTCATGGCGGACCCACGGTGACAGTGGAAAGCCTGGTGAAAGGTGGGATCGTGGGCTAGCGCCAGGTCGACGCGCTGCCGGGCGGGACTCTCCTTCCGCAGCAAGAACTGCCGGAACGCCGTCTCATCGTCGTAGGCCTCGCACGCAGACTCGGCGTACGAGATGAAGAACAGTTGCTCCGAGGAGAAGTTCTGGGCGTCGGCGAGGCGGTAGTCGGCCATGTTGCCACGCAAGGGCTGCAGAGCCTGTCGGAACTCGAGGTGGGCCAAGGCCACGGCCACGTGTTCTAACACGTCTGTCGTGACCGCCTCGGCGGGTTTGTGCACTTCCAAGCCCTCCAAGGGGTCGAGAAGCGTTGGAAAGCGTGCGAGAAAACAAGCCTGCTTGCCACGGTACTGAGCACGCGCAAGGGGGGACCACATGGACTTCTCGTCACTGGTCCGTCCGAGCGCTGCTTCGATCAGTGCCCTGGCCAGTCGAACACTAAGACGTGTATCGCGAAGGAGGGATACGTATCCCGATGTGGCCCTCACACTCGTACTAGGGTTCACAGCCACCAGAGGGACGTGCAGCACTCCGTCAGGACTATGCTCGATGCGCTGAGAGAACAAGCTGCGAGGTGGCCGTACGTCGTCGTCGTCTATAATGTGCTTTAAGGAAGACACGAACTCATTTTCCACGCACCACTGGTAAAGGCTCAGGGCGCCGGTAATGTGCGATGGCAGAGGAGGCGACACGCCGGGCATCGAGCCTGAAAGGAGGAGCTCGGACGGGAAAGAGAATTGTACGGTGGTCCTCTGCACCCTCTCAATTACCTTAAGCTTCATCTGGTCGTCCATCCAAGAAAGAGAAAGGATGCTCTTCTCGAGACGCCGTTTCGTTTCATTGGCTACCCTGCGGAGGTGGGTCAGGTTGAGATAGTTTTTGTACACCTTGTACCCAATTTCGAGAATTTGGCGTGGCACCGCCCTCTCAGTCATCTGGAGACAGATTCTCTGCCGTTGAAGGGGTGGAACGACGTCGCCCACGTGCGCTGGGGAGAACGCCCAAAGGTGATCGACAGCGTAGTAACCCAGATAGTTGAGAGCGGACCGTAGAGGCACAACAGCCATCATTTGACTCACTTCGCTTCCATACTTCGGCGATTGCAACTTTGCGTGGACGTTTTTATTCTTCAAATCGATGAGGTCGCCGAGTGCAGCGTCGAGAAACGTGGTGAAGGGTCCCTTAGCGGCAAACGCGGGCGCAGTCTGCTTGCCGGAATTTATGCTAGCAAGGCTGAGCACGAAGCTGAGCACTTCCATGGCTCTTTTCGCGGTCTCGTTTCCATCCGGGGAAAGAAAACTCATCGATCTCTCGACTCTCTTGAGGAAGCTGGTGGTCGTGGAGTTATCCCGGAAGTCGCGAAGACTCAGTGGTGCCTCCGCAGGACCCAAAATGATGGTCAGAGTCGGTCGGGGGCCGCGCTCCACACTCAAGCTGAGCAGTGAGGCCAGTGCGAGCAGCCGCATTAGGCGACCCGCGGCCCTCCAGGGGCTCAAAGCAACCCGCGTCTTTTCGAATGGCCAGCCCGACAAGCCGGACGAATTGAGTAGTTCTTGAAATGAAGTCGACCCAAGCTCGTTGATGGCTGCCGTGTTCACGCAGCTTGTCCAGACGGCAGTTGCGGCGTCCCTTTTGGTTTTGAACAGCTCGATATGTCTCCATACGTTGTCCTGGATGTCATTCAACGTGAGCTCGTCCGCGCTGCGCAAGGTTATAAGGGTTCGCTCCCATTGTCGCTTGCAGACGTAGTCGTAAAAACTGTCACACGGCTTTGAGCCTAGCATGTTGGCCAGCCTGCTGGCTTCGCTCTTACAGTCCGACGAGTGGCAGAGCTTGTAGGCGCGCAAAGCAAGTGCTGATGCGGCCCCCGACAGGTTAAACAACCACGGGCCGTGCATCACTGTTCCCTCATCGTCCTCTTCATCGATCACGTCTCGAAGCCTGCTCTCTCGGCCGGAGGCGTAGTGGCCAATCAGGGCCAAAACGCAGGCGACGATGCCCACGACGAAGATGACACTGATCACGAGGCCACCTCGGTTAAAATTGCGCGGCACAAAATTGTACGGTGCCCTCCAAGAGCTGTCGTCGGGCCGCTTTACCGGGGCGCCAACCGCTACACCGCTGTACGTGGAGCCCGTTGACGAGAAGCTCGAGGGTTCCCGCTTGAAAGAGTAAAGAAGCTTAATGCTGTCCGCGCTGTTCGTGGTGGTTTCAGCTCTAGGCGGGCCAGTCAGATGTTTTCCGAGGAGGGGCGCAGACGCCGTGTAAGGTGTCAGCATGGCCGTCGGGGGTGCCGGAAGCTTGGGCTCCTTCCCTACCTCAATTGTGAGCGAGCGCTGTTTGGTGGGTGCCCGCCTTATTTGCGACTGATGCATCATCTGAGGAACTCCTAGAGCCGGCTGCACCGTGAACAAAGAATGCGGCCTCAGCCGCGGCAATAATGGTGACAAGCATGCTGTAGGAGATGGCCTCAAGCTTGCTAACATAGGTGGCGGGACGGGTGGCGGCATTAATTGTGGCCGGAGGGGCGGCATCGGCGGTGGAAGAGCGGGAGCCAAGGGCATTGTTGGCGGCAGCATGTTAGTTGTAACTGTCAAAGAAACGGGAGGAGCCGCTTCGGTGGGAGGGAGTGGAGCGCACGTAATGTCGCCCAGAACAGGCGGTCCGTAGCCTTCCACGAAGCGGGGATAGCGGGGCGGAAGGCGCTCATAAGAACGTGCTTGTGGACGCCGACCGGATAACCTAGGACCGTACATGTCAAGTGGCGGCATGGGAAGCATGCGTGAGCCAATCCTCCCGGTTATCTCGCGGTCCTTTCGGTAGAGCAGCAGCTTGTCGCGGCGGTAACGCCGCCGCCTGCGTCGGCGCCGTCTGCTCGAGCGTCGCGACCCGGACGACGGGCTACTCGACGACGAGCGCGAGCAGTGGCACCTCTTCCTCGATGAGCGGGAAGTGCGCGACGAGCGCCTACAGCCCGACCGGCGTCGCCTTCTCTCGTCCGACCGCGATCGACGCCGTGGCTCGTCATCGTAATCGTTGTCTCGCACACTTCGCCTTGAAGATTTCCGAGAGGGAATCAATGGTGCTTCGATTATGACGGGCCTCTGTACTACAACGGGCGGCGCAATCGGTCCCCCACAGTTGGTGCATTGGGATGAAGTCCGCTGCACCTGCGCTGCCCGCTGAACCGGCCTGTCCCAAACCTCGGGAGGAGGTTCCGGCGGGCGCACCTTCTCTCTGGACCAAGACATGGACCGGGCATTCTGAGGGGGCATTTCGGGCAGTGGGGCCATCTGGTAGCTTTTCTGTGAACCACTGCTGTGTGAGGCGACCCGAATATTCCCGTCATCTCCAAGGACCACGTGTGTGACGATGCGGTATTTCTTAACGCTTCCACTGCGGCTGCCTGAACCTGCGGAACTCGAGCTGCCCCTGCGCCCTTCGCTCGGCGGAGGAAGGTAGGCCTCGCGCTGGATGCGGCCTCGCATGCTCCTCAGCAAGTCGTCCGTCTGTGTCGATGTCGTACTTTGTGTCGAAGCCAGGCTTACCGTCGTGGCGGGCTGTGTTGGTGGAGTTTGCGACACCGTGGGGCTAGATGAGGCCGCTGATGTGGCAGTACTATCGAGGCTTTTCGATTTCTTCTTAGGCTTCTTTTTCTTTTTCTTGCCCTTCTTTTTCTTCTTCCTCTTAGACTTTTTCTTCTTTTTCTTCTTCTTTCTAGACTTCTTTTTCTTCTTCTTTTTCTTCTTCTTTTTCTTTTTCTTTTTCTTCTTCCTTTTCTTTTTCTTTTTCTTGGCGTCATCTTCCACGACATAGGCAACAACTGTTGTGCGTAGCGGGTCCCCAGCGCTAAGTGCAGCTTCCTTCGCGTCAGAGAAGTCTATATCGCCCGTGGCACGGCCGACTGCCCCGACCGACCCAAAGGTAAGTTTCTCCGTTTTTCGGGCCGGATTACTGTCTTTCGCTCTTTCTTCTCCGCGAACTCTATTGTACACACCCGGCCTTGTGCGTTGCTCGTCTTCAATCCTCTGAAATGGGGCCCCTTCTGTACATTCTGTTCGCTCTCTACGGCTCTGCCGAATGACCTCTCCTTCCAAGACACCTGCGGGTTCACCTATGGCCGCTGTTTTCATGGGCATCTGATGAATATTTCGGTTCAAAACCGAGTTCAAGACTCGGCATCTTCCTTCGGTTGCGGGCAGGGACGGTACACCAAAGACTGAAAGCATCGTGGCAGACTTTTTCCTTCTGGAGCCTGTAGACACACCCGTAGAACTGCTGCTATTTTTTGGTGAAACTTCACTGTCTTCGGTTTCGCTGCTCTCCTTGACGATGGAATGCTTTTTCGTGTGGTGGCGCCTGTGACTCCTATCTGAAGCCATTCCATTGCTTGTGGGACGTTTGTGCGGCGGATCGGAGATACACGGCGAGCTCACCAGCTTATGCACAGCAGCAGGGCTTGACCTCCCGAACTGCTGCACCCGCCCTTCACTCTCCGTAGGCAGTTTCTGGGTGGACACGACCCCTGCATGAACCCAGGAAGCATCGTCGCACTCGTGACCTGGGATCGAACGAAAAGGCGCGCTTTCAGATTGTGGTACTCTCTTGAAGTCCCGTTACCAGGGTTATTTTGTTGCAGCATAAGGGCTATGGTAACGTTGTTTCACCGCGGTAGCGTTCAATGACAGGCGGATGGCAGGATGGACGTACGGACAGATGGACGGCGCAGCCACCACATGTAGAAAGGAACTCAGACAATGTAATGCATTATTTTAGAATCTAGCGCTAAATCTTACGCGCACTGTGGTATATTGAGCAGTTTCAGTTAAGCCTTCACCGACTGGCGGAGCAGCCAACCTGAAGCTTTCGAGGCCTGTTACGCAGCGGTGTCTATGTACAACGGTTTGCGCTGCATACGATAATGATTCCTGCGCTACCTGTCAAAAGCAATGCGAGCGCTACCTTGCAAGAAAAGCAGCCTTAACTATAGCTGAACGTTTGAACAAAGACCATGTATCGCATACAATGTAAGTTCTATAGTTTTCCTGAAAAACAGGCATCAGTGATGGGCTCGAATATAATATGCGAAAAAGGACGATAAACAAACCCCCTCGCATGGATAAATTTTCGCTATACTCATCATTTTGCATCAAAACAATCCGTGCAGATGCAGAAAACGCTGCAGATTGCGCAAAATTAAACAGGACAAATATACTGGTTTTCACCAGAGGTGTTGCTTTTCACCACAGTGCAATGCCGAAAAATTTAAGAACTATTGAAACCCCTGTTCCTCCATTTTGTGGGGCTCTACAAAACTCCCTTCACCTCATGTGTTCGGGGTTACGCGGCGTTTTCGACTTCCACCGCAGGTTTCGGGAGAACACCGCTAGGTGACACATGTGCCCCTCATGTTCTTCTCACCTTTTATCCTCTGACAGCGGAAATTTCGGTCCCAGCTAACATGTCTTATTACCTTTTGAAGCCGCTAACATGCTGCTTGCGAACATAGGACCCGAAAACCACGCTTTCTCGGTTACGAATAGGCTTTGCACTAAATACTGTTTTTTAATACTGAATACTTGGAACATTTAATACTTCGCAATGAATACTGTTTTAGACAATACGTTTTAGGTCCTTTTTTCGCTGTCTTTCTTTTTTCTTTTTTTCTTGTCACGTATTAAAATCATGTGTTAGAAATACATGTATTAGAAATCATGTATTAAAAAACCACAGTGCCTTTTTTGTTGTTTGTTATCATGGCTTTCCTACTTTGCGCAGTTTTTTACTTGTATTATTTTGTATGATTTGAACTGCAATGATGTTGCTGAGTGCCGTGTGCAGCGACCCTACGGGCGCAGTCAGACGGTCACACTTGTCGCCCTTCGCCCACGAGCCACTGCATTGTGTTTTACTATTGTTGTTTGAGTTGTTGAATAAATAACCGAGCGTTTTCAAGAACTAGGCCTCATTGTGGTCTCGCCTACGCCTAGGCGCGCTCTATTTATGCTAATCCCGATTATGTGAATCCAGCTGCTTCGGGACAGGAAGGAAACGACCCAAGACGTGCGTGCGACGGGACGGGTCTATGCAGTGCCATCGCACGGCAATGTGGGTAAACTGCCGAACCGAGCAACAGCAACAGAAGTTCGAAATATGACACCCTGGGACGAACACCCCAAAATGTTTGTTACACAAAGAAAAAACACTCGACTTAAAAAGGAAGCTCGCAATTACGCATAAGACTTGAAGTTAGTGAAGACGTACGCAACCTTCACGACCATCACGATGGTTTAAGTCTACGATCGCAGCCGATTTGCTTCTTCGTGGCCGCAACTACCTTTACTGCATCATTGTTGCTATAACGGCGAAGAAGAAGCAAATCGAAAAAGCAGAACGAACGAACGGAACGCGCACATTTAAGCTAGGCGCCCGCATGTTAGCGTGTACCCTATCACGTGTTCTGTGTCGAGGAGGTGGCGTTATTCCTCTACCTACAGTCACAGCCGAGGGAGTAAGCCGTGTGACTATCGGGTACTAACTCATAGTCGTAGCCGAGTGGGTGTGACGACTGGCTCTGAATTCGTTGATCTACAAAACACAGGTTTGAATCCCGCCGGCGCCAGTGAACTCTTTTCGTTATACTGTTATACCGGGTTTTGTGAAAGGACGAAATCAACGAATTGTTAAACAGCCTCTCTGGTAAAATGGTCTATGCCGCTAAGAGTAACCACGTTATCAGTACATACCCTTCGTACAGCCATGATCAATATATAAGCAGTAAAGTAGTCTAAACACAAAGCACTACATGGCAAACAACAGCGACACAACAAAGACTTACAGAGGGACACCAGACATGCTCGCTTCCTGGATTTTCGAAACACCCACAGTAGTAGTAGTAAAGAGTTTTATTCGGCTAAAACTACAGGCCGAACATGTCGACCGCCTGGTCGACCAGACGGCTCTTTTCTTCCCACTGTTCTTTCCCTTGAATTGAAAGGGAATGGGAGGAATAGAAGCTCGACAGCTAAACCGCAGGGCAGTGCAAAATGAAATGGGGTAAATCCAGCGTAAGCAGCGGGACATTTGGGACGGCAGAAAATATTACACTGAGTTCGATGCGCTTCATGTTGCGCTCCAGAGGTATATACATAAACCATATGGGGCATTAATAAAAAGGCAATTTAATGATAGGGCCCCCATGGAAAACGTACGTATAGTATAGATGTGTATCCGCGGACATATGTCCTTGGGAAAAATACGCGCAACCTGACAAGACCAACGCGGAAGCTTTGCAATTGTATTTGTCGTGCCGCTCGAGGCAGCGCGAGCGAAAATTTGTGTTCATCTTTTGTTTGTTCTTTTTTATTTTCCCTCTGCTCACCTTCGCCCTCTCATCATGCTCACCCTCTCACCAATGCAGCCTATGACGCAGAATTAAGTGTCGAAAAAGGCACAACACCCCCTTCCTTGATGAACAACGCTAGGACGCCACGCTTCGGACAATGATTGTGCAGTGCCCGTTTTTGTTTTTATACTGACTGTCATCTTCTGGATCATTTGAAAACACGGTAACAATGAAATCAAGACTTGAGGAAATGCTCCAGACAGTTCGCACTCGCTCAAAGCATAGATGGCGCCGTGCATGGCCGGATGACTGCTTTCTAGCGCATTAGACGGCACAGCGCTCGTCCACTCACCAGCGGAGATGTCGAGGTGGCCCCGACGCCCACCCCTCGTGAGCTCCAGCAGCTGGTCAAGGCTGTCGTCGGACGCCATCACAGCAGCTCAGCGCTGAGTCGCGTCGCCAGAGGAGGCCCCTAGCCAACGTCGGCGGGGCTATATTCGTTCTCGTAGGCTCCCTTCACGGCGTCTCCCAAGCCGCTACGGCGTGCAGGGGCGGGCCATCGAAGCCGTTGGCTCCAGCCTGAGCTCGCGCTTCGGTACGCCTCTTCTTTTTTGCCCCCCTGTCACCAAGATGACGACGATCACGTCCTAGGAGGGGCTGACCAAAGCTCACAAGACACGGCGCACCCTAAACCCTCTCTCATTTAGAAGGTCTGACCAAAGCTCACAAGACACGGCGCACCCTAAACCCTCTCTCATTTAGAAGGTCGCTTCTGGAATTCCTGGGCTCAGTGTAGCCGTTGAACGAGGTACCGATATCAACCGAGTGTTGAATAATAAATTAGGGGCAATGAGATATTACATTTAAAGCAGCTAATATATTGGTTCGTTAATTGTTAATGAAAACAAGACATCACACCCTCGCACGGTGTGATAGCTTGTTTTATAAGAAACCGCATGGCATACATACAAAAGCCAAAGTTATAGCTCTAGCAATCAGACAGCCTGTCGGCAGTTCATAACTAAAACAGGTCGCAGACATAGAGTGACAAGCTAATCAACACTACAGTCGCTCAAGCACCGTGCCGCCATGCGGCCGTCGTAATAACTGGCTGTGTCTATTCTTACTTGGTTTGGCTCAAAACATGCCCCGTTGTTGCTCCTCACGACCAAAGCAACAACAGGGACATTTTTTTTTTTTTGCGTCTTTGTCTTGCGCCTGGATTTAAAAAGTTCCTGGAAAATAAATCTTTTAAGGGACAATTTTTTTTTACAGCGAAGCTGTGTACCACATTGTCATTTTTTGTGTCCGCAGCTAAAAATGCCAATAAATGCCAAAAAATCCCGCCCGCGCGCGCACGTGGGCGCGGGCCTCGCGGCGACCACCCAGCAATTAACAAAACCAAGAAAATTCCGAGCGCTCGTGTGGGCGCGCATCGCGACGACCGCCCAGCGCCCCCTGCGCACTTTTGTCAAGCCAAGCACACCCACATAGGGGGATTGGCCAAGATTGCGGTGACCGCCCGGCAGTTCAAAGACCAAAGAAAATGCTCAGCGCTCGTGTGTGCGTGCCTCTCTACGACCGCCCACAGGCCCCTACGCACGGTTGTCGAGCCAAGCCTTCCCGCGTAGGGAAATTGGCCAAGATTGGCAAAAAAAAAACTACAGCGTTCGCCGTAAGCGTGGCAACACTTTCTCAGAACGTGAAAGACACATCATAGCGTACGCCCCTCCATTGTGATGTCGAATGATTACCACTCCTGAAAAAATGAAGGAAGTTCACACTTATAGCAAAAATTACGGAGTAAAGGTGGTTGCGGCAGCGAAAAAGAAGCAAGTCAGCTGCAATCGTCGAATTAAACCTTCGTGACGGTCGTGAAGGTTGACTACAGCTTCTCTACCTACTGATGTCGCGTTAGTGTGACCTTCCTTAATTTTTTTGCAAAGTACATTTAAACAGGCTTTTAGCAACAATATAATCGTTTTTGCAGCCACAGGCAACTTTCGAGCAGATTTATCAGCAATGCCAAGTAAAACTTCCACCTCCCCTCGCGGGAACCCCTGTGTAGATGTGACGCATAGGGAGTCCACGTTGCAGCGTTGGACAGCGGAGGAACGGCGCTGGAACGATGGAGCGGAGCGGCGCAGGCACCGCGTTTATAGCGCGCATAACGTTGAGGGGACTGCGTAAGCCGGTCCCAGTCGATGACGAGGTTGGCATACTTGTCAAGCGGTGTGGACTCTAGGTGTTTGAGCCAAGCGTGGATGTTGCTTCGCCGGAGAACGGCACACCGGTTATATGCGCAGCGCGCCGGCGAGGAAACCGCGGAAGAGAGAGTACTGCACATGCGCCGGCCCCAGCGCGTCTGCCGCGGCTATGACGCAACACAATCCAACACAATTCACTTTAATCCAATTCAATCCAATCCAATCCAATCCAAGGCAAGCCAAGCCAAGCCAATCCAATCCAAGCCAATCGAATCGAATCCAATCCAATGCCCCTCGCGAGAGAGTGTTCGCTATCGGAGAGGAGAGGGGGTGAGCGGCGGAGAGCGCAGCTGGCGCGGCGAGGAGAATGGGGGAGGGGCGGACAACGCCGACAACAACGACGACGACGCCGGAGGGACAAGGCGAGTGAATCAGATGCTCTGCATCTAAAAATGAAACCTTTCTCCGTCGTTTACGACGCCAAGCCCGTCGACGAGCGACTCGCCAAGACACCAGTGCCAAATTTCATAGTTAAAATTAGTTAATTAGTTAAAATTACGGGGCCTTGCTGGCAAAATACAAAGTACAAAATTAATCCTGTGGAGCAAGCATACATCCGGTGGAAGATATGCCCTGTAGAAAACTGCAGGCAGTCTGCACCAGCTGCAGTTCTCACTCTTTAACCGCTCTCGTTGACGATGTTTTGTTGTCATCAGTATTACATGTTTGGGCCGGACTGAGCGCTGTGACTCCGGCAAGCTCATTGCGGTGGCCAGTCCGCACAGCGAGAAAGAATTCGTCGGAAACAGCAGGCATGTATTTATTACAGGCGAAATTTAAAAAAAATGTACGTCTTATCGCCGCCTTTAATCAAAATCGGCTCTTCTTTTGACACCATGCTGCAGTGGATCACTATGAATTGATCCTCTGCAGATGCATTGAAAAGTACAGCGCTCGCTAGTACGTTTCCTTATCTGGGTAAGCTTAGATCCTTAATAAAAATATAACCGCTGGTATTGCGCTTTCTCGCCGCTTTCGTTTCCGCTGTCAATAACGAAATCGAAAATACTACTCATCTAGAAGGCTTGCTACTGGAAAAATGGCCAGAAGCTTGCTCAGTAATTAACCTTATCTTCCCTTAGTTTCAGCGAGCACCCTTTCCCGATCCCTGAGCAATTAGTATGGGACGCTATCCGTGGTTTGTGCAGTAAGAACTAGGTCACAAATGACTGCCGTAACAGCGATAAGTGTTTTTTTTTGTTGTTGTCGTTGGACAGTAAGTTGCCTCCAATCAAAAATAAATTCTCGCCAGAATTTAGGAACTGCGTCTTCTGATAGCACGCTGGAATAGATCAGATTGTTAAAGACAAAATGGACGTACACGAAACAACGACAAGAAAGCTGCATGCAATTTTATGTCGCGTCTTTTATCTACTACAAAAACCAGATAATTTAAAGTGTTTAAAAGAGTAACTCAACTATTGCACAAACATCGCGCATTGAACCGATGCCGGATCAATGAACGCAGTTGCATTAAACGGTAGTAAAGACAAAACTCCATTTCAAATTAAACGAAACGGAAACTGTTCGGTCGCAGAAATGTGTAGGGGACTGTTCAAACATTTCGCGATATCGGGATTCCATCTCGACCGATTCGTTCTCTGTCGGGACCCTTTTTTCCCTACTGTATTGCTTCCTTTTTTTCAGTGCAGCCTTGATTTACCGAAAGTAGTAGTAGTAGAAAACTTTGTTATAAAGTCAGATTATTTAGCTCTCAGAGGGTGGTTCCCTTAGTCCAGGGCCCCAATTGCTGCTGCGATCCGTCTTGCCCGGCCGGTCAGTCCGCGCTCGTCGTCCAAGGCTGAGCTGGAAAGAGCGGCTTCCCATCCGGAGGGGGAGGGGCTGGGTATAGGCAATTGGGTCGGGGGTTTGGGGCATTCCCATGTGGAGTGATACAGGGTCGGGTGTCCTCCGTAGGAGGGGCATCTGGATGGGTACAGAGTAGGGTAGAATGTGTGCCGGAGCGAGAGGCTAGTAAATGTGTTAGTTTGTAGCTGGCGCCATGCAGCGACTTCCTCACGGGTGAGTTGCGCGTGTGGCGGAGGAAGTGTCCTACGGGAGAGTCTGTAGTGTTGTAGTAAAAGTGTATATGTGAGTGGGATGCTTTCTGTCTTGTCTGATTTGGGTCGGTCTTCCGCTGGCGCCCGGAGGGTGAGTCCTCGGGCTATGGCATGAATGCGTTCATTGCCAGGGAGACACGCATCCAGGTGCCCAGATTAGACGGACTGGTGGAATGTGCCGGTTTCGCTGCAGGATGTGGTGGGCGGTCGGGGAGATACGTCCTTGATCATAATTTCGGCATGCCTCTTGCGAGTCGGATATAATACTTATTGGGTGAAAGGCGAGTGCTGACAGCGAGTGCTATTGCCCACTTCCGCTTCCGTGCTGTTCCCGGAGCGTATGGAAAAGCTATTTAAACTAGGCCAGCCCTTCGTAATTAAAAACTGCGATGTTTTATTTTTGTTTTTGTGAAATGTGTCTAACCACAACATTCTGAATATAATTTACGATAATATCTATATTATCTTTTGTGGTAAAAAAAAAGAATACTCCATTTTTTGTTAAGTTTTAGGTCTTTCATTTTGTTTTTTTTATAGTTTTATATACGATTCTTGCCTAAAGTCATCAAGCCACCAGATGTTATGCGATGGTCATTATGGTGATTATAAACTCACTGTCCGGAGTGCCGTCCGACAACATTTGAATGCAGTAAACCCTTGTTAACTCCCACTCCCATATCTCGAAATATCGGTTAAGTCGAAAGTTTTATTGCCATACATTTACTTCCATAAGGTGCTATGTATTTGCCCCCGCAATCCCGAAACGTTTTTTTCTCAGAGGACCATGGATATCTCGAAATGTTGACCGAAAGGAGACAAGGCAAAGTCCCCTACATGACACTTGAAAGGTATCCGTGCGAACGCTTAGCTCCCACTAGGCGCCGAACGCGGTCGTGAACGGTAAATTCGAACTTCCCGCCGCAACGGTGGTTTCCTATCCAACGTGTGAAGCAACTGTGGGAGTGATTATGTGTGTGTCACCGTGGCGCTTATGGGTGGCGCTACTTGCGTGCGGGTGATCGCGGGTTTTTTATCGGTAAGTCAGATCACGGCCAGACCCAGCCCTTGCAAGTACACGAAGGAGGTTTTTATGACTATTCGTTTTCACCGCGCTATACGAGCAACGAATGTCGAATTGAGTCTTGCTGTATAGTGTGTGGCCGTTGCAAAGAACACTTTTGTATATCTACCGAGATGTGCTGCCGATAAGAGTACAAATCGCTGCCGCTGGAGAAAAATGGCGCCGTTATCAAAGAACTGTGAAAAGCAGGGCGGACCAAGTGAAGCATCGCTCCACTGCGCGGTGGAGCCTTATTTACCAGCACTTGCTCTTACTTTAATGACCTGGCTACAAATTCCCGGCATTTCGCCAAATTCGAAACCCCGCTTAACTAAAAAATTTTAGCGGATTGTACATCTTCGAGTTAACGAGTTATTACTATTTCATTCTAGACTGGAACCGCACAGAGCGTCCGCCGTTGTGGTGTAGAGGTTCCGTCTTGGCTGACTGATACCAATGACTGTGGTTGGAATCCTCATCACGCTTCATTTAATGTTTTTTTTTTTTTTTCACCTCTACTGACTTGTTCTTACGCTCGGGAATACATAACGAAAGCTCAACGAACTTCGCAATTTCAAAGCCTCAAGCTTACGCCAACTGGCTGTAGTACCTTAGCTCGCCTGGGCTACTCGACACCGACTCAGACTCACCATCTGGCATGCCAACACCCCCCCTGCTGCGCGCTCTCATTAGTCACCCCGCTACCACGAAACATGCATTCACGCCTCCACGACGGTCGTCGCACCTTCTCGCACCAACTACACGCGCACTTACTATCAGAATCTTACGACAGGCTTTACGTCGATGCGTCACCACGCTCCAACCGATCGACCTATGCCGTCACCCACATGGACAGTCAAAAACGAATCATCGCCCCTGCCTCCACGGGGGCCTCAGCACAAACTGAAGCTGAAGCCACTGCACTCTCCCCAACCTCCACTCGTCACAACTACCTGAGTGTAATTACAGACTCGCAGGAAGCCTGTCCACATCTCCATCAGCGTCCACTTCCTCGCACTGCCCTGCGTGTCACTGAGCACTCGACTTACCTCCCCGAGGAGTGCCACATTCTATGGACTCCTGTTCACTGCGTCTTGGCCGGTAATCAAGGCGGACCGAGAAGCGATACACCGAGCCCTCCTACCCTCCTCCCACCGTGTAAGCCCGCCCCCTCCTCACCTACAAAGGCATTCTCACACATTACAAGCTATCTCGCCGCAACTTCCTTCCACCTTACACATCTAAAACAAAGCCTGGCGCAATCACTCTCCGTCAACTTCCAAACCGCACTTTGGCAACTTATCTCCCCTACCTCTCACTCACCACCGTGCAAGTTTTGCCCCGAAAGAAGCACTCTTTATCACATCGTATAGGAATGCTCCCACACACCCGACCTCCCTCCCAATCCCCACCCCTCCGCTTTACAGTGGGCGGCCCAGCCGTCCAGATCTGAACCTGGCTTCCAGCTTAACCTGGTGAGATGAGCTCGGACGGCCAGCCAGAACCAGGGACCCCTGGACTGCGGACTACCCCCCCCCCCCCCCCCCCCCCGGGGTCAACCTCCAGACCATAGTTACTTGATATAGGAGTTGCGAAACTCCCCATAGGCCACGTTCATCAAAAAGTAGCCCTACGATTGGTCCACTGTTCTGGATCTTGTTTTACAGTGGCGCCATGTGTTGGTGGCAAAATAAACTATACAACTTGCTTCGCCACTCGACGACCTGGGCGAGAAATGGTATTTCAGTGCTTACGTAAATTTGTTATGCCAAAGGATCCCAATGTGTTCAATTACGCAAGTGTTTTATATACATACGAAGCAAGAGTAGCAAAAAGAAATGCGACCATGGGGTCAACGTCGCTTGCGCACTGTCGTCTGCTGCGCGTCCTTTTCGGTCTTCTGACGGCAAAAAAAATAAATTAGACGTCGCCTCTACGGCGTTATGCAAGCTGAAAATGATTATTTAGAGCCGCTTGATCGGCTACTGGGTCCGTTTTGGCATACAATGTGGTGTAGGCCAAACGTTCACTGCAAATGTAGTACTTCAGGTCAGACCTATGTTGTGCCGGAGTGTCCGCACAAACGCTAATTGGCCGAGGCAGTTGCGCGGACGCAGAAACAATCTCAACCTAAAAACCGGAGTTAAGATAGCAATGAATAACTTATGAAAGCACAAAAATAAACAAATATGCACTTTAAAACAAAATTCAACGTTAAATTTTCAGTTTGAATAATTAGCTTGTTTTTTGGATAGTGCGTGGGGCGGCGCCGCAGTGGCGCCACCGTACTCACGATCCAAGGAAGTGGGGGTCCAGGTGTGGGCCGTTTTTTCAGGCGGAGTTTCGCAACTGCCTACATCGAAGAGCTCTGCTCCAGACAGGGAGTCGAATTTGCCCTAAATAAAAGTTTACGCCGCTCCTATCAGTAGTTTTACTTTTAATTTTTATGCCTTATGTCACTTTTAGTGCTTCAATGGTTGCTTTCTGGAAACTGGGTCATGTTAGGTTAGTTTATGCCACATTATTATGAGCAAAGTAGTTCCAGGCGTGACCTTTTTTTTCAAAACGCCGGTGGATGTCGCTTTAATGGAGCGCTTTTTAGTATCGTCGAACGGCACTCAATACATAGCCTATTTTGAACCTGATGACTATTGTTGCTGTTGACATTTTGTATACTGCTAACAAGCCGAGATACTCTTACTGCGGTGCTTTCAAGCTGAGAGCGATGGTCCCTCTCAGACGTCCCCTTTGGGTCTGCTCCGCCACAGTGCGCCTGACTGGGCGAAGCTATCCCTACTATCAACGGAGCAATTTGGCGAGGGTTTGCGAACCAGTGACGGCATACTGAGTTGTGTCCATTTCAAAATTGACTATTTCGCGTCCATTTCATTCGTGACGTAGTCGTACTTCGACGCTTCTTACAAATTAGAAGCACAGAAACCGACGGCTCGCCTTGCTAGTGCCGCGTCACATCTGAGTCGTCTGCTTTTAGACAAAAGGGGCTGGTTCGAAACGAGCACATTGAAACCGATATAAAATGGACGAAGCAGAATTCCGCTACAGAACGTGTTTTGGACTCAGGAATGCGATTTGGGCTCATGAATTACGCCGCGCAAAGAGGACATTTTTTTTTATTGTGCATATGACATGTTTTGGCCGCAGCCTGTGCTGGAACTGCGCGCCATTTGCGGATTTGCGTCGCTGGTCGCATTTTGCGTCGCTGGTTGCCACAACATGAATGCGTTGTGGCAAAGCGGACCCAAGAAAAGTTGTTGGAAACGGGTGACATAGATCTGTTGGTGATGATACTTTTATGATGATAACCGCCTTCCTGCGAGCGAAAGATCAACACTACATTTCCTTACACCAATGACACTTGCTGCAAACAAGTAGCGCCATCTACTGGTCCGATTTGTACACTGTCGGCCTTATGACATTCTTTTGAACAACTCTCAAACATTGAATGCATATAGACCTGCACGGCTTAGTTCGAGCCCTGGCATTTCTAAATGTTTCTATTATCGCGAATTTTATGTAAAATTGTCGTAAATCCGTTGCGCATATTTTCAGGAGTTTTTGTGCTCTCTTTACTGGCGAAGAAGTGTTTGTATCAAGTTTTCTCAAACTCGTGATATACTAACCATGCCTTTATATCTGCTGTTCAGATTCTGAAAAGCGTTTCAGGTCCTCGTAAAGTGCGATCTAACGATTCGAGGTACCCGCATAAGCAACATGCAGGGCAAAAGAAAAAAAATATTTGGAATTTGTTGTTGAAAAAAACGAAGGAAAGTTCGTAGCCTGCTGTCCTCAGCAAGCCAGCTGCTGGCTTCCTGGCTAGCTTTTCGCCCTTCACTAATGATAGCTGAAACTGTACCAAACTATGCGAGGATTTCGCGAGCACTGGACGGTGAAAAACTAGCCGCATGCCGCAGTTATCAGCTTCTCCTGGTGTTGCTATCAATCTTCGGTTTCGAAAGTCTTTTTTCTCCAAGGAAAGCTATCAATTTTATATGCTTCCTCACCGAATCCATTCGCCGCGTGGATTTCGAGCGTGTGAGTCCTTTCGGCGCAAAAACCAATCACCTACTTTGACATGCTTCAGGGACTCAAAGATCTCCTTGAAAAACGTGCGTCGATGGCAACGGGAAATAAAATGCTTCGGAAACAGTTTTCAGAAACTCCTGGGAGCTGTCAGCTTATAGACTGTTTTTCTAGTGTCGCCGCCTTTTTTTTTTCTTCGATGCTTCCTCTGGCTTACGATACCGTTGATCCAATCCCCTTTCAGTCGAGGGCAATGATAGGTTCAATCGTGCGTAGCGTTTTTTCCCACATTGCTCTTTTTGTCCGAAGGAAACCCGGGTATCTCACCCAATTTGGATATAAGCTCCGCAGAACCAGAGCTGGGGGAAAAAATTCGTTCAGAAAACTTTCGTTCAGGAGTTCGTAATATATTGCAGCTGAGTTGCAATATATTATGTACGTGTTAAAAAGAAAGCAATACAGCATATAGCTGGCGTAGAGCATACTGCCCATACAAGAAACCTATTCCGCAAACTCAGTGTATTTCAATTAACAACCTTCATAACTCCAACCTAGCAAAAAAATGGCAGCATCCCCACTCCATGAGTTGCACCTTGATTGCAGCCGTGAGTTGTACCTTGATTATTCCCTAACTGAAACTGCAACTCACGGCTCAAATCGAATGACGGTCGGGGTGCGAATTGGATGTCACTCGGGGCGCAACTTGGATGTCATTTCGAGTCCCCGTACTCCGCACCCTCGCCATCATGCACGGAGTGGAGATGCTGCCATTTTTTTTTTTTTGCTAGGTTGGAGTTATGAGGTTGTTAATTGAGCCGTGAGTTTCACCTTGATTATTTCCTATTCCTAAATGAAACTGCAACTCACGGCTCAAATCTAATTTCGCTTGATTTTCGCTTGATGGAGGTGTGCGCACTGATGGACGCGGACGGGCATTGGGAGGTCATAAGGTACTCCGCACCACGACAGGCGAGGGAGTAAGCCGTTTGACTCGCGCGTACTAACTGACGGTCGTAGCCCGATGGGTAAAACGACTGGCACTAACTCTGTCTGGACTTCCAGACACAGGTTCGTATCCTGCCGGTGCATGTGCGATTTTTGGTGATTGTAAATGCTATGCGCATGGACGCGGACGGACATTGAGCGGTCCTAAGGTACTCTGCACCTCGTACTTATATCATCATGACACTGTAATAACATCAATTGCTAGCCTAACAGCAAAAGTTAACCAATTAACCGATACGTTCACAAGAGATATGTTCTATACAATTTTCACGTTCCTACCTTGGAAACCAAATGATTCGACACACTTTTCCTTCCTTTTAAACCACTTTGTCGCCAATTAGGTTACTACTGTGCATGCAATAGGTGTTGTAATAATTTTTTTTCATTACAACAGAATTATTTCTGAAAAACTGCATAATGATGCCACAATAACAATTTTCTGTTAAAATATATACTTTGTGATGTCTGTTGCAGTCTATAACCGGGGCTCGGACTCCGTCAAGTGAATATATTTCACTATTTCCGAGCCCCCCGCTTGTCGAAAACAAACTTTTATCTTATCTTATCTAATCTTATCTTACTTTAAAAACAAATTTTCATTACGCGCGTCATTAAGTTAAAGCTAAACTACTATAAAAAGGTGCAAGGTTCGGTTACGGCCCCGGTTTCCCCTGTCCTCCCTCTTGTGATCTTTTCGACCCTGGCTCAGTCTATGGCGAGAACGCACAAAGCAGATATGTTTGTTATAAAACAAACCCTCGTCTTTCTAGTGGTACTAACCGGGAAGGCTTCAGTTGGCGGCAGATTCAAACTAGCATGCCCCTAAGAAGCCCACGCTGTTGATATAGCGTCAAAGAAGACATAGGAATCAACAAGATTTGCGCGGGAATCTGAATGCACTTCTCCCTAACGATATCCTTCTCCAGCAAGACGAGAGCCGCCGCCCGAAGCTGAGCCCTGAGGAAGACTGGCATTCCTTTCTGCAAGCTACATAGTTGGCACGAGAAAACGTTGTGTCTGGTTGATCGAACATTTGCTTTTCGAAGATATTTAAGGCGTGACTTTCCAGTTTTGTTGGAACAACAACGCTGTCGTCACGCAGAATGACGCTAAGCCAAGTTGGGACGCGTGAGAATAAACCAGCCGAAGTTGCATTAACCCTGCACACTGAACCTCGCGGCAGGTACATGACGGAACATAAACTTATAACTGGCACAACTGCACATGAAAAGAAGTCCTGAAACTGTTTTCAAATAACAAGAAAACCATGGAGGTCCAATTTGCAGCCAAGGAGTGGCACAAACTGCCTCCCAGTTGAAGGACCTACTTGGAAAAAGTCGATGGGCCAATTACGAGAACGGGGCTTGCCGTTCAACCCACGGGATTTCACGACTCCCCCCTGGTATCAAACCACCGAGTAAGTAACGAGGTGCAGACGCAGAGTGGCTTCGTTCTCGGGACCGCAAAATACGTGGAGGGCAATGAAAAATTGAAACGAAGGAAAACAAAAAAAATGAATGCGGAGGTGGAGCTTTTAAGAAGGGAGGACCACAAAAATGGCACCATGACGGGCCAATACGGACTGATTGGGCTTGTACAGTTTATTTTTTATACGTGCTACAGACGTTAAGTTTCATATTTTTTTCATTGATTGCTTGGCTTATGACCTGCATGGCTTAGGTTCGAGCCTTGGTATTTCTAAATGTTTCTATTATCGTGAATGTTATGTAGACTTGTCGTAAATCAGTAGTACATATTTGCAGACGTTTTTGTGCTGTCTTTATTGGCGAAGAACTGTTTGTATCAAGTTTTCGCAAACTCGTGATATACTAACCATGCCTTTATATCTGCTGTTAAAGATGGAGTTCAGATTCTGAAAAGCGTTTCAGGTCCCCGTTAAGTGGAGCTTCATATTTTATCATTGATTGCCTCGCTTAAAGAGACCAGCACTCCTTTCCAAGACTGTAAAATTGTTTAAGACGTTTTAAGGTCTCATTTTGTGGCTGCGAAAACTGTGGCTATTAGGAATTAGCTTACCTAACGAAGTAAAGCCGCCTGTGTACTGCGTTTCGCGGACTCGTAGTGCTCCACATGATCTTTAATTATTTAAATTCAGAGTTTATTTATGTAGACGCGTTGTTAAACGTCTTCTTGCATGTTTCTATGGCATGCATTAAGCGTTTTACGAGTTCGATTGTCGTAATCCGATATTTCAGTGTCTATTACAGCATGGGCAGGTCCACAGAACTCTCCCAGAGCGGCCTCTATGAACGAAAGTGAACAAAGACATTGTGGGAGAAAATCAGAAAATTTTCAACAATATGCCACAACAGTCTGCACACAGTGCCGGCCTTTTTGATCTACCAGTAAAGGACATTTAAGCCCGATAGGTCATGGAGGCCGACAATGGCTCCTTACAAACACTCCTTCTGTTCATAACGGCCTTTCATTGTTGCCTTGGATTTTCACCAGCGTTATATACAGTCCAATCCGAAAATATGGTGTATCGTTTGATGTTCACAGTCACGAACAAGTTTGCTGCGAATCAAGAAATCAGCGTCTGCCCAACTCCCTCCCAAACAGCGGGGAATATAACTTCAGTGGCCGTTTTCTCCGTAGACTCTCACTGCCGCACACCTGATTCGTAATCTTCCTTATTTAGTCACCTGTAACGCTAAGGAGAGCTAACAACGCGGAGACCGTTTTGTGAAGGCTGCAGAGGTTGTAGGCCAGAACCTACACTTCGCAGCAGCAGTCACATATCGTCTGCTACGAAACATGGGCCCGAGAAACCCACTGGGCTGACGCGAAAAGAATCCACGTTGTCTCACGTTCTCGCAACACGGCTCGTGCTTTTCATCTCACCGTGAATTAGACAGTTGATTATTGGCTTCCGGTTAATCATTGTAGACTCGGTTGCAACGAGCACTCCAGCGGCTCACGCCGCTTGGAACGGCGACACGATCGCAATAACCCGCTGACTAGCCGGCAGTTCGCTTAGCGAGGGCTGCAGCTGTAAACGATCGCGCTGTATAATACAGCCGAGTGTTGATATCATACGTGCTTTTACGCGGAAAAGATCCCAATTGCTCAAGAAGAATGCGCAATCAAAGTACAAACCCAAACAATTAAGCTTAGTAACCACCACTTTCGAAGGGACTGATGGAAGCCTGCGCAGCTTCTCTTTGAAAACGCGATTTTATTTAACGCTCACGGGCTGAGGTATTGCAGGCTGTTAAAGTTTTGCTGTTGTGTGTAGTTTTTTTTTTGTCACATTGCAGTTCTATTCTGAACGCTCATTTGTTGTTTTTGATTTAATGGGCATAATTTTATAAAAACATACATTTGTTCCATCATTTCCGTGCCACCTTTGCCTTGTCACTGCAGCGACAGCCGACATAGCAGACGCTCACACATTCACACCGCGCGCTCGGCCGCCCGATGTCTGCTCGGGACAAATAACAATTATCGGGCCGCAGACGATCATTCCTGTCCATCTTTTTTTTTTTTTTTTTTTGACGTGAGAAGAAAAAAAAGCCAAGCTACCCGGGAAAAAAACAAGCCCACGCCCATTCCGCACAGCGAACGTTGAAAACAGCGCTTGGTTGCAGCCGTTGCTGCCACATCAAGGGTAAGCCTTGCGGCTGGCCCTTTCCACCCTTTCTCCCGACGGCGTTTCCAACGACGTCGATCTCCGCGGAACAGGCATTCATTTGTTCAAAGCAGATGGTCAAGCGGCCGCCGCTCGGCATCGTTCGCCACTTCTACGTCTTCTCCCCTCGTTTTTTTACGGTATGGAGGTCGATCTTTATGATGAAATGACTGACCACGTCAGCATAAGACTCTGAATAAGACTGCTCGGAGCAGGCTTTTTCACAGTCGTATCCCAAACTTATGTATAGTCTCATTCACCGTCTTATAACTTTCCGAGGAGCGTCGTATAGCCTAGGGAACATTAGACCCCGAATAAAACTGGCAATAAGATTAGGCTGCGAATAAGACTGTCTTATGGAGCTTCGAGCAAGCGGGCCCCCATTCATTTTCCCTTTACAGCGGCGGCCATTCTGGTACCATACGTGTTGACGCTGACGACAATGACTACGACTACGGTCACTTTTTGCGTTTGGTAAGACATCTAAGGCTTTCACCTTAATAAATAAAACAAAATGACTTTTATTTATTACCACCACGACGGAGTTCGAGCTTGAGGAATGAGTCAATCTGCGACAACAGTATGCTTTTCCCTTATCACGCGTAGTGCTTAGCTGTCAGTACAAGTACCGCATTACAGAACTCACAGTCATGCCTTTCTTTTACTGTTGTCATACATATGATTCATGCGACGTAGCAGCTGACGATATCGTGACAACGGTGATGGCCGTGAAAGTAATAACACAAAATAGAGCTTTCAAGCTAACATAAAACAGAGAGCTCAATTATGTTTCTAAAAGCGACGTAAAGCAACAAATAGCTGCGTGAAAAAAGATTGTGTAATGTTCTTCAGTTTAACACACGCCGTTCAGTCGCGTGTGGATCAAAGTTACTGTATGGCCTCGCGGTAATAACGCTAGTTTTGACTAAAAAGGGGTTTCTTTTGCGAGCGTCCACTTGCGTCTCTATTTTGAAAAATGCGCATAAAGTGTTTCTATACCTTTTCTACCAAATATGCACGCTTTTGTGCTGCTGAGCCCAAGGACGTGGGTTCGATCCCGGCCGCGGTGGATGCCTTTCTGATGGAGGGGACAAGAGGAAACGCCCGTGTGTCCAGATTTCGGGACAGGTTAAAGATTCCCAGGTGGTCAAAATTAATCCGGAGCCCTGCAGTACGCCGCGCCTCGAAGGCCAGGTGTATTTTTGGCGATTTAAATCCCACAATGAATCAAATATGCTTGGTTGTGGTTTTTGTCAGCAAAGCGTCAAGTTCCACGATGTTTTTTTAGAGCTATACGGGCACACATTACTGATTGCTTACGGTTTACCTGGGCAAAACCATGCGAATTCACAGCGAATTCGCGAAGTTCAGAAAATAAGAAGGGGGGGGGGGGATTGCAGTCACAGTGAACACAAAATGATGATCACGGTCACGACGACGACAACTGTGATCATGATGGTGATGATGACGAATCTTTTCTGTGAATGCTTAAAAACTGTCTCATTAATTTATAATAATGAATTGATTGATTGATTGATTGATTGATTGATTGATTGATTGATTGATTGATTGATTGATTGATTGATTGATTGATTGATTGATTGATTGATTGATTGATTGATTGATTGATTGATTGATTGATTGATTGATTGATTGATTGATTGATTGATTGATTGATTGATTTGTAGCTGTCATTGTTCTTGTCGTTATAGTATTGCAAACTTGCTAAAGCAGTCCCGCGTTAAAAACAGGCATCAGCGTGTTTGCACTGCCGCCTTAAAGCACTCAAGTGTGGGCCTCATCGCGCCGCAAGCCCCGATGCGGAAACTTTCATGAGCGCTTCTGCTCCGCGAGCCCCGAACAAATGCACTGGGAAACGCTGGTTTCTGCCGGAGGCGGTATACCCTGCACCGCTGGAGAACTCAAGCGGATCTGATTACGCAGCCAAGTTGCGCTCAAACTCTGCCGTGACCTTCTTGTAATGGGCTGCGTGGGGTAGAGAGGGGTACTGTGCGTTTCGAAGGAAACCAGCCCCGAATTACCTTGCCAAAAATAAACGAAGCGCAAGTTCACCCAGCCGCGTCTAATTTCACTTGTTTTTATTCACAACGCTTGCGGCGCTTCACAGAGTTATCTGGATATGTGTAAACTGAAGAGCCGCAGAGACTGTG
This sequence comes from Haemaphysalis longicornis, assembly GCF_048455015.1. Lineage (NCBI taxonomy): Eukaryota > Metazoa > Arthropoda > Arachnida > Ixodida > Ixodidae > Haemaphysalis > Haemaphysalis longicornis. The sequence continues at coordinate 67,841,283 of NW_027526335.1, read as the reverse complement.
GGGAATTCATGGTGAGCCGAGAAGAAGTAGACTTAACCTTCTCCAGATTCACAATGCGTGAGCTCGTACATGATCGCTGTTGCTACCTCATAGCACTTTTTTTTATCTAAGCCTGTCTCCACTGTCAGACGCCCCTGTACAAGTTATGTCCGCAGTTCAATTTTTAGATCGAACCTTGGAGACTCACAGAGACAGCAGATTTATTCCAACCTTTTTTTTTTTTCTAAGGGCTTAGTGGCCGGCATTGCTCCTTTGGCTGGTTTTATAATTTCGTTGGATTACTCCTTTTTCTGTGTGCGAGCTGTTTACTTCGTATTTTTTGCTATCTTTTCTTCTATTGTAAAACACTAGTATGAGCAGCATGCGTCTACGATCATGCAAACCTTGTTCCCTGCGGGTCATTTTTAGTGGCTTTCATGCGTCGCTTTGCAAAATTTTTGCCGAAATTTTGTTCAAGAGTGGGTGGGGGCACTCTTCTCCGCGAAGCTGGTGTCGCGAAGCTGCCTTGCTATGTTTCCTTTTTATTTTGAATTCTTGGATCCCCCAACACCGCAAATGTCCTGCTTTCTCCGTTGGCGATTGCGACATTTCTCAGGTACGCTGATTCCGGAACGAGTACCTTCGCGCCATGATTTACTCGGTTCCTTTTTGAAGGTTTCATTCGTTGCCCGGAAAAAGGAGGGGTGCGTTCGTCTTTGCGTCTCAGGGTCTCAGGTCACCTGTTCAGATGAAGTTCTAGAATAATTAGTGTTTTAAAAGGAGCTTACACGCGTAGGTTTTCATGTATTTAATTTCTTATTTCAGAGAACAAAATTTTCAGGGACGTGTATTTGAAGCGTAAGGCGTCGAAAACGAACGTTCGGGCGTGCGTGCGTGCCCGTGCGTGCGTGCGTGCCCGTGCGTGCGTGCGTGCGTGCGTGCGTGCGTGCGTGTGTGTGTGCGTGTGTGTGCGTGTGTGCGTGTGTGTGTGTGTGTGTGTGTGTGTGTGTGTGTGTGTGTGTGGGTGTGGGTGTCATAAGCACGAGGTCCCTACCGAAGTAATACGCCGTTCGAAACACGACTTATACATCAAGCTTGTACGTCTCATCACTTCAACATGCATCTTGAGTTCGTTAGCCATCTATAGGCACCGTTTGCAAGATTAGCAGACTCAAAATAAAAGTTTGCGCGTGTACGTATTTGTCTCTTCCGTCGTCAACACTGATGAGAGTAACAATTTGGTCATACCCTTTACCTAAGTTCTCTGCCACCTCTCTGTCATGCGCTAAAATGCTTTGCTGGTCATCCCCCTACACCGAGGAAAAAGGTTTTTTTTTTTTGTTGTTGTTGTTTTCTTTTACTTGAACTTCTGGGAATAAGCGTGTCTGCTGGATGCGGGCGGAGCGAATAAAAGACAGCTGCACCGAAATGGGAAGGTGGGTGGCTGGGCCAGGATAGGCTACGTCGTTGGAGAGTGTGGGCATGGGTCGCCGTCTCGGCTTGGGTTGTTTCCTGTCAAATAATTATTGCAGTACCCATGCGTGTAGTGTAAACTTGATCAGCTTGAACAATAAATAAATCAACTTAATACCGTTCCCCTTAATTCGGATTGAATCCCTTTCAACGTCGATGCTCAGAGAGAGAGAACTCTTTAATGTGGGCTGGAGAGGTCAGCTATGCTAGCGGCAGTGCTAGCTACGCCAGATGGGGATGATTACAATGCAGTGAAGTGAATGTGAGAGATCGAGAAAGCAGCAATAGAGAGAAAACAAAACGTCAATAAAAATGGCACGGAATGTAGTGCAAGAAAAAAACTAGAAATAAAGCTAAGGAAAAGAAAAAAAATGAGCGAATGGAGCCCAGGAAGCGCAGAGCGCCTAACAAGAAAAAGGAGTCAAAGCGTACATGACGACGCAAACGCGTACAGACGTAGCCATGCGCACAATGGAAGAATTACAGTTGCTACTGCATACAATTTGGCGCTACAATATCTTAACCTGTAACCAATTGGTTACTGTGAGAATGTCTTCGCTAGTTCTAATATGCATAACCCCTTTTACCTTAACGATAACGCTGCTAAACCACGTATTCCCAAGGGTTAGCACACTTCTGTCGCGGTGATGTCTAAATCTCTGCGGGAGGCGACGCTAAAGATGGAAGAGCCTGCCTTTTACTAATTCTTTGTAAATTTCCCGTCACCCGAAGCAAGCTTTTTCCTAGTTTTGTCACGCAACCACTGCTGTCTTCACTTATCTAGCTTACTTGAATGGTACCCTAGACTAGAAACATTTAAAAGCGACGAAACTACGTTTCGACAAGTAGAACTAGACAACCGACCCGGCTGCAATGACGACGCATCAAACAAGGACCGAAGTCTGCCTTCGAGAACACCTGTTCATCCTCTATGAAGTACCAACGTCTGACGAATTACTTTCTTTTTTTCTATTCCCTAGGACACTCACTGTCCGTGAACGGTGACAGTTGGAGGCTTAAAACTGGCTGAGAACAGCGCACAAACATTGTATTTCCAAATAAAAAATGAACAGTCACGCGTGACCTGAACCTGGGGCGACAGAGGCCACCGATTCTCATTTTGTTCTCGAACGGATTCTTTCTGCCAGCGGGGGCAAAATCAGTGAGGTAACGTAAGCGTAGAAAAACTAACCCTCGGAGAAATGGCCTTACACGGCGTCTCGGGCCAACTCAACGCCAGCTTTTCTGCTTCACTACAAGACCAATTACGTGGTAAGACGCCGGCAGTTCGTTCGGCGAAGACAAATGAGAATACCTGAGTGGAGGAGGTGGGGGGAGGGGGGACAGAGAACGAAGAGAAGGAAAAAAATATGGTTCGGAATTTCGGAAGGAAGCTTCCGGTGCCAGTCCTCGTTAGTATCCCCGCCTTTCTTTATTGCTTTTCATCCTGTTATTCTCCTTTGTTCCTGGCATTTATATGCAAAAAATCGCCCCTTGACTCGTAGAAGTGTATTCATGCATCGAAACGAATATCCGGTTAAAGTTTTTGGTTTCTTCATTCTTTGGTCGCATTGTGTGAATAGGTGCGGATAACGAGGGGAGTCAATGTATGATTTTCTTTATGTCAAGAACAAGCTTGAACAAGCAAACATAAGGGGAACGGTAAAATGCAAGAATCGCACGTTCCGAATTGACAGCTTGGAATTCGTGCAAGTAGGCGTTCGCAAAGATTCACGGACATTTAAATATCAAAACGGCTTTCCTTCTAAACTTCTAGACCCTTATTTCGGGTTTGTTCGTATTATGACCCCTTAGAACGAAGAGGTTTCTGCCCGAGAATTTCAGCGCATTCTATTCGACTTTTTTAAAGCGGAAGCTAAGGCTTAGTGGGACCGATGACATCCTGCCAAAAAACGAATGCATTTATCGAATAACCGGTTGGGCCACAGTACAATAACATACAATCTGATAACAAGTATTTTCTTCCAAGCGGCGAAATGTTTTTATTATTTTTGATCGCAAATAATTTATTTAGTCAAACAAACAAGAGCGAATAGAGATAAACAAAAAATCCGAATCGCTTTAGCTTCAGGCTTTGTAGCCGTTAGTCCCAGCCTGCCTCCTCGTACTTCTGAGGAAATAATTTTTTTGAAATCTTTGAAACAAGTACAAGAACGGTTTGTGTTTGTATGCACACCGATCATCACCGCCATTATCGGGCCTGCGTCGTTGCGAAGTTGCTTGCAACAGCAACTTTATAAGGCCATTCCGTTCTTTCTAATGAAAGGGAAGTAAAACTTTGATTTGATTTAAATTCGCCACAAATTAATTTATGGCGTGACATAATTTCAAAATTCTGGCAGGAGATTCAACATCAAGGAAACAATTATGGAAGAAATCCTTCGCACATGTATGTTAAGTCTTTTACTTGCTTGTTAGGAAGGAATTTATTTTAAAACTTTTTGTTGCCCTTATTGTTCCTCATAAAAAACTCGCACCTTAACGTCCAGTGGTGTCTGAGAACTTTAACTATCCGGTCTAACGCCAGACGGTGTAGACAATAACAAAATAAATAGTCGACTGCGGTGTTCTATATCTACATTGGTAGTTTTAATGAAGCTCCTATTGAATATTCTTTCACCTGTTAACCGACCGGTATTGAATGATTGGAATATCTCTATCTAAAGCCTCCGCATGATGAGGAAGGGAACCTTAGAACACTGGCCAAAACTACGTAGACAGCCATGCTCGCCACCGAGGAATCTCCTTTCAAAACTTGTTAATTATAGCAATCAGTTTTCTGCATCCTGCAATGCCCAGAAGCTTCCTCTATGGGTTCGGCTGATAACGATTCTGCGTTTCCTGCAAACTTCCGTCTCGGTTACCGACAGGGCAGTCATGCAGATACTAGAGCATATAGTATGCGATATCGGCGTCCGACTCCGCATTTTCTGAGCTCATTTGCACTGGCGACGCGGAGGCGATGGTGATTTGTTAGCGGACGCGATGTGGTGCGGCCGTAGGTGACGCAACCTGCGTCGCCAGTGTGAATCGGCCTTTACCGCACGAGCGCAGCCGCATTTCAACTGTTGTCTCTTATTTTCGTTCAAAAACGGTGAGGTTCCGTCTACCTGGTGTCGTACGAAGCGTTGTGCATTTGGGCGCGAGACAAATCACAACGGTTGGAAGCCGAACGACATCGTAAATTTTACGTTTTCTTCGGCAAATAACTGCAATGACCATCGAAGCATACGGCACTGCGAATGCAAGTGTCCACAGTATATGCTTGAAGTTAGCGAGTCTTAACGGTATCACTGACAGTAGTTTAGCTTAGCGACCGCCTCGTGCACTACCGCTCGCTATGGATGTTCCTAGGAAAACTGGCGTTCGTGAACTGAAATAAGTCGTTTGAAATGCACCAAGCTTCTACTACGTCTGCAAGCGTATAGATTATGTTTCCGGCCAACGTAAGGAATATTTATAATTTGTATTAGATGCATCAAAACAAGCATCCCCATCCCCGACCGGAAGCACCATTACCGTTCGTAATAATGTTTTAGGGTGGGGGTTAATTGCAACACCACATTCGTGAGTAGGCAACTAAATGCATTACCTTTGTGCGTCTTCACGAATTCCGTGATTATGCAACATGAAGCAACAACTTGTATTTTACAAAGATTTCTGCATTCATAAATGGTAACTTTATCTTAAATGCATCGTCATTACTTTGTGTCATCAAAGAGAACAATGCAGTATGCCGCCCTGGAGTACAGCTGTAGTAAATCAAATTCTTGGCTATTTGGGTCGTAGCGTTACAGAAACCACTGAAACTACAGGGATCGTGGAACGCCACCATTCCTATTCCCGGCGCAGAACAGGCGAGTTGATTTCCGCAAAAAAACGTAATGAAACGTAACAGTAAAAAATACTAATGCCAGAACATACCGGCCCAACAAAGCCCGCGGGGCTGCGCAAATATATGCTTCACATATAGAAAAAAAAAGTGCGGGCGCAGCAAACATGACGCGGCATGCGCTGGAGACACTTCGCGAGTGGAGACGGGAGCAAACCTCATAGCTGGGAAGCAGCGAAGTTGGTAGAACAGACAAGGCGCGCGGACGGAACAGGGCGGTGGCGCCGGGTGCCGTCTACACTCTCGTCTCGCCGGCTGGCTCAAACACTCCAGGAAAGCAGGGCGTCAAAATGCAGACAAGGAAGTCAGAAAAATCACCAGAAAGTTCTATAGTCGGTCAAAGAGAACTACAGACCAGAAGACATTCTCACAAGAAAAACAAGGCAGGAATGTCCCTTTCTGATTTCTTCCTCGCTCTTTTTAGCAGGGTTGTACCAGAATAGAGCCCTGTCATTTCAACCCGTACGACTGGAAATCCTTCCAGCAAGAAATTTTCATACAGCAAAAAAAAAGCAAGAAGGTGTGACACCCCAGCAAAAAAAATAGCACATACAACGCTTTCACTGTTGACGTGTGACTCTAACACGTCTTCCACGTACTCACTCAGGTCGGCGGCAAAGTATAACGACGAAGGGAAAACGGCAAGGGCTAGGGAAATCGACAGCAACAAATAGTACGAGGAAGGAAGGGCCCACTCAACAAGATTGCCCCCAAAGTTGCTGAGGCATTGACAAAGGGGTCTGTGGCGGCAGCGAAACAGAGTCTGGTGCGGCCGGCCAATCCTACTCGAGCCCCGTTACGCCTTCCGTGTCAGAAACAGTAGTCGGATAGCATCGCGAACACCGACGTAATTTAGCATAGGGGGCAGTATGGTGCCAGGAAACAGCTTAACAATATGTGAAGTTTCTAAGTATCTGTTTAGAATCGTTTGGCTTGTTTTTTCAAGACACAAATACCTGACCGCAGCTTCAGCGTTGAAAATATACTGGCTTTGTCCTTAGTGCGCAAATAGGGAGAGATCACTGCTGAAAACTCCGGTATTTAAACAGGGTTATCATCAGGCATTAATGCACCACTTATTCGGTACCTTGTAACGAAATAATTAAGGATGGCAAGCTCATGGTGCCAATAAAACCTTTACTTTGGTGTATCTTAACCACACCAGTACCTTACAAACTCTCCGTGGGCGCAACTGCAGTGACAATCCTGTATCATTTATTGTTGTAATTGACCACCGTTTCCACAGATTTAGACAAAAAAGACATCACAGAGACATCGCAAAGTGCCATCGAAAAGATATCACTGGGATAATTTTCGTCGTTTAGGGGTTATCAAACAAACTGAAAGAGGAATTAAGGAGGAACACAAAAAAATAACACTTGAACTGAGTCAATTTCAAGACAACCTCTTGTCTTGCACGTCTCCAAAAGAGGCTTTGTTTCGAAGGTGTCCATTTGTGTCCCTACCTCCGCTAAAACCACAGAACCTGACCAATCAGTTCATCCTCTTTACTTCTGTGCTCTTTCTTAGGTTTATTTTTCTTCGCATTTGCTTCCAGTGAAGCCAATTCATAATGCAATAACGCCAACTCGCCCATATCGCTACTTAAAGGAGCCATGAAGAGAAAATGCAAGTTGGTTTTATTCGAAAGATTTCGTGTTTTATAGTGCCCCCAGCGCTTGTCCGGATACAAACGGTGCTTTTATTCACTGAGAAATTAAACAATTTAGGTTAAAATTTTGATTTTCCCGCTCAATCGTGCGTTTTCGTGGTCCCAAGTGACATCACTGGAACCGACCGCCCTGCAGCCTAGAGTTCCTTCATTCAAGCATCCGCCGTACAGGGTAGAGACACGTATACGCTGGCGCCGCCATTTTCGGTTGCTCGCTCGCCGCCGAAGCAAGTCATTGTGCCAAAACCGCGCTAAAATTATCGCCGCAACGCGGTTTACTGAAGAATTTTGAATCATATTGTCTGTTTCGCGTTGCTAGGTCTCGTGGGAAACGAAAAGAATAACGCGTTGAGCCCGTTGGCCCAATTGCGGCGGCACGGGACCGTTCAAAGGTTGTCTCCACCCTGTACAGCGGTGTTGGTTTGTTCCCGCGTTTCTTTACGTTCCGTAACCTAGATGGCGCCACCATACCGTGGCAAGGTTTGGTTTGTTTTTGCCCGCATTTAAACCTGGCTTGTTTTTGTTCTGGGAGAAAATATTCGTTCCCTGAAACAGTGCTCGCTCGACAAATGGGGTCACGTAAGACACCGTTGCTTGCGTCAATCGTCCAGTGTCGTCTGAGACAACCCCAAGCCCCGTAGTGCTGTGCAGCAAAACACCAAGCATGCTGTGCGCAGTACGAACAGCAGAACGCATCAGTACTTCTATGTTTACATGTGCTTTCGTAACTTCCACTGTTTGTCCCATCATTCTTATTGCTTTGTAAAGAATGTGCCCTAAATTTAAGCGCAAATCGCTCGTTCGTCTCGTTTGTAAGTTCTACCTAATTTGCGTCTGCTTCTGCCAGCCTCCGCCAATCGTAGAGCTTAGCTCATGTGACGACATAGGTTCTGTTGCGGGAAATGAGCTGGTGGGTCGCATGACCATTCCCGTTTTTCCTAATTATGTAGCTTATTTGAGCGAAGTTTACGTTAAAAGTAGTGTCAGTATGATTCTAACGAGGCAATCTTTTGAATGAACCAAACTTGTGTTTTCTCTTCATGGCTCTTTTAAGAACATCCGCTTTTAGCAGTGAAACTTTTTGAGCCTAAGCTCTGCCTGTGCGTAACTTTAACAGAAGACTATCATCATCGGCAAAGTGGAGAGGGGGGAAATGCTAGGCCAAGAAGTGGGAGGAAAAGTTTCGAGGAGGCAAGGAACCCACCAGCAGGTGTTGGGAGTGCCCGCGCAAAATAAAAAATGCTTCCTGTCGTCGTATCATCGCAATCGAACCTTAATACCGAAACCGGCGTCTATTCGATTACGCTATCATCTCATTCAAGCCACTCAGCATTTCCCTTGGGCTCATAGCCAGGCATTGTCTTTGGACTTTTCCTGATTTGAAGGCGACTTTGGCCTCGGACTTAGGGAGTCTCGATTTCGGAATTTAGGAAGGGGTAATCTCTAAGAAAAGCAAAGTTAAAGCTAGTGATGACCACCACCACCGCTGTTTCCTCAGACTTCGCATCTTGGTGGCGAAGGTGGCCGAATTTCTAACAGCGAAGCTGTTTAGCAAATAGTAATTTTTCGTGTCCACGGTTACAAATACCGAGAAAATGCTAAGCATACCCACTTAGGGTGATTGGCTAAAAATTGTCCAAAACGAGCTTACCCGCTTAGGGATATTGGCCAAGATTAACCAACAAAAACTCCAGCGTTTGCCGTAATCCTGGCAACACTTACTCAAAACGATAAAGACTCCATTGTTCACCGTAACCGTGGCAACACTTGCTCGGAACGAGAAAGACACGTCATAGCATACGCCCCTCCAAGGCGATGCCAAATGATTATCCCTTCCAAAAAAAATGAAGTAACCTCATTCACACCTACAGCAACAATGGTGGAGTAAAGGTCGTTGCGGCAGTGAAGAAGAAGCAAATCGGCTGTAGTCGTGAACCTGAACCGTCTTGATGGTCGTGAAGTTTGCGCGAAGCCTCGCTACCTGCAAGTCTTAGGCGTTAGTGTGAGTTTCCTTCATTTTTTTTATCTAACCTTCCTTCGACACGGTCCTTCTTTTTGGTCCTGTGCTGATTATTTCGCGTTAATTATTAAGTTAGGTCCATAAAAAGTGCCTACCTTTTTCGTCTAGCGGTAATTACACTATTTTAGTCACTGATGGCGAGGGCAGCGTACGTACGGTTCACGACCGTCGGGCCGCCTGCTGCTCCTTTTAATCCCTTCATTCATATTTATTATCTCCAGACACGTTAAAGAAACTATTGAAAAAAGCAAGGAAAGAATGCTCTATTTTCTGCTTTTCATCCATCTTACAATGTGGTGACGTCGTGGTCCGGATCTAGCCCAACTACATCATTCCACCTCTGGAGCCAATGAAGGCCAACTGTCCTTTCTGCGTACGTCTTTTTTCCCCTCACAAGTTGTAATAATGCAGCAAAGCACGCTTCACAGGCATAGTTGGCAAAACAATGCTCCAGCAGTAACATTGGGAAATAACGACACAAACAAGTACAATTCTCCAGCAACGTACAGAGAACAAAGATCAAATCAAATGCGGTAGGAATTAGTAAAGGGAACAAGTGACGTCAAGTGGTCCGTTCTTCCGAGACACTAACAGACACTAAAACTAGGCAGCTGAGACAGACACCTTAAAGACACTAACGATGTGCGGGAACGGCGTGATGTCAACCGCTTCGATATAAGTGGCACGTAAAACAAGGCGTTTTGCAGGCAACAGTTGGAATAATTTCCAGTCTACGCCAGCTTCCCCTTGTGCGATTGGCTGCTTATTAGTTATACGTAAATAAAAGCGCAATACGGTATTTTGAAAAGAGAGATAAAATCTGTTAATGTCTTTCGCGACTTCGGCGAAAAACGACACTTTTCTGAGCAATAAGAAACTAAATCTGGCAGTTCTTTTCCACTTTAACAGTAGAGCTGTTTAAGCTTGAGCTTGGTCCGGTGGCATTCGCAACAAAAAATAACAAGACAAAATCGGCGCAGCTTGCACTGGTGGTGCAAGGCTGTGGAAACAGCACAGCTGGGGGTCGACCTAGCTTCTCTCCAAACTGACAGCGGATCCCTGGGGAGAGGGAGTTGCCAGACTCTAGGAGTGAAAAGCAGTTTTGTACGACACTGCAACACAGATACCATTACATGATATACAGTTTTTTATTCAGCAGCTCGTCGTCATTACATGATGTACAGTTTTTTATTCAGCAGCTCGTCGTCATCCCTTTCGTCGTCGTCTTCCGACGGCTCAGCTGCGTAGGGCAAATCCTTTTGTAGCGCGCCGTCGCCGCGGTAGACCCCCATTTCTTCGTCAGCTGGTCCGGTGGCCGTCTCCGCGTGTGGATTGTGAAAGAGTAGCTAGACAGATTCGTCGTCGTCGTCGTCTAGGGCGAAGCACACCCGTGAACTGCCGGTCGCTACACGACCACAACGATGAAGGCGGGGGCTCCTTATGTGGCGTATGCCCATGCGCAAGACTGGATGACGCCGAGCGGTCGTCGCGAGGCACGCGCTCACGTGCGCTCGGGTTTTTCTGCCTACGCCGGACGGATTTAGGTCGGCCTTAACAGCTCTACCGAGCGCACGTGAGCGTGAGCCTCGTGAGCAGCTCCCGGCCTCGTCCAGCTCGACATGCGAGAACACTCTGCCCAGCGTTCGTGGCGTGATCTCTCGCGTGCTCTTTTCCTCGCCAGTTCACGTGCGTTCGCACCTCAAGTGGGAAGCACAGAAGAACTCACGCTACAGATGCCGAGTTCGCAAAGCCGGTTGCCGCCGGTTCTAGCGCATGCTAACCCGGTCTACTTTGGGACAGAAGTGAAAGCCTGCGGACAAAACGATTCGGGCTCACCAGTCATGGAGAACTTTCAGCGCCAAGTTCGGAAATCCATTTAGGTGCAACAGCCGGGTCTACGACGAAAAGGGAGGGGCCGCAAGCAAGCTCTGTTGTTTATCCAGCCTTGCATCATATTGCAAGCTGCGCCAATTTTTTCCTGACGTAAATAAAAATGGAAACTTGTAAACGAGACGTGTCGCGGTGCCAACCAGCTGAAGGCACAGAAAATTCCACGCCAATTATTAGGATGCCGAATTGTAGGCAACATTCTATTTCCTAAACCGTGCAACACTGGCACTTCCTGCCATAACCTATTGCCATCTAGTAGTTCGCTTTCAACATTCGTGGTGTACTGACAGTCTTTTGGCCAACCGGTAATTACCACAGAAGGATGGCAAGTTGGGCTAGTTGGTTCATAGTGACCATAACGAAATGCAGCGCAAAAAAGGACGGGACAAAAGAAGAATTAACGACGACACGGCGCTGACTCGCAACTGAATTTATTAGAAAAAACACACACATATATATATACTCAATCCACGTGGCTTCCTATCATGTCTCTCGCGATTGCAGCAAAACTACAACTTTGTGAAACTATGCCTGCCAAATACCACACAATACGCACTGCACCAGACAGTAAAACAAAAATTCACTCCATCACCTTGGCAAACGCGATAACACCACTGACACAATTCACGTGCCAAGGACCACCCTATTGTGCACTGCGACCATTCAAGAACACATATTCACTCTCGGCTAACGACATTGACGGAATGCTGACGCACTTTTCTCCCTTCTTTCTAATGTGATACGCTTCTATAATTTCCCGCACACGTTGGTCCTTATGTTTAGCAATTACGACAGTGTCTTCAAACACAGGAGCACACCCAAACTTGGCACAATGCTGAGCAGCTTGAGAATGCTTGTCACCTTGCAACGTGCGCTTGTGCTCCAAGAGCCTCAGGTTAAGGCAGCACCCCGTTTGCCCGTGGTAATTACCATTCGCCATTTCTTCTTCGCGGCTTTGAGACACGTTCTCTCTGGTTGCAATTGTAACAGCCTTGGTTCAAACTCAGGCAATCTTAGCCGATTTTTTTTTTCTTTAGGAACAAGTGTTATAAACCAGTTGTGCACTTTTTTAATAATCGGTAGTTTGGCATGTTTAGGCAGTTTCGGGGCAACGTGCAGCCTATCAGCTCATTTACTGATGCTTGGCATAGTGCCGGAAGTGCTGGTTCTCTACTGCTGGGGAAATTCAATGTAGCGAATGGTAAAGCGGACAGATGGCCTAGCCACCTAGTTTCCTACGGTGACATTTGGGCAGTTTTGACGCACATGGATATCGCTGGTACAGTTAGAAGGGACTGTATATTACCTGTTCACCTTCATAACTCTTGACGTCCTTTCCCTTCTTTTCCTCCTCCTCTTCCTCGTGTCGAGCACATTCATCAGTATTCACAGGCACTGATGTCGCGTACATTTGAATTTTCGCGCCAAAGCAAGCGTGGCTAAAGGCATCGCGGCCGACCGCTACGCATTACCTCCGAGATCGCAAAATCAAGTTAAGGAGCAAGCTCCCGAATATAAAGTAAAGACGGGACCTCATCCTACCAGGGCTTTGTTGTGTGTGTGAGCGTGGAATAAAGGAGTCCTATCACTGGTCCATAAGGCCAGCCAAGTCGTGCAGCGCCCTCTGGCATTCGCACACTAAGCCATGCTTGATTAAGTTTCGTGGTGGCTTCCCTGAACGAGCATCGGTGAGCGCGTGCCCATGCTTGCGCTTTCTTTCCGTCTTCGTCCAACAGAGGGCCTCCGAGAACGACGCCCGGAACGAGGACATCTTCACCGGAGCTAATAACGAACGACGGAGCAGGGCGTCCGGGTTTGCGCTCTGTATTTCCGCGTGCTTGAGTAGGGCCTTCTGTTGAGTGTAACATGCGCCCCGGGGCGCGAAGGGCCCTTCATTTAACTCATGCTTGGCGCTCCTGCTTAGCGATGCCTAGCGACAGTGGCGAAGTGTGGTGGATATTTGGCTTCTGCTCCCTTCTCTAGCACTGTGCTCAGCTTGTAGTTAAAGAGGTAGAGGCAGTGATACAGAGAGAAATGGGGGTAGAGGGAGGGAGGAAGAAACAGAGGGAGAAAGGGGGAGTCTTTATTTGGGCTGAAAAACTCTACATCAAGGGGGGAAGGAATAAGTAGGTACAGGGGTGCTCGAGGACAGGGACATCTTGAAGGTCTGTTGTCATTCCAGAAGCCTTGTGCAGGTAAAGCTTGCGCTTGTTTCATAAGAATACCAAAAATCGGTAAATGTAAGAAAAATTAATTGTGATTCTTTAAACAGCCTGATTAAGCGCCAGGACCTAGCTAGCTTTGGCGTGTTTTGCGAGTCGCGGTCGTTTCTCTCAAAACAGCTTTCGCGAAACTTTTGACCAGCTTTAAACAGAAATATGTTGTTTGTTGTTGTTGCTGTTGTTGTTGCAATCGGCGAATGGATAACACCAACGTTTACACTCGCGTACGGGATGATTATGTAGTGCCGGAACTCATGCTAATTTGAAAATGCAAGAAAGTCAGACGTCGAAACTCACATCTGCCAAACAAACTGCGGTTCTCATCCTCAAACGAAACACACTTTCTCACAAATGAACGTAAGCCCCATTTTGAAATCATGCTGTTTAACGTGCCGAAGCTACACGTGGACTATAACGAGCACTGTTGCACTGAGCGCTCCGTAATACTGTTGACTACCTTTAACATGCACCGAAATTCTTAAGCATCATTTTTTACTAATGTACGTTTCACGTTGCCCTTCGGTGTTACGTACAAGCAGTATTCTTCGCTGAGAACGGCTCCCAATCACGTCTTGTGCACCTGCTGGCTTATCAGTCGGTACGGCCATCTCTCATACGCCACTGAAGAAAACACGTGGCAAAATGTCACAAACGTGCACGCAACACAACAAAAATAAAACCAGCTTCTTGTATTTTTTCTTTTTGGGATGAGAGGAGGTGGTTCTGTGCTTTTGCCCTCTATCTCACGGAATTTATTTCCAGGGAAATATTTCGTAACTACGGTTTTGTCTAAATACGTGCAACACTGAGCTCACATATAAAGAGTCGTTCACAATATCTCATAACTCTACCACAAACATAATTGATAACGGTGTTCGTTAGTTTTAAGGGTAAAGCTGGAGTTCGACTGCTTTGGTACCGCTGTCACCCATGTCTGGTTTAAAACTGCTCTTCATAAAAACGACCTATCACAGCTCCAGCTCAAGAAAAAGCAGGCGCGAGCCTTAGCTTATGTCTCATACAAGTGAAATGACGTCGCATTAGTGTCTTCGCCGTCCGAGCGCACGCTTAAACTATTCCGCGACGTGTTATCTTGGCCGGGAGCAGAATGCTTAAGTCGCCACCTGCTGAAACCTTCCTTTAATGCGTTAGCGTTTATTTAAACGGCCCTAAAAACCCTCCCAACTACTAAAAATTCTCCGTTGTACCATTAAACTACCCAGACCAAAATTTAGGTGCATGCTAATTTTTATTTATTTATTTATTTATTTATTTATTTATTTATTTATTTATTTATTTATTTATTTATTTATTTATTTATTTATTTATTTATTTATTTATTTATTTATTTATTTATTTATTTATTTATTTATTTATTCTTGACGCCGAGACATTGGCTCGTCTCCAGAAGTGGCACAAGTACCCCTTAAATTCAATTGATATTTGCAAAACGTTCCCAACATCGAACTCCATGAGATGCAGCAATACCTTTCATCTTCACAGTAATAGTTTCCCCGATTCGCAAATTTTCAGCAGCGTTGCAAGCATAAAGTTTCGTTGGCACCATAGATGTTAAGGATGTGCCTACGGCTACTAGAAAGCAAAAGGAATATGATATGTTCAACGAAAAACGAGGGGGTCTTAGAATCACAATACATAACCTTTACACTCTCATCACTCCCAGTGACGAAGGATGCCAAAAGGACAAGGTTCTAGAGACTACCAGTCGCGCCGCTAGTAAATGGACCGGATGCAAGTCACTGAGCTGTCTTTCCGTGCAGACACAAGATATAATATAATACCAGAAATAGCCATAGTAGAGCCAACGTTAGCGTCCTAAGGGTATTTTCACAAAAAATACTAGCTAGAGTAGCGACAACCAGTAGCGACAACTGCAGGTCGCGGGTTCGATTCCCGGCCGCGGCAGCCGCTTTTCTGCTAGGGGCGTAAAGCAAAAACGCCCGTGTGTACGAGATTTTGGCAAACATTAAAGATTCCCAGTTGGTCAAAATTAATCCGGAGCCCTCCACTACGGCGCGCCTCATCGTCTACGTTTCGTCGGCGCGTTAAACCCTACGCTCAATCAGCAACCTTTATCTAAGCCGGCTGGTTGCCCTTCTGCCGTCATTCTCCGCGTCCGCCATCTGACTAGACTGTCTAAACATTGGTCCGTTCCTCGCCCACGTACAAACTACACCTTGAAGATTATGGGGTTGTTGAATGGGCTTGTATTTTATTTATTGGTTTTTATATTAACTCGTGTTGTATATCTATGCTGTATAACTTGTTTGTTCGGAAAGAATGTGATGTTTGTGATTAGTTTCTTGCTGTTTTGTACGGTTTGTTGCATATATTTTCTTCTTAATGAATCTTGCTTTCACGTCGGCATGTGCACTGATTGATGGACTATTTATTGTACTCTTGAATATGTTGTATTTCAGTGCTAGGAGTTTTGATTGACACCCACAAGCTGTGTCTATGTATTGGGCTTTTTTTGTTCCCCCCCCCCTCCCCCCCCCCCCCGCTGTTATTCTGACTCTGTGAAGGATGTAGGGCAAGGTCGAGTTGCTGAGTGCAACTTTTTACCCTATTTTCCACCATAACGTGTGTACGTTTATGGACAGAATTAAACAAACCAACAAACAAAAATACCGCTTAAACTTGCTAATGCGCGCACTGCCTGTAAAGCATGCTTTTCTGAACAGGCTACACGTATGAATAAAGAGCCGACTTGGAAAACAGGAGCCACATTCCGTAGCTCATTCCGATAAATTACTGCATGTTCAGAGAAAAAAAAAATCTTAATCCCTCCATCATCGGTGGAAATCAGCCAGGTGTGTAATCCCTCTCTTGCAATACCGCATCAATAGAACCTCCCCCTCGCGGCACCCCATGGCACATGCCGAGACATTCCAAACGGATATGACAAATATACCGACTGAAGTGGCGGTGTTTATACGTATCACGTGACGTATACGTGGAGCACGTGCACTGCGTTGTGTACAACGAGTGTACTTTAACGTAGAGGCAGCATGGAAAACAAACTCCAGGCCGAACAGAGGTGTCCTATCCACGATACTTCGTCTGCATTATGGTGAACGAAAGCGAGTCTTATCAGGATACAGAATATTGTTCACGAGGAAAACAGCTGCGATGGCAGACTTGACGACAAGCAAAGCAGAATGTCAACACTGACATTTACCTGCAGTGACAACACAAAATACGACGTTCTTCATTTGACCTGCGACAGCTGACGTTACCATATCGGGAAAACAACTATGTCACTTACATCTTCACCGCAGATCTTGATCACTCCAAGACTACCTCAATCACCTGTAGGTGTTAGTTCACTGTGATCGCTCCGCAGCCAAATCGTTGACGGCAGTTCACAAACGTTTTCGCCAGCTTGGACCTGCCGTCTAGCTCTCACGGCTTCGTTCTAAAAAAAACGCGCGACCACCATCACCGTCTGAAGTTCCCGCCAATGTATTGCACTGCTCGGACAAAACAAGGACACATTTATCTTTTAGGGGCGAAACCCCTTAGGAACTCTGGCTGTCGGGGTCGAATATCGTCGTCGTCTCATGTCGTCATAGTGTCATGTAGTCACGGTACTAAAACACCGGGACACTCGTTTTCCAAAGCCTCGCGCTAGAACGTAACCCATACAAAAAATTGGCCGCGTATCTGCTCCTTTCGTTGCAAATGCCGTCAAAATACGACAGTCTTTATCGGCTTTTGCGAAGTAAATGCCTCCCTTCGCTTTCCCGCTCACCTCTCATGTTGTTCCTCTTGCGTCGCGCTCCTCCCAAGGTAAAGACGCCAAAGGTTCGCTTAAATCATTTTAAACTTCCCGCGTTCCTCTGCTCCATACCGGGTGTCTCGATGCGAACGCTGCCGTACGGCGGAGACGCGCGTTAATCGAGGCGCCCTACTTCAACGTTTATAGAGCCGCGTTTCCCTACTCCACGTGCGTTGCAAGCAAAACGTGGAACCTATCTAGTGGAACCTTGCGTAACTGTTGCCGGTTGATTTCTTAAAATGGCGCCAGAAGCTATAGTGGCGCGGGCGACAGCAGGCGATGGCGGAGTGAATTGTTTTTCTGGAGTTGATGAAGTATTTAATTTCGCAAAAGTCAAGAATGTTTGATTTTTTTATAAAGGAGCACTGCAAATATCACTTCTGTATTGATTTGTTGTCTCATATTTGAGTAATGTCTTGTTCTTCTTCAACAATGTTGACAAGTATGAACATTACACCGGACATAGACGGGTAGATTTTGCTGTGACTATATAAGACTATTGCGCAGGCATTGTTTTGCTTTGGCCGGGTGGCTGAATCGAGTCACAGACAGACAGACGGACGGACAGACATACAGACAGACCAAAATTTCTGGGTTTAAGTAGCCCAAGAAAGACTATCGTCTTCAAAGAACGCACCGGGACACTCGTCTTCCAACGCCTCGCGCTAGAACGCTTCGTGCTTTAAAGACACGAGACTTACGGAAAAGCTGTATACATCTACCTCCCCCCCCCCCCCCCGCTTTGATTTCCGCGGGCAAAAACAAGAATACACTTACACACTGCATGCTCCCCCCCCCCTCCCCAGGTTTCACGTTACGGTTTCAGCAAAGTTAGCAAAACTGCCAAGACGCCAAGAATACACACTGCATGTTTCGCCCCTCCCCAGGTTTCACGTTAGTGCAGATGGCCTGGAATTTTTTAATATCAGAGCTGTTTGGGCCGAGCACTATCCATCCGTCGCACCACAAACCCTCAAAGTGTGAGGGAAAGCGGAGACAAGCCAAGGAGCCCACGCGGCAGGTGTTGTGAGTGCACGCCTCAATAAAAAATGTGGTTAGGACGACTCCCGGGACCTTCACACCGTCAAACCAGAAACCTAACCACTGGCCACCCGGAAGGGTATAAGGATTAGCAGCGGCGGGGAAAATAACAAGTGCAACCAATTGGAAAGAAGAAAAAAAAACACCTCCGGTGATCGGAAGCGAAGCTGGGTCCCTCGTGTTGGAAAACCGGCGTCTATCCGAACTCCGGGTGCACAGCATTTCCTTTGGATTCGTAGCGCGGGCGTTGGCTTTGGACTTGCCCGCAGGTTCTAGCGCGTGCTAACACGGTATACTTTGGGAGCGTTGTTAAAGGCTGCGATTAAAACGATCTGGGACTGCCAGTCATAGAGAACGTTCAGCGGCAAGTTCGGAAATCCATGCGAGGTGCAACAGACGTGTCTCCGACGAAAGCAGAGGGGCCGCCATCTCGGCCGTTTCTCCAGACTTGCACCACTAGTGCAAGCTGCGCCAATTTTTCCTTTACTTATTCCAAAATCTTTCCATCGAGATTTGCTTTTACCGTTCCGTTGCTGCTGTCACGGTGTTGTTTTGAATTACAACCTGCTTCGTCGTATC
Source organism: Haemaphysalis longicornis (assembly GCF_048455015.1). Lineage (NCBI taxonomy): Eukaryota > Metazoa > Arthropoda > Arachnida > Ixodida > Ixodidae > Haemaphysalis > Haemaphysalis longicornis. The sequence continues at coordinate 67,822,692 of NW_027526335.1, read as the reverse complement.
AAAACAGGGCAATATATGTAAATGAATAGGTATGCCTCGCGGTATCGAGCAAAGGCAACCGCTGTTCGTCGAAACAAGTCGATTCATAACAAGGGTAAGTTAGACTCGTTATCAGTTGCGTTAAGTCTTCCCTGGTAGTCGGGATCGGCACTTAGGGGGCCTACCGAGACCGGTGGAGATAATGAACTGCAACGTGCTCCCTTGTTCTGTTTTGCTCCCACGCCTAGTTTTGCGCATAGATTGAATACGCTCACCAGCATTTTGTTGCTCCCTCAGTGTTGTTTTCCAATCGCGGTCAAAGAAGAGCCTACATGGTAAACATTTAATAGAAAGGGAATAGCTCCTGCCGCCAAGGTTAACTGTGTGGACCGGAAGACGACACGAAAAGCTAGGGGTTTAAGTATTCGGCGTCGTCCTTCGTAGTCAACTCGAGGCCAACCTTTCCCAGCTACGATTACTAAGTCAAAACAAAAACCCTGGTATAGTTCAATTCAGGTCCATGGAGTTTCAAGAAAAAGCTACATGAAAAAATTTCCGCCAGAGTCAGCAGAACCTCAATTCCGCTGTCAATATTATTTGGAATGTTTTTTTTTTACCTTTAAAAGATATTGGACGTCAGAGTACTCTGCTTCAAAACAGGATGGCATTACGTTCCGCTCCTCATCGATAACCCAGCTGCTGGAGTTTGGTCCCCACAGTGTTCTACTTACCTCTGCGTTTTTGCCCTACGCCCCACGCAAATATGACGGTGTAGTATAAGGGGGGGCGCAAGCACGTTTTGAGAATGTTACCTACTGATTGTCTTTAGTACAATCAGTGTATACAAATGATGCAAAGTATCATTATACTCATGAAATAAGCTAAAATTTGTTTTTTTGGAACGAAATGCAAAATATTTCGCGTGATAAAGCAGATTTTACAGGCTTGAAGAAAATTAGGTTAGGTCTCTTCAAGCTGTACTCACAGATTGATTTTTGAACAGTTCTTCTCGAAGCTTTGTTTCACTAGCCCTCTCAGAACGTTTTCCTAAAAATTCAGACTCATATTTCGTTTTTGGAGGGCTTATCCCACCGAAGCTACGCTTGGGCTATGAGGCGCGCCGTAGTGGAGAACTCGGATTAACTTGGGCCACCTGGGGATTTTTATCGTGCGCTGGAATATCTACACGCGGGCGTTTCCGCTTTTCGCCTTCATCTGGAAAGCAGCCACCGCAGCCGGAATCGAACCCGCGTCCTTGGGCTCAGCAACACAGCGCCTTAGCCACTGAGCCACCGCGGCGGGTGTTTTGCTACGAATAAATTGAAATTCAAACTTGGAATATTGTGGAATAGTTTACTTACCTGCGATGCAAAATGAGCGTAAATATTCAGATAATGAACAGTGACGGGCTAAAGAAGACTTACGAATCAAAATTGTCACGAATGCAAGAAGAGAAAACAATTAAGGGATCACCGGGGTAAAAACGTAGAGATCATGGCGCGTTCTTTATTTCAATCGGAATTATACTCTTGGGAATATTTCTGAACATAGTCAGAAGAGACAATACAAAGAAGTTTAGAACGCTCCACTCACAGTGCAAGCGGAACAGATGGTGCCAGAGCACAACATCCCCAAGGTTCAAAATTTCAACTTGTACTGTTTGACCCTTACGGAACAGCTGTCCTCATTTCGCAACAGTGTATATATTAAAAAATTTGAACCGAAATTAATCAACGGGATCTGTCGTAGTCTAACTAATTCCCGGTGTTATTTATACAAAGTTTCCTCCACGTGCAGAGGAACCGAACAGCTCTCACGTCTTAAGTCCCAGCACTTTTGATTAAATTATATCATTTTAAGGAACAAAGACATCAAGTTCTTGAGTGCGCGGGCAAAAGAAAGATAAAGTCGATGTTAAAGCATACGTTCCTTGATTTTTTTACCTTAATGAATAAAAAGTATTATTGATCTTCAGTCTCAAAGTTTGAAACATAAAGTTATAAATAAAAAACAAGAATAGACGAAGCAGGCTCCTTAACATATGAGCAAGAAATCCGTTCCAGTTTAAATTACGAACGCAATAAGACAGCAAACGGAGAGCACCACGGCCCGTTTTCTATGCATGACACGTTCCCCCTACGTCCCGTGTAAAATTTGAGAACTGTACCCTGGGCTGTCTAAAAGCAATACTGAGCTAACCTCTATTCGCCTGAATGAAAGCCCCAGGGAATTCTATGTAACAGGAGTCAGGGGAAACGGGCGCACAGTTAGACAGTATCAATGCAGTATCCCTGCACGTTGAGCAGAGGTAAATGCGGTATGGTTCGATAAAGAGTTTGGTGAGACAGCGTGTGGGAAGCCATTATTGTTTGTCAGATTCCCTATCTCCCTCTTCGGGTTGCAGCTTCAACAAAATTATATCGAGCTCAAATTTATTTATTTATTTATTGTATGTACCCTCAGGGTAAAAATACGTTGTAAAGGAAAGGGGCAATAAAAATCAAGAAAGAAACTATACAAGCAAAAAAAATACTTCGAAAGAAACATTAGTGAGGAGCATTAAGTTCATACGGGTTATTTTGACTAGGTTACAACTCAGCGCACAGTTAACACGTAACCAAAAAAAAAAAGCATTGGTAGACAAATAGAATCCTTTATACTTCACATACAATTATGCGTTAACAGACTGAAAATGGCGACATTTTATTAATTTTTCCGATTGTTTCGAGGCTAACTGCTGGGAAGCAGCAATTCGCAGCGGATAATTCGGAGTCAGTCGAATGTACAAAGCTCCTGAAGCGAAAAGATGCGGGCTGATTAGAGCTTCTGACTGTCACGGTCAAGTCAACAGACCTCTCACGCAAATAAGCACTCCAGTGGTTGTGAGTGACAAACACGCCTTTGTCCCTGGCATGGAACTTTTTTTATATACCTTGAGAAGCAAAGGGAAAAAAATCCAGAAAATTAGTCGCGAATTGCACTGAAGAGACAAGACAGAAGAGAGAGAGAGAGAAAAAAATGAAAATTGAAGTAAAACTTGAGGCGCACAGTCATGATACATTTATATGTCATGCCCTTGGCTTTCCCACATCTCGTCTAAGCAACGGGGGCAAGCACATTTGCCACTGCTTTTTTCTTCAGTGCCACAGCGTGAATTAGCGTTCTGTAAATATATCCAGCAGAAGAAATAAGGAGGAGCGTATAAATTATTGGATGCGTATACACTCACCACGCCCCTCAATTATGACGGTTGTGTTTGTACAGACATATTAGCGCTTACAGAGCAAACCAGTTCTATATTCATTTGGCGTTGTCCGAGCGAATCTCCTTTCTGAGCTGGTTCAGTATACTTCCGCAGTATAAACATGGGAGGTAACGGCATTTTCAACAGGCTGTTTCTTCGCAAGCACCTCTGCTTCTCTGCCCATCCCCTAAAAAAAGGGTACGTCGGCCTTAACGAAGTGCTGACAGATAACGCCACGATGCCTTATTGCCTGAAATGGCCAGGTGAAAGCCGTAATGGTATTACCTAGGAGGGATTAAGCTATCAGATGCCCATACTGTTGTTTTCAATTGATTGTGCTAAAGACAATACTTTTGTGGCGTAAGTTAAAACTCTAAATAAAAACGTTGCCCTTCTCATGACACATGTTTATAACAAGGTTTTGACATTTTAAGATAAAGAAATCAGATGTGTCAACTGAGCACGTTTTAATAATGGGAAATATTTAGTCCTGGTCCCGCACAAACACCTGTCATTCCTGTGGCATGCCCAAAATTGTTTATAACGCCACTCGGTTGAGAAAACTGCAAAATATTGAAAGACTGAGCGTACAAATTCAGTTTTTTTTATTTATTTAACTTCTCGTCCTAAAAGAAAACCGACAATCTTTGTGCACAGGCAGAAAAACCCAATTTCAACGTTCTTCTTTATGCTCGATCGTTGCTGTGGTTTTGGATAGTGGCTTGGTATGATGAACCGGCGCGGCTAGACACACACACACACACACACATACACAAAAAACCGCACATCTGGGGGCATTAAAAAGGCATCATTGTAGAACATGGTGGCGTATTATTTACAAGCCACAAACGCAAGCGAACACGAAATTAGTATATTTTATCAAGAAAGCCTTGCAGGGCAAACAACCGCCTTCCTTACAATGTTATATTAAGGAATCGCGAGGGAGAGAAGCAGGAGGAGGAGGATCCGGGAGACGCGACTCGGAGACGCACGTGAGGACCGGTCAGAGAGAAACTCACCCTGTCGTATTTCACAAAGCGACTGTACAGGGCACCGGGAACAATGGCCGGAAGACATTTATCCGGTGTCACGGAAAGGGGGCCCGGAGGCTGACATATATATTTTCCGACTCTACAGAACGGGGCAAAGTTTTTCTCAAATATTTTTCATTGTTGGTTTTTTTGTTGTTTTAGATTGTTTTCTTCCACGAAATAGACTTTTATGCTCTACTGTTTATGGATATCGTTTTTTGTTGTTGTTGTTGCTGCTGTTGCACAGAGTTTAAAGGAGCCATGAAGAGAAAACAAAAGTTTGTTTTATTCGAAAGATTAGGTGTTTCATAGTACCCCAAGCGCTTTCCCGGAAGCAAATGATGCTTTATTCACTAAGAAATAAGGCAATTTAAGCCAAAATTTTAAATCTCCCGCTAAAATTGCACATTTCGTGAAGTGAACAATGGCGTCACACGAGCCGGTCCATGAAACAGATACTTAGTATGTCGACTCGATATAGCACCCACACGCGGGAGTCGACCGAGACGGCGGCCATTTTAAGAATACTAGTAAAACCTAGTGCACCCGCAGCCCTAGTCATGGAATCGCCTGATCCGGAGAACAAAACTCTCGCCGAGGAGCTCGGACTTGCATTTAACAACCTCACACCACTTGAACGCTCAATGCTTCTAAGTGCACGAGCGGCAAGAGTTGTGGGATACGCGGTGAACGGGAAAGCGACCATTCCGCGATAGCCACAACAGACGAACGCCCAGCCGTCGGCACCGCTGCCTCGTCAGCCCCGTCGCGACGGACGAATACAGACTGGTACGTATGTGCCGTATTTTCAATTTCAGTAGCAGTATCGCTTATGCCAGTTGGCCGGTGTCGTGTATAGAAAGCCGTTCGCTCGAGCTCTCTGCTCCGACCAGAAAGATTCGAGCGTCAATGCGCGGTGTGTACGGCAATTTTTTTCCCCAAGGTCAGAGCGCTTTGATTGCGATTTGACGAAGTCGGCGACGAGCGCCAGCATGTCCGGATCCCTGCCGTAATCACTTCCTCGGAAATGAAGCGAGCACCCACTTGCTTCGCCGAGGTTCGTCGTTGGGTAGCACATGAAAGGAGATCTCACCGGCGGAGATGTCGCACTCCCTCGACGATTTGCCCGTACTACATGGGTATTTCAAAACACAGCAACGAAATTTCATTGTAAAGTACTCGAACAAGCTGAAGTTTTCAGTGGTTGTAAACTGTAAACGAGCTCGTAACGACAGCAGCAAGCCAACACGACCTCCATACCGAAACCTGTGCGACGAGTGGCACTATCTCGTTGCTGCTCTGTGTTCCTTACTCCCCTTGTTTCTATTTTTACCTTTGCTGGTTGGCGATATGACGGCCAACCTCCTGTGAAGTGATTGCGATACCAAGCAAGGTCGCGGCTGTGCGTGCAGGGACGGTTCGTTGGCCCCGAAGAGCCTTGAACCCGAAAATTCGTCTGCGCGACGGTGGCGACGGCGAGATGTCGAGTTCGGCTGGCGGTAGTTTCGTACGCATTGGCATACACGCTTGCGTGTTCGTTCGGAACTTCAACCGTTTACTCGACCGTTCTTTGTCATAGAAAGAATGTGCAGTATGTTTCACGGGCATTTAGCTCGCTATGCAAACTGTAAGCCCTGCCTAACATGCGTTTGCTTTTGCCGGCCTCCGCCAATCGCAGAGCATTCTCGAGTAACATCATAGGTTCTGTTGCGGAAAATGAGCTGGTGGGTCGCATGGTCATTTCCTTTTTTCCTAATTATGTAGCTTATTTGAGCGAAGTTTTCGTTATAACTGGTGTCGTTATGGTTCTAACGAGGCAATCTTTCGCATGAACCAAACTTGTGTTTTCTCTTCATGGCTCCTTTAATTACTGTTTTGATATCTACGCTTCTGATGCATGCTTATCACTTGTGTATTCGCACTTCGCTTGTGTTGCACTTGTACTGTCGCTTACCTGTGCTTCCGTCTTGCACTGTAAGGGCCGGATACCCGTTAAACTGCGCACGCAACTTTTTCGCTCTGTCCTGCCCACTCAAACTGGGCAAAAAAATGTTGCAGAGACATCAATGTTTGTTTCCTAAGATTTACGGCGCGATAGCGATACTCCGACTCCAAATGAGTGTTTTCGTGTGCAGCTGCTGCATTTCCGACCTATGCTTCGCCAGCATTAAAGGTCGTCGAAGGGAGAAATATAAGCAACGAGGGTTTTTAATCGCCGTGTGCCCGGAAATACAGAGGCTCTCTGCACATCTGTCGATTAAAATGTGAGCGGGAAAGGACGCCGATTCGAGGTTTTCGTCGGTTTGAGCGACATGGCGCCAGTGTCAGTGTTTCAAAATGTTTATTTTGTGATTTCGAGGCCGGGCTGAGCAATTTTTCTTTTTTCGAATAGAGAGAGAGATCGAGAGAGATATGCAGAGAGAGAGCGACAGAGAGAGTAAAGATATTTGCTCAGAAAGAAATAGTTTTCGTTTAAGAAAACGGGGTAAAGAGCTGGCAGAGAGCTCAAGGGTGGAACCTGAAGACTACAGCACCAGATGCAGCAACTCCTTCCCTTGCCCTCTCACATTGCAGGCAGATGGTCAAAGCTGCCTCCCGTGTGTCGAAGCAGTGGAATATGTTATGTGAGAGTTGTTCTCCACTGACCATACCCGTGGACATGGGCAGGATTCGTGCAAGAGAACGGATGTTCCCCCATTTTAGAAGAGTTTTAAGTTAATGTATGATGTTTTTACTGAACACCTTAACGCACATAGATTTTCATTTACTTGTGTTGGTTTTAAAGCCAAGCTTTCCAGCTCTACCAGCCAACGGTTCTTTCGTGGCGTGAGGGACAACAAATTCCCAACGTGTCGGAGACGGTGGCGGGGGGAAGGAGGGGGGGAGGAGGGTTTCACTCACGGAGCACACTAGAGATGGCGCGGCGAATTTACCAAGCGTTCCCCGCGCGGAAGTGCCTGCTCGCCGGCTGCGGCGGCGGCGGTACGGCTTTATCGTCTGCTTTAGCTACGGTTGTTTTGGGCATTTTATGGTGCAGCTTCGCGTCCATTGCGCGGTGCCTTCGCACGGCTTGATTAACTTGTTCGACAGCACCTCCAGGGTAACCCACACCCGACGGAATTAAGTGGTCGTACGCCAGCGATGCATTAAGGATTGGTTTACAGGGCGAGAAAACAAAATGTACGAACCACATACACACAAATGTCAAACCATATACAGACAAAGCACATACAGACAAAAACAGACATACATACAGGCAAATACATACATACAGGCCGCTAGGGAAACGCCACCTTTTGCGCACTGCTTGCCGCGAATGGGACTCCGTTTTCGAAATTGGTGAATACCAATTCGGTTGTGTTTTAACAGGTATTACAAAAGGCGAAAGTAGCAACTGGTTCTGATCAATAGCGATTATAAGAGTTTCCTCAGCTTTCTCGCAATTCTCAAACTTACTAAACTAACCAGTTTAAAAATGGTATAAATAGGAATCACTGAGCTCACATGCCGAATCGTTTCGATGTCCGCGCTTGTGTCGCGCGGTAATGTAGCCCCGAGGTAGCACATTGGGACGGCTAGGAACCGCTGTCTCAACCTTCGAATGACGCTCCTCGCCGTTTTATTGCGCCGAGGCACGTCCGGGCTACAGCGACAGCGGACGCCGCTCTAGCCCGGCCGTGGCCGACAATTCGGCGTTCGGGACGCCGCCCCTGCGACTTCTAGGTAACGGCTGGCAGAATCTCTGGTTTCACGCTTTGTGGAGCCACGTGTGTGAACTCAAGTGACGTCGCATGGGCAATTTTTGTGGGTGTCGTTTAAAGCTTTGCTTTCCAACCACCTTCACAGCGTGGATTGGAGCCAATTTTTTAGGCTCATGATCAGTGGCTGAATGAGTCTTATCGTCTCTTCTCTTTTTCTTGCTTTTCTCTGGGTTGGGCGTTTTGTTTGTTGGCTAAACATTGGTTAAGAAACGGTTAATTGGCTAAAGTTTTTTTTTTTTGGCACCACGACGGGCATTTTTAAGTCACTGTTCTCTAGGAAGTCAACCGTGCTCAGTTTTACAGTGATTTTTAACTCGCCCGCGTGTCACCATTTGTCGTTTGCCAAACCGAGCTTGAAGCGGAGGCAGAACCGTCGGAATACTGAGAAGTATTTTGAAAACTTATCTGATTACAATCTATATAATGGGCGTTATTTTAGTTCTTTTCTGCTGATAATATGTGCCTCTATTTTTGAGAGACTGGTGTTAATCCTTTTCCCCCTGTTTTGGTTAGGTCACTCAATGTTGGTGCCGGCATAAGTTCCAGTGGAAAACACGCTGTGGTGGCTCAGTTGGATACGGGTTTGCGCTGATGAGCCGAAGGACGGGGGTTCGATTCCCGGCGGCGGCGCCCGTTTTCACCGAAACACCATTGTGTCGAGACTTCAGCGCACTTTAAAGATCCTAAGCTGGTGTAAATTATTCCGAAAACCTCCGCTATGGCATGCCTTATATCCCACGTAAAGCTTCGGCGGATGAGTTACCGGAATGTTTTTGGTTCTGGTGGAAACTCGCTCTGGTGTGATGACTTAAGTTCCGGCACAGCTGACGATCGTATCTGCCGAGCATGCTATACTATCGACTGAGCATAGGACAAACCGAAAGGTTGCTGCGCCATTAAACCTCAAGTTCATCTTCATCATCAAACTTCACCGCGCAGGCGCGGCACCTGGCGAAAACGCGTGTCCTTCCTTGCATATCCGACGTTGTATCATTGTCCTCCTTTCCAAACATGGGTTGCCGTTCCGCCACATTACAATTCGGCGGAGCCCTCGAATCTTGCTGCCTCATCGTAGCTTCCGGCTGGTAGCGGACGGCTAAGAGCCACGGGGTATTCGAAAATGAGCTAAATAACGCTATCGCATTAATAATATCTTGAATCTTGAATCTTTCGCGCGGACGCTTGTGTGTATGTACTCCATGCAGCTGCCGTTATAAGTAACTGGAACACGGGAGCAGTGGCCGAGCCGCATAGCAGCGCTGTGTAGCTGCGCCGGCGGTAAACGACATGAGCTGAACACGAATGCCCGCCTGCCGAAGGCGATAGCCCATCTTACCATTCAAACCACTTAATTTAAGGTGGTCAAGAGCATTGTTCGCAGCATACGGGTCTCAGCGATGGCGCTGATAGCAGATACACATCTGGCAGAATCTCTCACATACTTACAGCACACGCGAGCTGCTGGAGAAGCGGCGCTATCACAGGGGTATGTTGTGACTTTTTTTTTTCTTTTTAAGTATTTTTATGTGCGTGTGCTGTTAGCACCGTCGCCGGGACCAATATGCTGCGAACAATGCTCTCGGCCACGTTAAAAGAAGTGGTTTGAAAGGTAAGATGGGCTATCGCCTTCGGCTGGCGCGCATGCGTATTCTAGCTGATCCTTTAGGTTACCGCCGGTGCATATACACGGCGCTCCGTTAGGGTTCGGCCAAATCTCCCGTATTTCAGTTACTTCTGATGGCACCTACACGTGCGTGTGAGAAAGAGGACGATTTTTAATGAAGTCTGGTGATGTTGGCCGGGCTAAAATGCCTAACATGATACGGCAGTTGATGACGTGATGGAGATGATGATGATGATGTTGAAGAACTTGTCGCGCACACAGGAGTTTAGTTATTTACAGAGACTGGCCTAGACCTGTGCGTCGCAGGTATTCTATCAGAGCTTTTGTAGCCCGTAAAGCACATTTGGGACATGCTCATGGACCTAAAACATTTTTTTTATTTGTATGACCACGGAAAGCGGCAGTCCCAAAGACAAAGCAAGGAACACTCATTGCGCACTAAATCGAGTCCATTCACAGAACAGGTGTTGGAAGGTTTCTCGCACATCGCATTGGGGGCAGGGTGGCGACGTAGTTCGTTTCATCTTAAAGAGAAGGTTGCGCGTGTATGAGACATTCAACAGCATGCGATATGCAGAATTGCTTCTCCCCACTTGGAGAGCCCTGGCGGCATTTTCAATTTGCCGTTTGGATCAATGGAAGATAGCGGCGGGTAATGACGTGATACATCATCCCAGGCTGCTCACTGCATTTTCTGTGCCATGCTAGATGCAAAGACAAAGGCATCTTTCCTGGAAAATGGTATGGATGTTGCCGATGCACGGTGCTTATGCGCAAGGGATGCAGCAATGTCTGACTTCACATTGCCAGTTATCCCACAATGGGAAGGCATCTACTGCACTGCTATGTGATGAAGCGCTTGTATAGCTTGAAGATGTAGGATGTGTATGTCAACAGAAGCTAGTCTTTTGAAAATGAAGTACCGCCCTTGAGTCTGTGAAGATACCCCACTCTCGTGCGGGCTGCTTGGTGATGTGAGCGAAAGCCACCCTCAGAGCCGCAAGTTCTGTAGCTGTAGTTGAAATTTTGTGGCTGAGCATGGCACTGCTGGTGGTGCGTGATGACGGTATCCACACCTCGATGATAGATAATGTGGCAACACCAACCCATCAGTGCGGGGATGAGTGTAATCTTTGTATTTTCGTGAAATACAGCCCAGAGCGAAAAACTTCAGGGCGAGAGCCGGAACTTGCTCTTTTCTGGCAACTCCGAGCACAGGGGTCGTGACTGGTTTGTGCAAGAACATCCAGGGCGGCTTCACAGAAGGACCGGGCTGTTGATGCCCCTTCGGGCAAAATTCACGCACTTTTTGGCCCACCTTGTCGCTAAAGGATGGTCACAGTGTCATGCCACAATCCGCACACGCGCACGAAGAAATTCCTGCGTGCCTAGAGCGAGTGGTTAGAGCCGCTTGCATTCTTTCAGCGCTCCCATGGTAGACGTTGTCTTTGGAACGCCAATGCAGACCCGCAGGATTTGTGCTTGCATGCTCTCTAGCGCTTTGACAGTTCCTTTTGATAGAAGGACCGACGCAGGGATGCTGTAACGCATCAGGCCAACGCAAGGGGTTTCGTATAGGCGGGGGAGGAGGAAGAAGAAACATTATTGAAAAAAATCAATCCTGGGGTGGCCGGAAGTCCATGGGCAATCCTGGCGCTCGCCGCTCTTGTCAACCAAGATAATCTGGTCGTCGCGGCTCGAGTTGGACAACATGCTATCCCACTGCTCCAGGGAAAGGATTGGAGGGGGTGGGGGAGGGGGGGGGGGTGAGTACGGGGTTTCGGTGGCACTCCCAGATTATGTGATAGAGTAAGCCTGAATTCTGCAAAACGCACACTCCGGAGAGTATTGTGTAGGGAATAGATGATTTAGTCGTACTGGGTTTGGGAACGTGTTTGTTTGAATAAGTCTGAATACATCTGAGTGTGCTCCAGAATTTTAGACATACCAGGTTGGGTGGGGGGAAAGGTTCTTCTACCTAGTCTATAATAGCGGGTTATTTCCTGGAAGCTCTCAATTGGCGTTGGACTGTGCACTTCCTCTGGGGCTTCGCTGGCGAGGGCGCAGGCCAATGCATGCCTGGGTCGTCGCCCGGGAGATCCGAGTGGGCTGGGGTCCACACGATTCTGACCGTACGAGAGGGAGCGGTTTCGCTCAGGAGGCGCAGTGCTGTTGGAGATAGTGCACCAACCGCGTAGCTCCTGCATGCCGCTTGGCAATCGGTGATTATCGTAATCGCGGTGGTCTGTGTTATGGTCAAGGCGATCGCCACTTCTTCCGCTTCCTGGGTAAAGCCGGTCTTGATTTTGATACTGGTGAGTAATTGATCCCTTGAGGCGACCACTGCAACCGCTGCTCCTCGGTAACGCTGATACGGGGAGCAATCAGTGCACTCTGCTGTGGAGTCTTTGCGATACCGATTGTCGAGTGCCGCTGCTCTGGCGTTTCTCCTCCCCTCATGATGGTCTGGGTGCATTTTTGGGGGGGTTTGGGGCGTAGGCATTCTTTGTGATTTCCAGTGGAAGCGTGTGTGGTTTCTGTCGCCCCTGAGCCTGCCATTTATGTTGCCAACAGTATTCGCCCCACAGAGGACAAGCCTAATTGCAGTTTGTGGCTTGCGGGGTGGGCCTCAATAAGGTCTTCGGCCGTGTTGTGAAGACCGAGACTGAGCAGGGTCATAAATTCTCTTTTGGTATAGCGCGCACAGATTTCCTGCGTGGTTCCTCGTCTTGGGGAAATCTTAAAACGCGCACCTTTCACTTGCGGAGTCGTAATTTTTACGGCACTGCGGGTTGCAGCACTTATTCGGCATGGCGAATTCACGAAGAGCGTGTTGCTGTGAGTTCCATCTATCGTCACAGCACGGCCGAAACTCACAATTGTTGTTGTTGTTGTTGTAGTCCTAAAAAAACAGCAGTAAGGAAGTCCACGCAATCACAGTAGGACGTGTACGCGCGTGCACCCACGTGTGCTAGCAACCAACTGACGAACACGGTGTACTTCGGCACTACTTGTACTCCGCAGAAATATATAGTGCGCTTTCACTACAACGCTTTCCCGCCACATGACTGCATTTTGTTAAAATATCACTGCCATGTGAACAATGATTCTACACCGCAGAAGTGTAGAATCACAGATTATAAAATTATACTTGTTGTATTATTGCGGCTCCATCTAGTGGAGTGCCGTGAAAACAGGCGGTTAAAAATTATTCCAACCTGTACTTCCGCGCACGCCCCACCGCCGCCTCTTCCCACGTCTCCTCGCCGCCGCCGTCACCCGCGGCTCCAGTGGCCGCAGCCACAACGCGTCGTCAGCACTCCGTGACGTTAGCAGTCCTCCGGCTTGCAGTCTAGAAGGTATCGCATATAATCCGTTCTATGGCGGCGATGGGCGATTATGAACAATAAATAATAAGGTGAAACTGGGCATATTTACAGAGTTAGCTGCCTTGGTTCAGAACAGTGGTTTACCTTTTTTTAGACCACGTACAATAAATCGCAATTTGCCACCATTTTTCGTGACCATACTCCCCATTTAGAAGCCCTGCACTTAGATTTTCATGCGAGTAACACCAAATATAAAAAACCTGCATAGACTGTATTTTATTTAAATTAGGCGCGCTGAAAACCTCTGCGCTACCGGCGATCGTGACCTCCATCTTCATCAGGCACAGGAGTAGAGTTGCCAGTAATTGGAGAGCATGGCTAAAAAACGCTAGTACTCGGTGTACGCAATATAATCTGCCCTAATAAAAATGACACTAAAACATTTCTGTGCAGCCTGCTGCATATCACAGGTGTTGTTTCAGAGGCGTAAGCTTAAAGCAAGCGTAAACAATTCAAACAAACATCTACCCTCTAAAACACTTCTGAAAAATTCGACGAGGGTGAAAAAAAAACGATCACGTAAACGAGTGTTTTGTATTGTCAAATTGAGGAATGTTTATAAAGCCCATTTTCTCTTAACCGCTACTTTCTTACTTCTTTTTAAATTTCTCAGAAATACATTTAAGTTTCTAAAAGGATTATCTCGATTGCCATTTAGACCCTTCATGTTCGGGATAATTCTAGCGAATGAAAATGGTACGGTTTTGTTTATTATCACACACTGTGTTTCCCGTTTCAATTACAAACAAAGCGATAGTGTATTACAGCATGTAGCTAATCTAACGATGACACTCCCGCGCAACAACGAAGGCGCGACGGCGGCCAACAACATTGTCTCTCAAAACAGGGCAAGGCAATCTCAATTACCTGCGATGCCTCGCTCGCACAAAAGCAAACACTCACACGTTCATGGAAGAGAGGTCACTCCACCGTTCGCCGAACCAATGCTATGGCGAGCCGAGGACCGCATTTAGAACACTGGTCCTCCAGATAACGACCAGGCAGTCTACTGAAAGATTAATTTTACGCACACTGCATCTGACGGAGTAATCTCCGAGGCCGCTGAATAGGGCCCCTGATCAGAGCCCAGCCCCTGGCGGGGCTAGGCTCGCCCGCCGTGCCCTCAGCGGCTCGACGAATCGGCTTGGCGACGTGCTTGGCAGGGGGAGCCATCGTGGCGGCTGGAAAACAATGGCTCCACGCGCGGATGACCATGGGCAATTCTGACCCCTCCCCAGGGTCCCGTAGTCCCTTTTTGGTTTACCTCGTTAGGCGGGTGATGACGGTGAGCGCATTCAAAAGAGAGATCAGGGCATGTCTGCTTTTTTCTTCTTGTTTCAGAAAACGAAGGTGCAGAGTGAAGCGACTTTTTTTCTTTACTAGGTGAATTTGAGCCGCAGCGCAGTTATTCGTTTGGGACACCGGAACAGAATGAAATGTTTTCGCGCGTTGGTGGCTAGAAACGGACGGACGGACGGACGGACGGACGGACGGACAGACAGACAGACAGACAGACAGACAGACAGACAGACAGACAGACAGACAGACAGACAGACAGACAGACAGACAGACAGACAGACAGACAGACAGAGAAAACTCGCAGTGGCTCGATATTTTAGTGTAGGGTGTAGCAGCAGGGGATTTATTCCGGAAGAAGGTTACTGTGGAGGAGATAAAGACATTGAGGAAAATCCATAAGCACAAAAAAAAATCCAAATAAGAGTTCAATAGAGAATAATCTGCACCCATCCACAAACAAATGTCCCTTGACATGTTCCTTGGAGTGCTAACCGTTTTCTCTAATCCAGAGTCAATAACCACACAAAGAAACAATTGTTTACCCGGCTACTTTGTGTCTGGGGTCCGGTTTAATGGCTCAGATGAAGCCAGCTGGCTATCTTCACGGACGTGTCAGCGATGTCTGGTTGTTGGCATCCGCTCTAACGCGAGACGCCGTTAATAGTTATGGAATGTCTTCGCAAACAAAGCTCGAAACATTTGCCTATCGCCAACACGCTTCGCGTCCGCACTGCTTGATCATCAAATGTGGTTACAACTGTTTTCCGTCTCCAGTGGTGACACTCACACCATTTTACCCACTATACTGAAATTATAATCCAAAACATTCAACCAAGCATTTTCAGGGATCTTTATCCCAATCTTCAATTGTTAAAAATTATTCCAAACTGTCTTGGTGATCACGTTTTCCTTGCGTTCCCTCCATAACATTCTCAAATACTCCTATTAGCTACATCGAACAAATAAGGTCATAGTCTCTAATGACCTTGTTCGAATCTATCTAAAAAAGTAATTCTCTAGGTTCTTTGCGCAATGCCACCTCTGACTTTCCTCACTTACTTCGCTACACTCCACTTCTTTTTTTCGGCGCATCGCGTAGTGAGGGCGTCGCTAAAACGTTCTCATGGAAGCTGAAGATTAATGAATTTGGGCAAGCTCGTGACCGGCTCAGTGCTTAAACGCTGAAAAATGCTGTTAGCGCGATACTTTCATTTACGCACTTGCACCTACTTAGTATCTGCTGCTACTTTTCTGCTATTCCGTGGGCAGCTTTGCCTCTGCGTGCTTCCGGCATTGCCGCTGAAGCGTGGATCTTTCGGGGCGTTGCTGGTTCAATTGCCTACTCACGCTAATGACTCGTTCCTGAGGAGCCAGACAAATAGCGCCTCGAGCGTCAGACAAGGCCACGCAACTTTTAGCTACCACCATGCAACTTCCTTCTCCGCCCCTGCTGCATTTAGCGAGAGCACCTTTACACACTGCCTGACTAAATGGAGAGAGAGAGAGAGAGAGAGAGAGAGAGAGAGAGAGAGAGAGAGAGAGAGAGAGAGAGAGAGAGAGAGAGAGAGAGAGATTGGTTTATAGGTGAGTGTGTGTGTGTGTGTGTGTGTGTGTGTGTGTGTGTGTGTGTGTGTGTGTGTGTGTGTGTGTGTGTGTGTGTGTGTGTGTGTGTGTGTGTGCGCTCGTGCGTGCGTGCGCGTGTGTGGGTGTGCGTGCGTGCGTGTGTGTGCGCGTGTGTGTGTGCGCGTGTGTGTGCGTGCGCGTGTGTGTGCGCGTGTGTGTGCGTGCGTGCGTGTGTGTGTGCGTGTGTGGGGGTGAAGGAGTTTTGTACAGCGACCAGGAAAACATTCAAAAAGCTTTTTGTAGATATTACGAGAACTAGTTTTCCAGTCATGACGTCGACAAAGAGAAATTTAAGGAAGCTAGAATTTGTGCGCTTGCTGCCCTGTTTGGACAAAGATTCTTCCGAGAACCTAGAAAGAGATATTACTGTTCATGAGGTAAAGCAAGCTATAGACGAGTTAAGCCCAGGCAAGACGCCGGGCCCTGATGGTCTCAGCGCTGTCTTATAGAAAAAGTTTAAAAATGATGATGTTAGCCCAGTGCTATATGCAAGGTTTTTGCCGAGTCTTATGACCATGAGACGCTTCCACCTTCTTTTCTGGTATCTCACACGGTGCTCATTCCGAAATCGGAGGACGAGGCTAGGTTGAAGCAATTTTCAGGGTATCGCCCAATTAGTCTGACCAATGTAGATTATAAGATTTTAATGAAAGTACTTGCCAGGCGAATACTGACCGTTGTAAAGGGCATTGTGCCACCAGACATGCGGAATTAAAGGGCGGTCAATTGTCACTAACATTCACACCACCCGAAGTGTTCTCGAGTGTTGTGACAGCCTGCAAGGTGCCGTAGCAATGCTCCAGATAGATTTGGAGAAAGCTTTTGACCAGGTGTCACATGAACTTTTGTTAGAAGTATTAGAGCACGTCAACGTAAGTGGTGTTATACTCAAGGGTGTTCGCATGGCCTATAGTGGATGCTCCACAAAACTCACCGTTAATAAAACGCTGAGTAAATCCATTCAAGTTAAACGAGGCGTGCGTCAAGGATGCCTGTTGTCTCCTCTGCTTTTTTGTGTATACACTGAAGCGTTTTGTGTGAGTATAGTTAATAATGAAAGCCTCAACGGCTTTCGCCTAGAGTCATGTGAGGTACGGATTTTAGCGTACGCTGATGATATAGCACTCTTTTGCGTTGATAGGAGTAGCATAAGCGTCGCTTTAAACACCCTCAAGTTGTTTTGCAAGTATAGCGACAGTGGCGTTAATTGGCAAAAATATTTGGGCTTTTGGCATGGACACTGTGAAAAGGCTCCGGATGTCTTCGAGTGTGTCAGTTGGCAGACGACGCCTGCGAAGTACCTAGGAGTGCCTTTAGAAAATTATACCGATAGTGACCCTTACTGGCGTGGGGGCAGGCCGTCGATCTGCGCGAAAAGGCCGAAAGATGGAAAGGCACTGGTCTGCCAATGTTTGCGAGAGCCTCAGTGTGCAATGTGTTTCAAGTTTATGAGTAAACTATGGTATGTTCTACAGGTATTGCACTGTTCGCGGAAGAATATACAGGCACTCCACCGTGTTTTTGCAGTGTTTATTTGGGAGACGACATGGGAACAAACGAGCCGCACGAACCTGTTTCGGCGTGTGCGCCTCGGAGGCCTTTCGCTCTCGCATTTGTTCTTGCGGCAGGTCGTCAATCGTTTGTTTCTGCGTGACATAGAGGAATCTTTCTTGCGCACTGCGTGTCAGATAAAACTAGTTGGGTCACTGCCTGATTTTATTGTATCGACAGCGTGTTTTTCTTCTGGCGCACCCAGAGGATATTTCCGCGAAGTAGTTCTTGCAGTCCAGTTCACAAGCCCACTTCACTCTTGAATACTTGTCCAGTGTGACGCTCAAAAAACTTTACCGAGACCTTGCGGATATTGTATTACCTGTGCCATTGTATAGATCAATGTACCGCGCAGGGCCACGCCAGAGTGTGCTTAAGCGTGTCAAAAGAATGGTGCTACAGTGAAATCTCGATATATAACGAACTTCAGGGGACCGCGGAAAATTGCTCGTTATTCTGAAAGGTCGTTGTAGCGAAAATCGCAAAATTTAAGACAACAAATAAAATTTAAATGCCTAAAACGACCTACCTGTAGAGCTGGGCATCCTTGAAATCATTTTTCAGGAAAAATGCACAAGTGATCATGAAACAATGTACGTTTGTTTAAAGTAGTTGGCAATTTTATTCTGGTGCGTGCAGCACGAGCTTCCTAGCAGGAAGGACTCCAACTCTTCCATATTCCTGTGGACTGACTCCGTGGCCGCGCGGTTTTCCCCGGAAATGTGCGATTTTAGTACGCTGTCCAGCACATCCGCAGTCGTCACGTGCTGGTTGCAGTCTTCGAGTGCTGCCGCGGCACCCTCAGAGGCATCGTCGTTCATGCCGTCCTCGCTGCCTTCTTCATCCTGAACGCTCATGCTCTGAATATTGTCCTGTGTGGTCAGCTCCGCTGATGTCCGTGAAGATCCAGCGAGCAACCCGAGCAGCAGCGGAACATAGAAAAACTCGAGGTGGGGCGCGAATAGCGCGGCCGCGGCTTTCTGGGCGAAGGAGGCCACCCATGCTTCATTTTTTCCCCTTCTCCTCGCCTTATTTTGTCTCTCTCTCGCGTCGGCTCGTGCATTCCGCGGAGCAAGTTGCAAGATGTCCTCTTCTGTAAAATGTCCTCTTCAGCATACGGCTCCGGTTTCCGCGATTGTTTAACGGAAATACAAGAATCTCCAGCCTTGAAAATATGAGTTCGTAGTACTGAGGCGTTGTTAACATGACACAGAACTAAATAAAACGATGGTTATTTTGAAAAGTTCGCTATTCTGAAGTACGTAGTAGTGAAATAATTTTACATTAAAACTATAAGCAGTCGGCGTGGGATTTCTTAAATGCTCGTTAATCTGAAAAGATCGTTAATGTGGTGTTCGTTGTACCGAGATTTGGCTGTACCACCATGGGTGAAGACATTTTTCTTTAAACTTCACGCTGGCGTGCTACCCGTAAAGACGTGGCAGAAAGACAAGGGTTTGTACCTTCCAGGAGGCGTTCAGTGTTATCCGTGCAAGAAACCCGAGTCGATCGAACATGTGTTTTTAGAGTGTTGGGATGGGGTATTTTTCTGGGGCGTGCTTCAGCGCACATTAAAGAAAGATTTCCCTCTAGATGCGCACGGAATACGGTTTTTGTCCATCGAAAGTGAAGACGGTGTACCGTACGACCTCGTCATGGTTCTGGCCCTGCACGGCATTTGTAAGTCGCGTATGGCCATACGCCATCGTGATGTTGATGCCAAACGCTCTAAGGAGTATTTTTCTGAGTCCATTCGGTTGATTATTGAAGTATGGAGGGCTCAGCCTGAGCCTCCAGAATGGTTGCCTGTGATGGAAACATTGACAAGCATGAAACAATTTTAGCTGGCTTTCTGCTACCCAAGTGTCGGCTAGCAGTTTTATCAATGTAGTGTTGTGTCGGTGTATTGTCAAAGTAAGGCAATAAAGAAACTCCCACCTCCCCTCGCGGGAACCCCTGTGTAGATGCGACGCATAGGGGGTTCACGTTGCAACGTTGGACAGCGGAGGAACGGCGCTGGAACGATGGAGCGGAGCGGCGCAGGCACCGCGTTTTGTTTTATAGCGCGCATAACGAGGAGGGGACGCGCCGGCGCCAGTGCGTCTGCCGCGGTTATGACGCAACACAATCCAACACAATCCACTTTAATCCAATCCAATTCCATCCAATCCAAATCCAAATCCAATCCAAGCCAAGCCAATCGAATCCAATCCAATGCCCCTCGCGAGAGAGAGTTCGCTATCGGAGAGGAGAGGGGGTGATCGGCGGAGAGCGCAGCTGGCGCAGCGAGGAGAATGGGGGAGGGGTGGACGCCGACAACGCCGGATGGATCCAGGGACAAGGCGAGTGAATGAGATGCGTTCGCATCTAAAAAAAAGACGTGTATAGCTCAATCGGTAGGACAACGGGCTCTCGCTCCATTGCGCTGTTCGTTCCAGGTTCGATTGCTGGCGGTGCCAGTAACTTTTATTTGTTCGCGGGAGTTTTCTGTTGACGCCAACCAGTCGGGAAAGAACCCTTCGGGGGTAGAGGAAGAAAGCTTCGCTTTAAAAATGGGTACAAGAAATTTGAGCTACAAATAATTCCAAGTACTTCCATAAGTTTTACGCTCTTTCAAGCATCACAAATAATTTCAAGTAAGGTCGAGGAATCGCACGTCAGACACGTCAGGCACGTCAGACACGTAGGAATCGCATCAGACACGTGCGCTGGCCCCGGCGAGCCCCAAACCGTTTTTTCATGCGTACAATTTAGAATCAAAACCGAAGAATACGGCTTCTGTATAGACGGTATTCGTTGAAAAGTTTAGCGGTCAATTTCTTCGCTTGGCAACACTGGAAACGGCCACACAGGCGGGTAAAGCTGGCTCAAAAATGTGTCTAAACATGGATGCCGCCACGATGCCACGCTGTAGTTGCCAGATCAGTAGTTGAAGAATTAACTCTATGCGGCCACAGACATGGCCGATGCGCCACGGACACGGCGCAGTCTGGGCCACTGCGGCCGCACGCCAAAGAAAAAAAAGACATCGGCGTGTGTCATCTGCTCCGTTCCAATCCGGTTCTGAACTGTGGCGCCAACAGAGATGTTAATCGCACTCACAGTGAACTCGACGCAATACTTTGCGTTCGGCGAAGAGTTCGTAACGTGAAACACAGTCATGTGTTTCACAGTCGTGCTTAGCTGGACAAGTGCCGCTATCCCCCGGAGCCCGACGTAACGAGTGATGGCGGACCACGGCCGGACTGGAGGGGCGGCGAGCGCGCACCAAGTGCGCGCCCGTCGCTCCTCTAGCCCGGCTGTGGGCGCACCGTGGCCTCTGCGACATGTCTGCGATCGGCTGCCGGCGGCGCGGAGGCCACGGGCGCACTCACACGGTTGCATGGAGGAGAAGGGGGGTGCCTGATCTGCGAGCCGTGCGCACAACGTCGCCTAGCAACAGACGCTTGGCCACAAATATGGCAGCGCACACTTGGTTGCCTGCATGCATTCCTCGCAATTGAATACCGAGGATACGCAGGAACGAGGTCCATCACATTTTGGGGATATCAGTGGCTATTTCACCTTTCCTGACTTTTAAGTGCGAATGCCCTTCTTAAGCGAGCCTGAATCGTCCGCCGCCGTCCGCATAGCAACAGCTGCGGGTGCGCGCGCTCCTCGTCTTCCTCGTCTTCCCTATAGCTACGGGGGGAGATGGGCGCGCGCTGCCTCGCCGCTGACATGGCACATACCCACGTGGGGGATCGTCCGCCGCCGTAGTCCGCATAGCAACAGCTGCGGGTGCGCGCGCTCCTCGTCTTCCCTAGCAACGGGGGGAGATGGGCGCGCGCTGCCTGGCCGCTGACATGGCACATACCCACGTGGGGGATTGGCCAGGAATCGGGCGTGAGAAGGGCTAATGCACCCGCTTAAAGGAGTACTGACACGAAATTTCAAAGCTGAGAACCGCTCTAGCAACAAGTACAACGACAACACAAATAGGTGTCTGTGAATAAATGCATCTTTCTTTCTTTGTAGTTGTGTGTGTGTGCGTGATCTCTCTTTCGCGAACATTACCGAACCGCGCAAATTCAACTCGTGCATTCGCACTTTCACATTCTTCCCCTCGGGGAAATGCGGGGAATTTTTTTATGGTGAGAAAAAGACAAAGGAAACTACTACATGTATTCGAGTTTAGATTGAACCCTCGTGCTTTTTGCGTGTGCGTTCTATTTAGAAGGTTGCCCAGGCAACCAGCACCAATCACAAGTTCTGCCTGCCTTCACCGCTTGCATACCGTGTGCAACCGTGTGCGGGTATATCGAATGTACCCGCACGAGTACCAGAGTGATCACCGCAATGTGTGTGAGAAAGCACCAGTCAACCGGTGGCACATCGTGTGGGACTGTGCCACCGAACCAAACGGCGCGAGCTTCGAATAGTATCTGGCTAAACTCCAGAGAGCCATCGAATCGACAAACAAGACAGAGCAGTCATGGGCCATGCAGCAGGTCTTCACCGCGCTCGAAATGCACGGGCTCCGTAGAAGGGCTAGTGCCGTGCAGGGTCGCTCAAAAAGGCGCGACGCCAGGCCACGCCAAGGCGGACCGTAACCTGGCTCGCGCTTACTGCAGGAATTGCTTCAATAAAGTATTCAGTCCAGTCCTAACCATCTTTCTCTTAATCTAGGGGCTTTGATTTTTCTGCATGGATTCTAGATTTTTTGTGAGAAATCGATCTTACATTAGTTCTACATTATTTTGGTGCACACGAAGTGTCGCAGGTTAATTTTCAGCCCTTCACTTCTGCGCGGCGTATAGCCCACTTGAAGCGTCGGCGAGTAAACGGCAATCTGAGCCGATTTTATCAAAGCCGTTTGACGGCGCGAAGTTTAAAAATGCCGGGAAATATATTGACATGTGTTCCACAGCGGCGCGAATAAACAGCGCGACTTCCTTTCAAGCGTAGTACCGTGAGGTGCATGCCTGTCAAGTTCAATGGCTCATTGTGCAAACAGTTGAACCTACACAAAACTGCAGGAATTCCAAAGAAGGAATTGTCGGATAAATCCTTGAACCTGTCTGCCATACACCGAACCCCGTTAAAGTCAGCTTCACAACATCCGGATTGCTGAGAAGACAAAGTCGGCTTCAGTAATATTCACAAAAGCTTTGCTCGGAATACATTTTTAAGGAACAATATAAGAAGTCTGATATAAAAATATGAAGGCCCTGCAGCCTTCTATCAAACACATCCATAAAACCCCACGTACAATCCTCCACAGGCTTATAGCTGTAGTATCACATTAGACTTTAGCGTGGAATATTTCAAACGTTCCTAACAAAATCCGCTCAAATGAGTGTGGAGGACTTAAGAGCCCCCTTGAACCTGAAAGAAATGCCGCAGTCGTGACTACATTATCTTACAGCAAAGCAGGAGGATAAAGTGACGGCAAAGCGTTGCTCCAGCTAAGCCTGTGGACGACTGTACCCCTACGGAGTGTCGTATACCGACCACCGTTAAAGGAGTACTGACACGAAATTTCAAAGCTGTGATAACTATGTAAAACGCTTCCTTTTTATCAGGAGATATCTCCCAGCAAGTTTCAACTGCAACAGTTCAGCGAAACATATTTAAAATCCATTTTAATCTTCGCCCGTGAGAAAGCCCAGAGCGGGCCGACATGGCATCATGTGCTACTTGCCCCAAACTGCCGACGTCGGGGCTCCCGTGTCAAAGCCGACGCGCTGGCTGTGGTTGGCGCGCGCTGCTCGGGCGTGTGTACACGTCATGGTTTTGGGACTGACGTCATGCTGCCCGGGCCTGTGGGGACGGCGAAGACCTCAGCCGGTCTGGGCGCGCGCGTGCGCTCGCTCGCGCGCGCTTCCAGAGAGAGAGCGATGCGGCAAGAATGGTGACGTCATGTGATACATCCTGTTATGGCGGCCGCTCGGCGTTTTTCAGTCGAAACCGAAACTGGCACGAATAAACGACGCTGTAAATGAATGTTTACGCTGCGCTTGACCGTCTAATCTGTCATTCTATGATTAGTGGGCTGGTAGGCACGCATAGCAGCGAAAAAAACGCAACACGAAAATTTCGTGTCAGTACTCCTTTAAAGTCAGTTCCACGGCGCAGATTCATTGCTCAAAACACATTTTCGCTACGGCAATACAAGGTGTTTTAGGTGAAAAAAAAAAGTGAAAGTCCCAGTCCTCTTATTGTTAGCATTTTCGCATGCGACGAAAGTGTGACACATTAAAGGGACCCTGCAACACTTTCGATAAACGCTCTCATTCTTTCCTTCGCGTCTGGAAGCACGGCGAAAGCTACAGTTATCGCCAGCACGGAGCGGCGCTGCGTGACTTGCTCGTCGCACCAGATACGCTTTCCGTTTCTGCTTTGTTTTGTGGCTTTATTTTTAAAGTTGCTATCTAAAAGTGTTCATTGCTGCAACTGAAGGAAAACCGGCCAACAGCGGCTACATGGCCTGAGTGACGTAATTCCGGCAGCCAAAGAACGTCAAGACCGGGAAAGAGAGGAAAATCTTTTGAGTGAGTTTACAAGTTATCTGATGAGCATAGAGAAGTATTTTTTTGCTGAGGTACTTTGCGAACCCATAATCTAAGTACTGGGTGGGTTGGGTGACTACATTCTGCAAGCCTTCAAGATATCAAAAACGTTGAAAAATGTGTTGCTGGATGGACGTACGCACGGACAGGTAGGCAGACAGACAGACAGACAGACAGACACAGACAGACAGACAGACAGACAGACAGACAGACAGACAGACAGACAGACAGACAGACAGACAGACAGACAGGAGGGTTTCTTCGTTTGTTCTAAAGAGAAACACTTTTCCGCGTTTAAAAACTGAACGTTCACATCACCCAGCTTCAGGCAAGAGGATAAGCACAGGAGAGAACTGAGCGCTGAAATTATTCCGCATGGCCCTTTTCACGAGCTGGAAAACCCGGTCTCCAGTGGAGCCGCACGCGAGAAAATGAAAAATATCACAGCTAGGGGAATAAGCACTCCACGATCACTGCGGCAACCACCCCGCAGCGGCTCGGAAGACCCAATAATAGCCGTGAAAAGGTCGCAACGCCCTTGGAGAGTGCACGTTCTCGGCGCGCTATGCGCTCCGGAATCCGTGCGTAGCTTGTGCGCAACACATACGTACGCGAGAGGCGGACACTGGACGGCTGTTCGCCGCCGTCATCAATTACTGGTTACATTAAGCCGTGCTCAGCTTAACGAGCACAGGCAGGGACGTTCGCCGCCCATTAGAGGGTAGAGGAGCCTCGAGCGAAGTCGGCTGGCTGCAATTAAACACGCTGCGCTGTACTTTCCGCGCGCACATCTTTGTACGCGCGCGTGAAACCCTCCTTTCGCGTTGGAGCGTTCCTTCATCAGAGCGAGAAAGTAGGGCTAGGGAACAGGTGTAACTGGGCTGAGAGAGTGAGGGGGTCGATAAGGGCAAGTGGTCACATATAGTAGTAGAAGAGACAGAGAGAGGGGTTGATTTTATTTGTGCAGGAGGTCCTTATGTGAAGTGGGAGAAGGATGTATAGGACGCAGGGGGTGATTGCTGTCTTGAACGTCTTGGGGTACATTGGTGTCCTAGCCTGGTGCACATCGGGGTGGGGTGAAAGGACCAGACTCACGGCTTTATGCTGCTCGTGCGAGGCCGCTATCAACAGAACAGCGCGCAATAAGAGACAGCGTGTAAATGTGCGCTTGCGATGCGCAAGCTGTCATCGTCCTGAGCTTTCAGAATCCTCATGAGTGTTTGGACAGCTCGCCTGCTAAAGTAAGGCCTTCACAACACCGTCCGAACTAATCGAATTCGAAACACGTCCGAACTTATCCAAAGTAATGTTTTAACTGACACCCGCGGCCAGAGAACTCAGTTGGAACTTCAGTGGACTCCCCAGAACCAGATCTACCGTCGAATACGAGGCTGTGTATATAAATCTTGACCATCCCTATGAATCCCGAAAGTACCGCAGAGGAAAAGACAGACCGTGGCCGAATCCCAAGATAAACTGCAGCGCCACGACGAAGGGGCGGGGCATACGGACGCAGCAAGCTGCAAACAGAAGAGAGCAATGGTGGCATTGGTGGTGACGATGAGAGGAAAATGCTCACCAGTGCAACCATTCTTAGAACCGCCACTCAAGAAGCTGAAGAAGTGGCCACAGCGCTGGCTATAGAACACAAACCAAGGCCATGACGATCGTTTCCGGCTCGCAGCAGCCATGCAGAAAATTTTTTGTGTTATCGGTGACTCCAGCAGCGCACCGCATCCTGACTGCAAATGCCCCAAAGTAGAAGGCCATTTTATTTCGAAGCACAGTACACTCCTCCCTCGCGGGCAGCGAATCCTCCGACGCGACGGCCTGCACACTCGAAAACTAGGACGCGGAAGGAGAACCCGACCCCACACCTACTGTGTCTTACCGTAACATCACCCAGCACTACGGGCTAGAACGTACAATCTATTCCGCCACCACACCCGCAATTAAGTAAAGAGAAAATACGGCTAACACTTCGCTTTGATTTTATTTATTTCGAATACTGTTAGCCCTTGCGGGCTGTTACAAGACTTCGCTTATTACTAACCAACACGTTCCCTCTCCAGGTCCGAGTCCACCTGCAGTTCCCTAGCCAGCATTCACCGTAATGCAAGTTCTGAGGGCATTCAGGCTCCGTCCACCACAGCATGTGTAAAATAAGAGCAGAGATGAAGTGTTGCGACGTCCTGGTGATACGGTGGTGGTTCTATTTACAATACGGCAATGCTTGAAAGACGAAGAAGCTCGGGCTAGAGCTGCTCACGCGAATACGGGTACCGATGATGGTGATGTCATCAGTGCAGCGATGGTGATGATCCATAAAGTTTCAACAGTCTGGGAATGAGTGAGTGAGTGAGTGAGTGAGTGAGTGAGTGAGTGAGTGAGTGAGTGAGTGAGTGAGTGAGTGAGTGAGTGAGTGAGTGAGTGAGTGAGTGAGTGAGTGAGTGAGTGAGTGAGTGAGTGAGTGAGTGAGTGAAAACATTTTATTGAGCCGGTGAAGTGGGAGTGGTTCCTTATTCCAGGAAGCCATGTGATGACCGGGCAGCCTTCGCTCTGGAGGCCAAAAGTGTCTGGACGTCCAGATCGCTGCTGGGCACTAGGTTCTCCCACAGCTCAGGGATTGGAAGTGGGGTGGAACAGGGAGGAGGTTGGGGATGTGCTTGCACTCTTATATGATGTGAGGAAGAGTACTAGTGTTGTGAGCAGAACTTGCGGTCGGCCGGAAATTGCGTTGGAAACGTGCAATGGAGGCGGACTGGGTGAGGTAAGGTATTGCTCTGCAGTCGGCGAAGTAGGGATTCTTCTTTTGAGAGTTTAGGATGTGGAGGAGGGAAGTGCTGTCGTTCGAACCGGTAATCTGTGGTCAAAATGTTTACGGTGTCGGGTGAATACCAACTAAATTTCTCAATGCGATAGCCTTTCTTAAAGAGCCCCGCTGAAAGCTAGGTTTCTCTCTCACTCTGAATATATTGGGGCGAAATTCAAGCGCATATTTCAGCTGTAGCGATTTGGTATCTGTGCCTTCGTACCTTGCATAGCCGGTGGGGAAGAGGTGGCATCAAACTTTGAAAAGGTGGTCGTCGCGCCTTCCCGGTCTCAGCGTCGGCGCTGTTTCCGACTGCCCTATACATAGGCGGCCATGTCAATTTCCCCACCGTCCCTATAAGCCTCCCTAGGGCCCGCCAAGCTTGTTATAGTGACCGCTCGCTTGCCACGAGAGGGGAGTGGCGATGAAAAGTAGAGAACGGGGGGGGGGGGGGGCACACAAAACTATCGCTGAAAATTCCTCCTTCTGCAGTTTCCTTCCTGTGGATGAAGACGTAACGCAGTAGCGGTCACAGTTATTGCATCTCACCGTCTGGTACCTACCAAGGATGTTGCATAGCTGTCGGACGTAAATTTGTGAAACAAGCTTTCCTTCGGCAACCCAAGCGCATATGCGCTCTTAGAAAGGTGCGAGAACGTAGACGTCGCCGCTGGGAGAGGCTGAAGGCACCATGACACGTCATCACTTCGGAAAATATACCGTGCCAATGTGTTCCAGGTGGTAAGCTATAGGGGACGGATTTCGCCGTGTCTTAGCCTTGTACAATATCAGCGGTCGACCAACTCGTGCCATTTTCTGCGGAATAACTCGTATTTACAGGTTCGAATTCAAAAGCAAACAGAATAAGCTACACCGCAGGAATGTCGATGTAGTCAATCGTTGCATTTATTTTGCAAAACGTTAAACGACGTTAGTCAGGTACTACGTAAAAATCGGGGAGTTGCAGACAGACAGTTCGCTAGCCTTGAATGCAGGCGGTACTCTTCAAAGGCGACGCGTTTCCTGCAATTCAAGTACGAAGCAGGTCATGCGACCGGCCACAAAGGCCTTCCTTATGTTGGCATTAAGCGCGGAAACGTCGGGTAAATACTTTGCGGTTGAAGACAAGACACGCTGGAACACCAGCCTAACCCGTAGACAACTAAACCGCCCTCCGCCCTCGGACCACCTCCCCCCTGTGCACGAAAGCAACGTAAAGTTTACATGGCCGCACAGTCGGTTAAGGTAGAAGCTGGCTAAGCTACAGTACACAAAATAAATAAAGCAACTACAACGCCCTTTTTGACTTGCTCATTGGTATATTAAAAACGCTAGAAGTTGTCTGACTCTAGTAAAAAGGACTGAAAAGCGTAAAGGACAATGTTAGGATATATTATCTCCGCAAAAAAATGGTGTTTGGCTTGTAACTGTGTAAGATATATAGACGCTCTTTCACCGTCTTGTTACAGATGATCTCGCATCCGGATATATACGTAGTACACAGCACTAAGTAATACGGGCAGTTAACACGGAGCCCAGAAAGCACACGCAATTACAGAAATATTAAACAATATATTTCGCACACGTATATGTATATTACCCCCTAGTTACGTCGTAGAGCTTCCAAATGTCTATAAATACTTTCCAAGCAAAAGAAAACATTCATACTTCAAGCGGGATTATGGCCCCTATATCCCGCTCGGAATTCACTTTCCTTTCCGGGACCTTTTACTGCTTCTTGCCGAGGTTTCATTGTATGGCGACCACTTTTCCTTTTAGACTTGCTTAAACTCATTTTCGCTCGCACCTCATCTGGCAGCGACGCCGCGCCGGTAAGGCCTCTTTTTGGCAACTGCGCTTCGTCTGGAGACGACACTTCGTTGCTGAACCTTCTTGAACTCCTTTCTGATGCCAGCTCCCTGTGCGCCGACATCTCGCCGCTGAACTGTCTAGCACTTCTCTCGGTTTGAAACTCGCTTGGCGGCGACGTCGCGTCGTTGTACTGTCTAGGACTTCTTGTTAACTGCTCTTCAGCCTGCGTCGACCTCCCGCTGAGCCTTCTTACACTTCTGTCATGGCGTGGCGGTGACGTCACGTCGTAACCCTTCCTTGATCTTCGTAAGCTTCTCGTCAACAACGTCTCGTCGCAACACCCAGTGATATGCGCCAGCGACTTGCGCTTATTCATAATGCGCGACGGGGGGCGTTCGAGCGTCTTCACCATTTCTTCGAGGAGTTCACGTTTGTTGTCGGTAGTACCGGCGGTCGGTGTGCGATGTACGCCGCTTGATCGACTCTCCGGGCTGGAGATCCGTGTCGTCTCGACACTGACGTCAATGGGCATGTGGTACAACAGCCAGGCCACTCCGTACACGAGTACCGACACCAGTGCGAAGAAAAGATCCTCGCGACCCTTGGAGCGCAGACCCGATAACGGGGCGGCCAGCACACCTCCCAAGCGGCCGAACGCGAACGACAGGCTCGCGACCGTTCCTCGCACGGGCGCGGGGAAAGCCTCGGTGAAGTACACCAAGTTGAAGACCGCGGTCACGAAGCAGGTGGTTTCGGCGGCGACCAGGATGACCGTGTGCGCGAGCGACTGCAGCGACCGACCGCTGGAGAACGCGATGCCCAGGAGGCTGCACGAAGTTCCCGTGCAGGCGAAGGCGGTGATCAGCAGCCGCTTGCGTGACGACCTGTTGAAGACGGGCAGCATGGCGACGGCGACGAACAGGTTGGTCACCAAGGGGACGTTCTGCGCCCACACTGTCACCTTCCGCGCCGCCGAGGCCACCAGAAGCGCGTAGTAGGCGAACATTATGGAGAAGGTTGCGCTGAAGCTCACCAGCGCGCGGCGTCGCAAGACGTTTGTGCTGAGCTTTGCCCGCTCCTCCGTGCCCGACATGAAGCGGAGCTTCTCTTCCGTCTTGGCCACTAGTACACAGGGGCCGAGCGGCCGGAAGCCGTTGGCCCTGGCCATGGTGTTCATGACCGATTCGGCGTTTTTCAGCCGCCGCTTGGCAATGAGCCAGCGCGGGGACTCCGTGAGCAGGAGGTAGCCGACGGGCACCAGGCCCGTGGGGGCAACCATGAGCAGCTGGCGCGCCATCCACGCGGCGTGCGTCAGCTGGCCGATGGCGGCGAAGGAGGCGTCGCCGAGCGTTAGGCCCACGGCGACGGAGAGGCCGTGCTGGACGACCCGCTTCTGGTGCGTGGAAATTTCAAACAGCAGCACGGAAGACGCCACGAAGAGCGAGCTGCTGGAGCCGGAGACGAGGAACTTGGTGCACACGTACATGTAGTAGGTGGTGGCAAAGCCGCTTCCGAGCGTGGAGATTATGAGCAGCGAGGCGGAGGCCAGGGCCACCGGTTTGCGGCCCGTGCGGTCCACCACGAACCCCGACAACGCCAGGAAGCCCAACGCGCCGGCCATGGTCAGTGCGTTCAGCAGCACGATGCGCCAGGCTCTCCCGCACACCAGGTTCCAGTGGCTGACGATCGAGGTGGGAGCGAACTCGGCGTCGTAGTCCCACTCGTCGCACGGCACGACCCGTGAGTCGTTGGTGTCGAGCAGGTTGGCGTAGGCGCTGCACCGGCTGTACTGACCGTCGGCCGCCCGAGGGATGCCCCACTCCTTCCACTCGGCCGTCGACACATTCAGGTGTCCTGGCGGTCTGCACCAGTGGTCCACTTCGGCCGAGATGAGCGGGAAGGTGAGCGTGTGGCAGTGAAGCACCCACATGCTCAGGGCGGTGAAGAAGAGGACGCCCCTCTGGACGTTGCCGTGACCATAAACCTCGGCGCTGTCGAAGTATTCGCTTGTTTCCACGTCGATGGCGTTCAAACCCGCTGGGATAACGTACTGCATGGTGACTGACTTGACTGGTTCACCTGTCTGCAGTGTTTCGGGGGCGCCGAGACAAATATTGCCGCGCCTCAGTAGACGCGGAGAAATGAGGCGGCCTTTCAGTGTTCCAATCTGCTTCTTCTCTTTCTTTCTTCTTATCACGCACACCACGCGCGCGAGGTTACAATAAAAGTGCCGTCGTAGGTTTTACACGTTTCATCTGCGGCGCATATTTCCTTTGCGCCGTAAACGTAATGAATTGCTACCATCTGCCCCCCCCCCCCCTTTCCAAAAAAATTCCCCCGCAACTCCCCGAAGGGAATCGTGCAGAAATGCGAATGCATTGGGTGCACCGATGAGTGTGTTGCGAGTAATGGCGTAATTAATGACGAGAGTGTGAACGTAATCATTTATTCATCAGCACCTGTTTGTGTTATCGTTGTACCTGACGGCCACAATCACTGCCCTGTGATCGCGAAAGTGCACGGTTCAAAGGGTCTTTGAGAAGCATACGCGCGTCACAGTTTCGCGTAAAGACCAGATCAATGCAACTCCCGTGAATGGTAGTGGGGCACGTGTCGAAGCCGGCAGAGAGACAATGCATAGAGTGCCTGGTCTGCATGTACTCGACCAGCCACTCGCCACTCTTCTTGCGCACGTCAACGTTGAAGTCGCCAACCAAGACTATGGGGTGAGAGGGTTTGGAGCGCACGCGCACACTTTCCATAGCCGCGTCCAGAAATGCATTCGCATTTACGACGACGACGACGACGAAGGCAGAACTACGAGGCGCGAGCGCACGTGCGCGCGCTCACGTGCGCTCGCGCTGGAGGAATGCAGGCGCACGCCGGCCAACGGAGCAAAACAACCCCCGGCTAATAAATGCATTCGCATTTTAAAAAAATTAAACTTCGTATTCATGCTTTCCGAAGGCGCAAGCGTTCTTCACCCCAGCTGAGCCTGAAGGGGTGGGCAAGATTCCGTCTCCTTGCAGGTACAAGCCAGCTACTTCCTGTACGCACTTAGCGCCATCTGCTGGTTTGCTTCAAATGCTCCTTGTATTGCTTCGAGCAACTGCTAAACAACGAGTTGCTGTAGTTTGTTTTTGCTTTCAAAACGGTTTCAGTATTCCAGAGGTAGAATCATGAGTTTCGGCGCCGACGACCCCAGTTCGAACCCCACCAGTGCCGAAATTTGTGCGAGACCCATGATTTTTTTTTTTTTTTTTCAGTGGAAAGTGTTCGTTCGCCTCAGTTCTACTTACTCTTTTGGAAAATAAAGGTGCATCGTTATTTTTTATTTCGGTTTTGTGGCGGGACGCGGCATATCAACCCGTTTACATAACTTTCTGCATCGCACAGGAAGTGACTGGCTTGTACCCATCTCGGAACCAAATATCGCGTAAGGTGGTGTAGAGTCAGTTTCGCATAGAAATGGCGCATACCCACACAGGGGGATTGTACAAGGTAGCCAATAAATAATATACGGAGCAGAAGAAAAGCTTTAGACCGATTCGAGGAGAAAAAGAAAAAGGGGAGAGAATAAAATGTCGACCTGGGGCGGAATTCTCTAAAACGAGAGGCTGTCGTTTTGAGACGACGCGATAGCGACATGCAAATGCATGTGTTCTCGGGCGGGGGCGCCGCTTTGATGTGTGGAGGAGGTACGGTGTCGCTTTGCGGCCTTGTGCGAGTGCACTTCGCGGGGATTGCCGTCTCTCCTCCACACCTCAAAGCGACGCCCCCGCCCGAGAACACATGCATTTGCATGGCGCGACCGCGTCGTTTCAAAACGACGGCCTCTCGTTTAAGAGAATTCGGTCCCTTATCTGAACAGTCTTAGCATGGCAGGCGAGCCGTCTCTGAAATGAATTGGTGGACGACGTTACAGACGTCCATGTCGCCCTGGTCCAGCTTTATGGCCCCCGAAAGACAAATTGAGACAGCGGCAGCCCTAGGCATCGCTGGGGAGTCTCCAGCAGCCTTCTTCGAGGATTGAAGAATCATCGGCAAAAAAGGCGGAAATGTTCTTGATATTTAATTCCTTTTTCAAAGATGGCACTACGGAGTGGTCATCAGGTTTGCCCGATATAGGTATCGATTAGGTGAAGGAACCCCACAACGAAAAAAGGTCAGCAATACTTCCCACGAGCGAGTTTGGCGAAGGCTTCTTTTCCGGCGGAACCTGAGGTGTTAAAGCTCAAAAGACGTGAGCATCGCTTGACCTGGGGCATCTTTGGCCGACAGGCACACTGGCGATAACGGGCTAGCAACACTCAAGCAAATGCGAGAAGCAGCTCGACAACAGGCAAAGCCAATGCCATTTTAGCCAACATATCTGCGTTTTCATTCGTTATAGAGAGAGAGGGAGAGAAAGAATGAATTAATGAATTTATTTAGAAGGGAGAGGTCGATCGCCTCATGCGGAAACAAACATTTATTTTAATGCTGACTAGGAGAAAGTTCTTAGGGTCTCCACCCAGCGAGAGGCATCCTTATTCCAAAATGGCTTAGTGCTGGGCCTTCCTTACTATCATATTAATAATTATGATGGGTACTTTAATATCTGATGAATAAAGAAGTATGTTAATGGCAGTTCTTAATGGAATGCATTTTGCGTTGGTATTGAGACGGTAACGCTCAAAATTTTCAGAAGCGATGGTGCTTACTTGCTCTTATAATTCTATTGCCTTCAAATGGATGAAATAATTGCACGCTTATTTTCTGGCGCAGCTAAGATGAGGCATTACCCAATCATTAACTTGTGCCAACGACCTCCCTTAGTTTGTTAACCCATTTACAGTATCTTACAGTTGTTTGAAGCTATGCTTTGCGCAATTAGCTGCTACTCTGGCGACTCAGGTTGAAATCCTGCACGAACTCAAATATCTGCTTATTTATACTCTCTCTAAAGTGACGGCCATATAGGTACTACTCATGTTGTCGCCGGCAACGACAACTACGTTGTCACTGCTACGGTCGTTTTGTCAAGAGGAGGAGACCATTGAACATTTCCTGCTGTCTTGCCGGCGGTTCTCCTCCCTCCGAAATCGATTCCTGGAGGTTCCCCTCCTGCGCCTGGGTCTTTCCTTGTCTGTGTCGAATTTACTGTCATTTGGGGCATCGGGTTGTTTAGGTTTCTGCCACGGGGATGTTTGTCGCGCCCTTCACGCTTTTATTTCACAATCAGGTCGCCTACCCTGTTAAAACACACATCGTACATTCTTTTTCTGGTACTTGTAGTATCTGTTTTTACTTCAGTATGTTAGTTTTTTTTTTTCTTGGGTTCTCAGAATTGTTAACATCACTTCCCTCACATTCCCCACAGCTCTATTTTAACCTTAGTTTGAATTCTTAACCAGTTTACCCAATCTGACTTGGCCAATTCCCCAGAGTAGGTACGCGCCATTGATTTTGGTACCAACCAACCAACTTCTCGCGTTTGATGAGACACTTCGGAGAAGACTGCTGGAGGCTCCCCTGCGGCGTCTTGGAATGCCACTAACCTTGCCAGTGCTTTTGTCGTTTGGAGGCACACAGCTAGGTCACTGCCATGGGGATGTCTGTCAAGCCATTCATTCCTTCATTTCAGAGACAGCTCGTCTGCCTTGTTAAAATGATTCTGATCAGGCTCTCTCACTCCTCTTTCTCCTTCTATTTCTGTCTTCAACCTATAGTCTAAATTCTTTCTTCGACTGCACCTTTTTGCCTATCTGGTTTTTTAGTTAAAAAAATACACTCTTCTTGGCCAATCCCCCTGAGTGGGTATGCGCCACTTTATGGGCCACCACCACCACCACCACCTACTGCTTTCGCCTTATAAATCACCCCCAGGTCAGGATCCCGAGTCCAAAGCGTTTCCAACATGAAAAGATTGGTGAAATAAAAAAAGTGTTTTAATTCAAAAGCACTGCGAAAATTGCACCTAGGGGACTCGACGAGCATGCGAGTAGTCTTATTAGTTAAAAAGTAGATGTGAATTTTTCAACAGAAGTTAAAAGCGATGACGAGATCCTTTTGGTGTAACCCGTTCCATCTCGGTGCCGCCTAGGCTATAGATGTGGTAGATCAGCTAGATGTGCCAGAAATCAATAAAAAAATTTGCACTTAATTCGTAAACTTTTTCTGGTGTTTTAGATTCTGATGTTGATGAAATTCGCGTTGATCATTTGATGAAAAAAAGCACGGCTAACGATTATACTATACTCCCTAATACAAAATTTGTGCGAAGCGAGAACTGCGGTCATCTCTGTCACGGCGCATAGCTGCTGCGTGTTCCCCCCAGCCTTCGCATACTAACAGACTCATATGAAGCTCTCCAAGAACTTTGTCATCCCAGGTCCACCCACCTTTCTGTCCACCACATTATTCATCAAATCACTGCGCTCCAAACATCAGGCTGCCAAGTCCGAATCGACTGGACCCCCGGTCATGAACCAGCCGCTCCTGGGAACCAAGCAGCTCACGTGGCTGCACAGGAGGCCCTTCTCACAATAGCCTCCGATGGACCCCCGGCGCCGCCCTTCTCGGACCACCCGTGGCCCAACTGCCCTGACGATGACCCCACTCTCGCTCCCGCAATCAGGCTCCCTAGATTCAGGCAACTGAAACAACAACGCCTCAAGGCACTCACCCCTTCAGGCCACCTCACCTCCTTCCCCACCCTGACCCGAGCACAAGAAATCTCCTTGAACAAGTTCCTCACCAACACCTTTACGGTACCAGAGACCATTCGACAATGGTATTATCCCCAGCACGCCCCCCGATGTCCCTACTGCCACCACTCCATCGCAGCCGATCTGTACCACCTCATCTGGCACTGCCCCAAGTTTTCTCGATTTCGGACATTCACTCCCCCTCACCACGACACCTCAACCTACATCGACCCAACATCCCTCTCACACGACACACTCTTCGAAATCGCCATTCATGCCACAAAAAGCGGCCTAGTACGGTCACTTTGGCAGTGGTCTGCACGACTTCTGAAGAGAACCCTTGAAGACGGCATCATAAGAACTGTGCTCCGCCATCCCCATTCCCGTCCTCCCTCCCCTCCCCCCCCCTCCCCCACCTGGCCTTTGGCCTTCCGTTCTAATAAAGTTTACAACAACAAGGAAGTGATCGCGTGATGAGCCAACGCCGCCTGTATAAACAGTGCCTAACGCGTGAGCGAAAAATGGCCAAACAGCCACTCTCCTGTTGCTCTCTCCTACCCTTCCCCGCTCCGTAGCCTTCCAGCGTGCTTTCGTGTCCGCCAGCCAGCGCCGCTTCTCGGAAACTATGCAAAATAGTGGAAAGTTTGTTTAGCGTTCCCGAGGCGGCGCTCCTACGCCTTCTTGTTTTTCACCATGCCTGTCTGTCTTGGTCTGTCACTGATAAAACTTCCTTTGTCACGAAGCAAAATCCCTTGCGCTGCCGCAGGCTGATGCCGGCTTTGCGCGCTTATCTACTCGGATCACAGGCCCTGAAATTTTCTGAGTGGGGCATCCCCCCTCTATCCCCTCCGCATTTAGGTATTGTTTTGACCCCCCTGTTCGCACTCCGCATCGGTACGCACTTCTAATATTGAGGACTGTACTGTAGAAGCGCCCGGACAGCGTGGCAGGATCGCAGCTGCTTATGCTTTTGTTTCCTATAATTTTCTGAAGTTTAAAAGCACGTGATATTGTTGGAAAGTAATCGTAGAAGTGAGCGCCTGAACAAAAAACGTGCACGCAATTTTTTTTTCTCCAAATACTCCAGAAAGAAAAATATCAGTAAAATAATGGCTGCCCCATCCGAAAATATCGTTTTTCTGTAAGCTATATGTCTACCCGACAATCAGAATGTTCTTACACTATTTCAGTCCGCCTCCGTCTTTATCTTTGGAAAAATGCAGCAAGTATGAAGCGAGCGACACGTTGAACGAGATCCCCAGTGCTCCACAGAACTAGCGCCCCGTCGCGGCTAAGATGTAAGCGAAACGGCCCTTGAAGCCCAACAGGCAAGCTGACAGACACATGTCGTAGAAGTGGGTGCAGCGTTCGCGGCTCGCGAGCAGTGACGTAAGGCGAGATGTCCGCCGGCACGCGCCACATAGCGGATCAGTGCCTGAACTAAGCGACCCTACCCTTCGCATTGAAAAGCGCGCGACGCGTCAGGCAATGTTAATACAGGCGGCGTTGGATGAGCGAACGCACGGCGGCGCGCGCAGCTACGCCGATATCTCACAGCGCGTAGCCGCCGCCTTTCATGTTGTTGTAAATCGTGTTTGAACCTCCCGCGTAAATGTCACGCGGCTCCGATGAGCCGCACAACAAGGAGGAGAGGTAGCTATTTTATTGAAAAAGAAAGGATGCCGAGGGACCTTACGTACACCACGCAGCGCGTACTGGGCTTCTGTGGCGCCGAAATGTCACGTGGTTCGGATGATTCACCCAACGAGGAGAAGATAGAGAAAGAGAGTTGCTTTATTGAAAGAGAAAGATGCAAAGAGGCGGGCGCCGAAGGACCTGCTGGGATTCCGTGTCGCCGCCTCGGCATACCGCCCTCCTCCTCACACTTTCGCCACACTTTCCTCCCCCGTTTCCGTACTTTCTTCGGTGTTTCCTTCGTTCGGTCGATCAAGGGGCCGAAAAAGCCGCCACCCCAGTAGCGGACGCTTAAGTGCTGCGCGCTAAAACTACAAGCGTGTACGTCAATTAAAACCCTTACTCCAGCTCTCTTCTAATGGATCCATTCCCACCTGAGCTGTTTACATGCCCCATCTTCTGCCTCGGAGAGCACCAACACGGAGAGAGAAATAAACCCAAAAATGAATTTTAAATGCAGAGCATTTCAGTAACTCACAATGTCACCCGCGTTGATGTCCGTAGTCGTAGTCCGCTTCGCTCCTCCTACACTATATAAAAAAAATACTTACCGGCGCCAGGTTTCGATCCCACGACTCCGCGGGCGGAACGCAAGGTACATGGTGCTCTACCCACTGCGCCACAAAGCCGACACAGAGTGGAAGGTTACGAACACGCCTTATATCCTTGACTCATTCAACCGTCGGCCACAGGTGCGCCCTCTCCCCCGCGTCTTCCTCGCCTTCTCTCCGCTCGCAACGCCCTCTCGCCGCGTTCGGTTAGGGCGCACAACAGGTGGGGACGTGCGCAACACCCTCTCTCGGCGCGTTGGGTTCGCGCTGAGCAACAGTCGGTTCGCGCGCGAGAACAGGTGGGGGCGCTCGCATCGCGCTCTCTCGCCGTGGTCGGTTCGCGCTTAAACCACATATGTCGTTCGCGCACGCTCCGGTCGCTAACATCTGTGGCGTGATCGTGACGTCAACATCACGCGTTCGTGTGGTGGCGCGATTTCGGCGCTATAACACTCTCTCGCGAGAGGCATTGGATTGGATTCGATTGGATTGGCTTGGATTGGCTTGGTTTGGATTTGGATTGGATTGGATTGGATTAAAGTGGATTGTGTTGCGTCATAGCCGCGCCACGTTGCGTCATAGCCGCTCCACGTTGCGTCATAGCCGCGGCAGGGGGTTCACGGCACGTTTCACCATCGACTTCATCGACAATGTCTACGCTGGAAGACAACAATTACAACAACAACAACCAATACGTAATCCATACGACTTGCAGGCGCCCCCCCCCCCCACCCCCCCCCCCACCCCGCGGAAATGCCCTGCATTTGATCGTGCCCCTCGCGAGGGGGGTGTTTTTCGTAGCGTGAGATACACTGGCCGAGGTTCAGCAGTTTCGCGTGGCTCTTACAGAGCCGTGCTGCGCATGCGCGAGGAGCAGTGACGTCACACGGCGCGCAGAACGTTGCTTGCTGTCCGGCGTCTCTCACACACCCCACGCGCCCAGGGTCTTCGCCGACCTCCGTTCCGCACGTGGCGGCCCGGTCCACTTGATGATCATGCGAGGGGTGGCCGGGCGTGCAACCGATGGCTCGTGCGTCGCAGAAACACCGGCGTGCGCCTGTGGAACCAGCTTAGCTTTGGGGCGATTGGTGACGCTGCGCCGGAGCCGCTTCATAAATATACATGTGTCACATAATGCGTATACCGTGTGTGTGTGTCATTGAAGCAGCAGTAAGCATGATAATCAAGCTATTTTTAGCTTTCCTGGTTGTCTAGGATTAGCTTGATTATCATGCTTACTGCTGCTTCAATGACACACACACGGTATACGCATTATGTGACACATGTATATTTAAGTGATGCACTTCCTAGCAGGTACCCAACTTTTTGGATCTTCCTGTCTGCAAAGCGCAGAAATAGTATTGTGAAATTTAAATAACTAACGCAAGGTATCCTACGACACGGTTCAGTCACTCTCGTTAGTCGTCTAGTAGTCCCACCCCCATCATCATAACATCGCTACGTCGCTATTCAGAACGGGAGAATTGACTCCTTGTGCGGGCAAACCGAAGCGCTACGTGAGTATTCTCGCGATTGATTTCAACAGGCAATGAATCGTGAGGGTCCCTCAGAGTTCCCCGTGGGTCCCTCGGGAGACCCTCCGAAGATCGGCTTTCTGAGTATCCGTCTTTTGCTGGCCTTTTACGCCAACTCGCAGAGGAGAAGCAATCTACCCGTTGTTGTTCGCTCAAGTAACACTTAAGCCTCGCTCTCCAAGGAGTCGCACGCCGTATCCGGAGGAAATCGTCAATGCAGTGAGGCCCCCGGGAACTCGGTAATGCGTGCGGGCACGGGCAATCGCCACCCGGGGCTTGATTCCTGATTGGCGAAGGGGAAAGAAATGCACTGCAGAAGACGCGCTCTGTGGCGGCGCATTTTTGTCACTGGAACCCCGAGTAATTCTTGATGAGGACGACGCCTCTTGGCACAACCTGATCTCCCCAGCGTCGACATTTCTCTGAGCGGACATGTGGTGGTAGGGTTTGCTCCATCTCTAACAACATCGGAACGCCATCCCCAGATTTCTCGCTCAACAGGACAACCATTAGGAAACTTAGCAAAACTACATTTCGCGTGGAGCGAGGAGTCAACTTGGATGCAAGCAGTGTAAAAATACTTTGCGTAACTTCAAACTGTCTTTGTGTAATTCATTGTCATATGTTCCTGCCCATATATTTAAAGCGGAAAAGGGATATTTCGCATGGTGCAAGGAGCCAACTTGGATATGGACACAGAAAATACTTTGCAGAACTCCAAATACTTTTTGTGTAAATCGTAGTCTAAAAGTTACTGCGCATGAATTTACAGCTGGTGGTGTTCAAGGCTCTAGAATGTGGTAGAGCAACATTCCAAGCTTGAAACTGCACAGAAAACAAGACGTTGCCTTCAATATCAGCTGTACGAAAATGATTTGAGTTACACTACATAACTCAAGAGTAATTACTTCTTAAATAATTTTGAGTAACCAGAAAGTTGCACCTGGATAGTGTCGCATCTCTACGTATATAGCCCCGCTATCGACTATGCAAAAGAAAAACCCTTTCACAATATTGTACGGGCCTTGTCCTCGGAGGCCAAAGCACGCATCATAGACAATAGCGATATGCATTCTAGACAATGGGAGGTCATGCTGCTTAGCTCCGACCCGGAGGCTAAACGCAGCCTTGTCCAACTGGCCGAAGATGCCGGTCGCATGCAAAGAAGGATTAACAGCGCGCCGAGTGTTTCTTTCTGCTGTATTCTTTTTTTTTTCTGATGCAGTATATGCAATAGCGCGCGCCAAGTTCCTGTTTGTGTTTATTAAATTCTCATGCACACTGTCGGGCGCTTCGACGCACTAACTGGTGCGGGCCCTGGGAAGAGCAGCGCGAAAATGGAAAGAACGTGTCGCGCGGCGCTTTCAAACGCCGCGCATTCTGAGAAAGGCCGCACCTGCTCGCACCGGATGTCCTAACGGCCACCACATGGGGATGGACCCCGACGAAGAGGACTCGCTTTTCCCCCTTTCCCGGCCCTCAGCGGTAAGATGAAGACAGACAGACGCGGTCCGGGCTCCGGAGCTCTCGGTCCGTCGTCTTCGGGCTCCACCGAGCACTGTTTCTTAGTCGCCTGAGTGTAATGTAAATAAATGTGCAGTTTTGTATCAGAGGCTGAGTTTGTCGGTTGAGGATACCCGGGGTCAGATCATCAGCGCTGCTGCAGCTTGGGGGAGAAGCCCCAGGGAAAAGAACATCGCGAAGATAACTCACACCATGGGAGAAACTGCGCTTAACGTTTCGGCATTTATTTTTTTCTGATTCACGTACCGCTCTCAAACACGCGGGACGCTATGGAACGCGTTAGAGAATTGTTATGAGTCATGGACGCTTTTTCGGAGGGCGTCCGGGTGCGCATTCTATGTACGCACAACGTATAGAGTCCAAAGAAGGTGCGTAATTCCCACATGATGAACCGGCAAATAGTAAGCGCAACTGACTGAAGAAAAAGACGAAATACCAGTGAAGGCAGGTCATACGAATAGCTGACAACGGTATCTCGGCAAAACTGGACGCCATTCACTAGCACTCACTGAAAAAAATTCTGCAGAAATTCAGAGAATTATCGACTAATGCGTAGCATTCCTCTGCAGCTTGTCTTGAGTGTGAGATTTTCCAGCCATTTTTTTTTTCTAAATCCTGTCCGACCAATTATCTCCATTTACGATATTATAAAGATTAGAAGTGGAATTTTAGCGAAATATGCATTATTGCGTTAATGCAGGGCGTTACACGCTTCGCCATTTTCCGTAATTATTTTATATTTTTCTTATTGTTTCTAGTTTTTCAAAATTTCGTTCGACGAATTATCCCCATTTACGCGGTTATAATGATTACAGGCGGAACTTTCGCGAAATCTGCATTATTGCGGAAATGCAGGGCGTTACACGTTTCGCCATTTTCCGTAATTTTTAATATTACTTCTAGTTTTTAGTTTTTCAAAATTTCGTTCGACGAATTATCCCCATTTACGCGGTTATAATGATTACAGGCGGAACTTTCGCGAAATCTGCATTATTGCGGAAATGCAGGGCGTTACACGTTTCGCCATTTTCCGTAATTTTTAATATTACTTCTGGTTTTTAGTTTTTCAAAATTTCGTTCGACGAATTATCCCCATTTACGCGGTTATAATGATTACAGGCGGAACTTTCGCGAAATCTGCGTTATTGCGGAAATGCAGGGCGTTACACGTTTCGCCATTTTCCGTAATTTTTAATATTACTTCTAGTTTTTAGTTTTTCAAAATTTCGTGCGACCAGTTATGTCCATTTGCGCCACTATAGAGATTACAGGTGGAACTTCCACGATATCTGCCTTTTTGTGGAAATGCAGGGCGTTACACGGTCCTGGCTGTGGGGGTACTCGGCAAACAATGCTACGCAATAAAAATATTTTTCCTCGGGCACTCCCTGGCACTTACGCTCAGCTCTCGCCCTAACCACTCGCACTCGCTCATTCGCACACACAGACAGACAGGGCAAATTTTTGTGTCTAAGTACCCCAAGAAAGATTATCGTCTTTAAAATCCCTCGGGCAAGAGCTCTCGCGTTTGGGAAGCGGTGCTGCTAAGGAAGAAACCCTTTAAACGAAGCCACGGAAAGCGACCGGGTGACTGGACACCAGTGACGAAGCGTCTGCGCGTCGCTCGAGAAGCACTTCACCCGGCGCAATGACGTTGCACTTAAAGCCCAACTTCGCCATGTCCCGGTGTCACCGGCGCTATGGCTAGCAGTTCACGGGGTATATACAGGGTGGTGCGAGGGTGATTGGAACACTTTTAAAATTTTTTCTGAGCGAACCGCCGCTCTGTTGGTGCTCAAACTACACACGAGGGTCGCATTTTGTTGTCTATTTTGTTCCACACCGGGAACAACGACGGTACTTACCTGTTTATTCTGAAAATAAATAAAAACAATTTTCGCCTATGGGAAAATGGCAGCCGATTTGGACGTGCGAGCCAGCGCAAGCTGATCTTGGAACGACGGCGCCACCCGGGGTATGCAGAGCGAAACACACGTTTTGGATTCACGGTAACAAGTAACCTAATTGTGCAGCAGACAATCAGAAAATCTCTTTCGCCTCAAGTTTACGATGGTCACAAATACTTGCATAACAGCTGATACCAATCATAATAAAATATTCCCGCGACTGATCTTTCACAAACGTTGGATTTGTTTCCTTACCTGCTTTCACATTTTCTGATCGTCTGCTCCCTCATTTGGCTCCTTCCTACCGTAGAAGGAGCCAAATGAGGTAGCAGGCGATCGGAAAACCTGCTTTCACATACACCATTTTGCACGGCGGGCGGGCCTTCGTGTCAAGTTTGAGCGCGAACAGAACGGTGGCTCGCTCAGGAATTTTTTTTAAAGTGTTTCAATTATCGTCGCACCACCCTGTATGTTCCATATATCTGTATATCTGTATATGTAGACGTTTTTTTTTTTTTTTTTTTGCGAGAGCTTTTAAGAGCTATTTTCAACCGTACTAGCCTGTTTTCGAATTTCAAAAACTACAAAGGGATTTATGGCATGCCGTTTCAAAAAAAAAAAAAAAAAACTTACGAAATGATGAAACTGGTGTTTGCTGTGTGTGTTAGGGTAATTTACAAACGCATTCACGAAACACGAAGCGCAACAAGGTGCACACAGTGCAGCTTTGAAAATATAGCTATTTCTCTAACCAGTTTGCAGCAGGTATTGTGGCAACCATTAAATTCCCATGCATGAGCGGATTACACACTGTTTCCATTCAAGGTAAAATGACAGCAGGTGTAGTAAGCTTACCGGCAACCTTGGTTCCATGCTAATCCATCCTTCGAGCCAGACGGCGGCACACAACTTCTGCAGAAAACTCCTTGTAGCATCATTCGTCACCGCACAAGTCCCAGAACATGTCCTCGAAGTTGCTCTTCACTGAAAGTCTCCTCCGTCACTTCTCTGACTGACACAAAAACTAACATCACGCGCGCTGCAGCCCCTACCCGCAAACATTTTGCTGTGGTCAACTTTCCCACCAACACTGAAAATGGTAAAACTAACTAGTCGCCACCTTTTGAAGGCTCCAATCAGCGGGGCAATTCTTTTCACCACAATTCAGAGGGCAGCGAATATTAACGGAGACTGCACAACGCCACCGACGGATATCAGTCGTCGTTTAGTCCACAAGGTACGGCCTGAACAACGTTTCTGTCACTGGTACATATATCTGCACAACTCGCAGACCCATCGAGAAAGGTATACCAACCATTTGCACGACGTTTCCACTCAGGCAACCACGTAAAACAGCCCGAAATCCAAGAACAGGGACGAAGCGTACTGCGACCGCCCCAGAGGCGCTCCAGCTGAAGCATCGTCTGCGAGCGAAGGAAACTACTAGCTGTCAAGACAGACGAGGCCTCGCTCAGCGCGGCGGGCGGCGCGCTTGCACCGGCGTCAGGCAGAAAATGAAATTCGCCACGTCATGGTATCACCGGCGTTGTCGCAGGCAACTCGCGAGCGCTTGCATCCTAGAAGCATTGCAAATCATTGCAATTTCCGAACACGGCAACCGTATTCTCTTTGAGACGAACTGGACGGCGCTTGTCCCGCGTTTGGGAGAACCCGAAATGCAGTGGTGGAGGGCGGCGGAACAAAAAAAAAAAAAAAAAAAAGGACATCGCTGCATGCTGGCGAAGGCCGTCATGCACGATGATTACCGATAGACAAGCAGCGCTAAACAGCTTCTGTGGATGCCGAATAATTGTAATCGAACCGTGTTAATTAGGTTTAGTGGTTAAGCCGCAGCAGTAGCTCAGTGGCTAAGGCGTTGTGCTGCTGATCTCAAGGACGCTGCTTTGATCCCGGCCGCTGCGGCGTTTTCCGATGGCGGCAAAAAACGAGAACGCCCATGCGTCAGGATTCGACAGAATTTCGCTTTGCCGAGAAGCGTATTCTGCTGAACAATCCTGCACGCGGACCGAGACAAGAATAAATGTATGGCGCCGAGAATGTAGAATCTATAACAACATGAGGGTTCGAGCTAGTTGCACTATAATTTGCACTATAGAATCTATAGGCGGACCACTGAAGCACGCCCATGATGTTTCGCGACATTTACCATATGCCTTATGCACACCAACCCCTAATGTCATGTCCCAAGCTGAGATCCTTGAGGAACCAATAAATAAATAAATAAATAAATAAATAAATAAATAAATAAATAAATAAATACGGATGAGCGACATTCAGCTTCGCTGTAAAGAATGACTTTAGTTAGGGCCGCCAATTTCTCTATTAAAATT
This sequence comes from Haemaphysalis longicornis, assembly GCF_048455015.1. Taxonomy (NCBI): domain Eukaryota; kingdom Metazoa; phylum Arthropoda; class Arachnida; order Ixodida; family Ixodidae; genus Haemaphysalis; species Haemaphysalis longicornis. Next base: position 67,777,764 of record NW_027526335.1, on the reverse strand, counting down.
TGTGATAACGGATTGTCGGGTAAAGCGAAACAATCAACTATAACGCAATCCAAATCTGCGAAACGTAAGGAATAGAATAAGTTTTTATTAGTTACGAACTTTCTGTGCGAGGACATATCAGCACATGGAGAGTTAGACACCCGCACGTCTCACTGCACGGCGATTTTGCTATAACGAGACATTCTGGCCTGCCAGTGATTGGCTGAAAAAAAAAAACACTACCTGTTGATGTTGCTATTATTGTTTGCCCGCGGAAAGGGCCGTTGCAGCAGCAGCCTCTACTGGAGTCCTGGACCCCACACCACATTACGACGCTCGTAATAAGGTTTATTCCCTCTCTCTTTCCCACTTTATCCATTTCTTTCCAAGATTTCTAAAAAAAAACATTTTTCTAAAAAGTGTGTCTGTGTTTTTGTTATGGTTATTTTACGCATAATTATCATAGCGCAAACATTTTGAAACGATTTCTCCAGTAAATAATTATTAGGGATCGTTCCTTGATCTCTTTATTTTATTTTTTCTCCCAGACTTGCACTAAATGTTCTTTTGAATATTTTGCTGAGTAGCGACGTTTTTTGACAGCAGTATAGAATGCGAGCTTCAGTGGTATCAACGAGCCATGATCAGTGTCAGCCGGTACCACTATGACAGTGTGAGTGGTGAGCGGGGCTCACGACGAGTGGCGTCACACTCATTCGCACTCGCGCTTGTGAGCCCGAAACGATGGTGAGTGGTGAGTGGGTGGCGTGTACGTGCACTCGTGAGTGACCTATGCTGACGACGCTCGGTAAATGGGGTGAAAAGCAGCGCAAGGCGGCGCAGTGGAGTCAGAAAGAATTTTAAAAAGCCTAACAAGCAAAAACTAATTCGGCACGCGGAATCGGCGAGCATGGGCAGGTCGCTATCTTTTAAGCCGGTCATGGTTATGGCATACGGAAGACCATTTCCCCGTAGAGTTTCATAATTGTCGTTTGAAACTCTGCATTTCCCCACAAATATGAAATACTGCTCTCCCCGATGGGAAAATGATTTAAAGCGAAGTGTTATGGTAGGGCCTCGAGAGCCAGGGCAGCGATCGAGAAGCACTCGACACGGATGCTGGAAAGAGAATCGTTTATTTCACGCTAGCGCACGAGTGCAGCGAATATGAGATGGCCGCCCATTAAATTTCTCACACTATTGCCGCAAACCATGCATTCTGTTTTGCTTTTACCACCCGGCGGCGCCCGGCTGCATTATCAGTGTTTCATGCAAAGTGCATGCATCATTTCCTTTCATTAAAGACGATAGTCTTTCTTGGGCTATTTAAACCCAGAAATTTTGGTCTGTCTGTATGTCTGTCTGTCTGTCCGTCCGTCTGTCTGTAACTCGATTCAGCCACCCGGCCAAAGTAAAATGGATATTCCGCAATAGTCTTCTATACTCACAGCCAAATGTAAACGTCTAAGCCCGGTTTATATGTTCATACTTGTCAACTTTGTTGAACAAGAATAAGACATTACGCAAATATAAGACAATAAATTAGTACACAAGGGATATTTACAGTGTTCCTTTATTTAAAAAATCATGGATGCTTGGTTTTTCGATAACAAATGATATTCTCCATCTACTGCAGAAACCGCCGCCTTCTGGTGGCATATGAAAAATCACGCGGCAACAGCAACGAAAGGTTCCACTAGCTAGGTTCCACGTTCTGCTTGGAACGCACGTGGCGCACGGCCACGCGGTTCTATAAACCTTGTATTCGGCCGCCTCCATTCACGCGCGTCTCCACCGTACTGCAGCGCTGGCATCGAGGAACCCGGCCTGTAGCATCGGAACGCGGTAAATTCAAATCGCCTTGCGAAAACCTTTAGCGTGCTTACCTTGGGATGAGCGCGACGGTACAGGAACAGCATGAGAGGTGAGGAGGAAAGCAAAGGGGGGCATTTCCTTGGCAAATGTCTACAAAGACTCGTCTTTTGACGACATTTGCAACGAAAGGAGCAGATACGCGGCCAATTTTTTTTTTATAGCGAGAGCGTTACGTACTTACGTAACCCACGTGCTTTGATTTGTTATGGGAGCACAAGCTCGCTCCAATAAACTTGTTTTCCTTCAAGAGAGCTGCGTCGTCTTTGGCTACGGGTCAATATACACTAGAGAGGAATTTGGCGCTAGCGTCTATGCGGCTCACATCAAGTCCGTCTGTACTGACATGGGCCACCATATTATACCGTACGCTCGCCTTACTTTCGCCGTTGTCTTGAATTGAAACGTTTTAGTGGCCGTAAATTCAGACGGCGCAGTGCCACAAAATTGCCAAGAAGAGTGCTTGGTTATACGTGTAGAAAAAAAAACGGGGTTTTAAGGCGAAAAAAAAGGAAGTCAAGCGTATTCCTTTCAATGAAAGTCTGTCGGAACGGTTGTATTGGCATATCGATGCATATATAGGAATGCAAACCTCAAAAACGCTTCAGGAACCGAATTTCATGCCAAGCCCAAGCCAGAAGCACTGATTTTCCCTGCAACAAACCCAATCTAACCCAGCCCAACGACACAGAAAACAACCTATATTAAACGTAATTCAACCCATTCTGGAGGTCCTGAGCGTCGATCTCTTGATATAGAAAAATCAGAGTAAAAAAAGCATTAGCAAAATCATGATGACCGAATAATTACGAAAGCTACAAAAAAATCGCAATTTTGGACTCGAACCTAAGCCTTCTGGTTCAACTTCAAAACCAAGTACTATACCACAGCGCTACAGGGGCAGCTGCCGGCACGGCTTTTTAGGGAATATTTATCCCATAAAATCTCCGGGTAGCGTTCTTAGCCAATAAGAGACGACTGCCGTGAGAAATTTCTGACGGCCATTATCACGGTTGCCGTGCTAATAGACACTACCAAAAAAAAAATATCGACACCGTACCGTTATTAAAGAACCCCAGATACCATTTCCGCACCACTACTGGTCGCTATTTGAATTATGTATTAACTAAACAAGACTAACTTCTTGTCACGAAGGAGTATGATAGCAAATTGTGGCATATGTTATCTGAGAGGTAGCCACGAGAACTGCTTCATCCTCGCAGCTAGCAATCAGGCCACATCGGCGGCTATAGACAAGAGTGACGACACAGCGTGAAAAAGTGTTCCCAGCTGATAAGGTTGCATAGACCTCGGCCACAATTATTTTTTTCAGGCAGGCGTACTACTTATTAGGCTACAATACAATGCAGGTAACGATATTTCCAAGCCCATACAACGACGTCTACATGTAGATGGGTTGAATATAAGACAGAAGGACAAAACTAAACGCAGCATAATGAGCAGACTATACGCGTTCAGAGACGTGAAGGACATGTTTTCTAACCCACCATGCTTACCTTTCCATCAAAGAACGTAATTAATGCGCGAAGTGGGTTGGGTGCACACAAATGACATGCTTTCCTCTTTTGTAAGCCACTTTTACGATTTCTCAGCCCCGACGCTCCAATGGATGAGATTTCGCGTCCTTATTCTTCCCTCCCGAAACGTACTTAATTAGTGCGCGCTTTCGTAAACGCACTCAAGTACTGCTTGAAATCGGGTGGAGTAGACAGTGGCGTTCGTTCCGCGCGTCTAATTTTGCGAACTTCGCTCTTGTAAACGCTCAGGGGCTCAGGTAATGAGGTCTCGACTATTAGGAGTTATGTAAGACGTGCGCTGCATCCGGCTTCCTAATCTATAAAAGCGTTCCGGGAACAGTTCCTTCTTTACAACCGACGGCCTCTAGTAATACCAACTAAACTTTCGATTATAGTACTGGTGCTGCTATGACACTGCATACATTCAATGCCATTGTCAGTTTTTTTTTACAACAGGTTTCTCAAGTCAAATATGTTTGCGGATGTTTTATTGCCGGAGGAGTTGTCACTCACCTGCCTGAAATGGTCTTGTTTCTGCCACGGTACTAAACTTTTTGATGGGGGGATGGGGGTTATAGCAATACGTTCGGTTATGGAAACTTCCAGGCGTCTACATCTATTATTTTGGTTGTCGTGTTGTAAATCACGAGTGACTCGAACGTACCTAAACCAAACGTTAGCGCAGTTCCACGTGAAGGCTGTCAAGTGCGGAGCACTGAATCGCCAGAGACCCTGTGACGCCCTGTCCCGACTAGTTTCAATACAAGGCTGGCGCTGACAGCGAAATTAGTCAAGCGAGGGCGCCACAGTCCCTGAAAGTCTAGAGCCAGCTTATTTAGTGACGCTGTGAAAGTCCTTTAACGAGACTCTGTGTTGAATTTTCATTAATATGGGGTAGTAATGCGTTAATAGATTATTTTATTTATTTTCTATTACTGCGTACTTATTTGCGGTCTACCAACGGCAGCCCCCGTGGCAACAGAGCAGTTCAAAGATCCCGCCTAACACTTTCCTTGTAAGGAAAGTGTGCCTCTGTGGGGCAATGGGATTTACGTCGTCTTCGTAACGCGAGGGGCGCAGGTTCGACCCCGACCTGGGGAAGCGGTGATCATTTCGAAGCCTCTGCTGGCCACGTATTTACTTGCTTCACTGCAATTCTCGTCGAAAAACAACAATCGTCGGCCGCCTCTGGCACGTAACCGCTCTTCGCTGCCACCACTCACGCTCTGCCTTTCCTTGTATCACTCGTCTCTCGGTGGATTTAACGGAGGTTTCTACAATGCAATTAAATTTTCGCGCGCCTCTCCTGGGACATCTCGCATCCTTATCTTTTTTTTTTCTTTTGACGGTGTATAGGCCCCAACTGCTCTCTTCCAGACGCTTTGTACGCAAATTAAAAGTCCGCGCGGCACATTTAAACATCATCGTACACTCCGTTCACCACAAAAATTGACTCACACAATGCGGGAGCCACGGATAGGGCGGACAAGTTATTTTTTTATTTATTTTTTATTTATTCAATACTGCAGGCTTGACAGCCCAAGCAGGAGTGGACAAGAAACTACAAAATACATGAATACTTGAGTCACAATTGCAAGGAACAATACCAGGTATAAAGATAAAAAAAACATAAAAGAAAGAACAATGCATTTAACAAGGGTAAGGCATCAGCTCAGAACAGTGGCATTTGGGCTAAAATAAGCTTCGAGGGATTCAACAGTAGAAAGTGCAGAAACGGGTAACGAATTCCATTCTTCAATAGTTCGGGGAAAAAATGAAAATTTGAAAATGTTAGTCCTAGCAAAAAATGGGGTTAGAGATTTGTCATGGGTGTGACGGGATCTGGTTGAGAGTGGATTCACATACAAACTACTATCTAGTCCGAGCTTTTTATTAACCAGTTGGTGCAGAAACTTCAAGCGAAGAAATTTACGCCTTAGTTCAAGAGTTTGGATGTTATTCGTGTTCATTTGTTGAGATACGGAATCAAGGCGGCTATATTTGGAATAGATGAAACGTACAGCTCTTTGGATTTTCTCGAGATTGCTAATGTTAACTTTAGTGTGCGGATCCCAAACTGTGCAAGCAAAGTTGTTTTGTCGTATGCGGCGAGAGCGCGACCAGTGGCCCCTGCGGCCGCGATTGCTGCTTGGTAGGTTTTAGCAGAGTCCCTCAATGTTTTTCCCTTGTTTTGGTCTTCCGGACTGCAAGACCACACCGCTGTCTCACTCGCTTCCGGTCACCGTTTGCGTCACGCGAGACGTCATTAAATTACGCGAAGAAAGGAACGCGTTCCTCAATTGGTAATTTTTAAGAAATTAAAGCATTTTTCGCCGCCGCATAAACAGTAAGATGGCTACGGGGCGGTTCAACTTTCATCTAAACGGAACTTTCTTGTATGGAAAGCCTCGTGCTATGAAACATCTCGTGATATATGCAGCATGCACTTCCCAAGAAGCCGGCTTCCGACGCCCGCGTTTTCTCTCAGTAGGCTATTTAATATGCGTTTGCCTTAAAACCGGGTTCCCCGATTGGTCACGTCGGTTTGCAACCGAACAAACCAATCGAGTAAATGGCGCGAACGATTTATGGAACTTGGTAATTCTGGGCGCTGAAACGGCTGACAGTGGCGTCAGTTCGGTTCAGTCGTTTCCTCGGCGTCACGGACATTGAAGACTCCTCTGAAGTTGGCATAAGCCTTGGTAAACGCTATTTTATCGGCACAGCCCATGTACACTTGACCGGAGCTGGTCCATGCAGCAGGCATCTAGAAAGCAGCAAAAAAACGAAGTAACCGTCGACTTTACATCTGGTCGCCTAAAACAGCCTTCACCCGCCCTGCACCGCAAGATTTTTGTTTGAGCAATGCTTGAAGACTTCCTTCTTAGCACTGACTCTTGTTGCACACTACTCTCTAGAAAGCGGTCTAGTGCGAGCAGTTTAGAGCCGTGAGTCTGCTCTCTTCAAGACAAGCGGCCTCTCCCGCCTCCTCAAGGGGCCAACCTAGCTGTCTCACTCACTGTTCGAACTGTCCACCTTCAAGATATCCCATGGGATATCTGCAGGCCCCAAACACCCTACCTTTTACTCCCACTTCCTCCACCGCAGAGTCCTCCTGCAGAAATAAAAGGTATCTCTCTCTCGAACACACACTCTCTCTCTAGCGAGGGAATGACGTAGTGAAAATTCCCAATCAACACTAGGAGGACGGGCATGCATTGAAGCCCTCGGGCAAGATAACCTATTCCAGCCTCCAGATGCAGTCGCTAAGCTGGCCGCGGGATTTCTCCTCCCAGGCATACGTGACTGCAGCAGGGGCATTTACAGTTTTGAAGTTCGCGCGCGGTGCAGGATGAAAAATGCAGAGGCGCGCGAATACCAAATGAGCCCGGCTTGCGCTTCGATCGCATCTTCTGCGGCTTCCACCATTACCCAGCCCCTTTTTCACCTTGCGCGCGTGTGTGCGCGTGTGCGTGTACACAGCTGACCTTACAGCTACCAAAGGTTGGAGCTGTTCGGCGCTCGAGACGCCGACAGGGACCGGTGTAATTTTTATTCAAGCCAACGCTCTCTTTGTGAACTGAAATCGCGGCCTGCCAGGAGAATGCATGGCATGCGCGAGTCTCCTGCATTGCTGATTTTGAGGCCAAGTTTTCCGCGTCATTGAAGATGCAAAGACACCGGTGCAAGCTTCCTTGCAGGGCTCTGGCCGTGCACCATCAGCTCACACTTTCATTGTGTTTTTCACAGAATTTACTGCGCTTTTGTTCTCATTTTGTTTTTGTTCCGCAAACCAAACCGGGGCGAAAGACGGAGTGAAACCTTCTGCACTGAGTGTGGCTCACCGTTCTTTGTTTATTTCGAAAGAGAGAAAAAATGCGATGACAGCGGAGCACTCCTTAGATTATAGTGAATGTGAAAGCATTAGTGTCCTATTGTCGAATCTGTCGTCTCATCATAATCGTCCTTGTTTCCCCTTATGTGGGCGGAGTGTTTCCAAAATTATTCGATGCACACCGCCCCACATAACATGCGTCTTCGCGCGATACAGAACGTTGGTTAAACGTGGTCATAGGCTGCGCCCCGAACCTACGACCTAAAACATGCCAAATCACTAGTTTTAACAAAAACATCCCGAATAATTGGGTTCTTCCGCAACTGACAAAAATAATTGAATTTAGAAAAAAAAAATAAAAGAAGTTAGGGCAGGGTCTACTTTGACTTTTTTATTGCATATATCACTCTGGGTTCGAACCCAGGCCGTCAGTGCAACCCAAATTTCTACTTCGAGGCCACAGAGCCCAAACGGCGAGATTGTTTAAGCAGCAGCTCAGCAAAATAGTACGCGCAGTGACACCATACATATCACGTGGGGTGCTGTGCAGCGAAGCGTTTGGAAACACGTGTACGGGCACGATTGTTATAAAGGGTTGGGCAATTTAGAAACGCGGGTATGTGCTAATCTTCGGGTGTGTAACACTTTTATAGACTAACAGATGTAGAGTACGCGCCTAAGTTAATACAAGCTTAGTCCCATTAGGCCTAACGTTACGCTTTTAGGTATTAAAGGAGTACTGACACGAAAGTTTCGTGGATGATGCCACGCTGATGTCCATATGCTGAGTGTCGCTCTGCGTGCTGTTCCGTCGGTGCGATAAATGAGATCATCATCATCATTTATTAAACCTTAAGGACCCCAGAGGGGTATTACATAAACGGGAGGGGTCAGACTCATCGTAGTACATATGTGGCACTAGAAAAATACGGCTCGATACAGGGTTCATTAGAAAATTTATACAATAAAATTTAGTTGACAATTTAACAAGCAAAATTAATAATAAAACACACAAGGCAGCCGGGGCAAGTCGTGGGGATTATATGAAATTAAAGGCTAAGGTGAGATAACAATAATTATTTGAAAGCAGGAGGGAAGTGCGGAGATGGTGAAAGTGATGATACAGTATGTGGACGAGGCGTATCTGTTCGATTTCACGTCTAATTATCAGGGAGGGGAGGGAGAGGGACGCTTTTATGTCGGTGACGCTGAGATGCCAATCATATTTAGAAGGGATGAAGCGGGCTGCGCGGTTCTGAACTGATTATATGGCATTGATTAGGTACTTCAATGCTGTATTAAGGGACTCTGGTACGACTGATGAGGGTTCCAAATAGCAGATGCGTATTCTAGCTTTGTTCGGATGAAGGTCTCGTATGCCATTTTGGGTATAGTTGGGGGTGATAATGGAAGGTTTCTTCTAATGTAACGAAGCACTTGAGATGCTTCCGCAACGAGTTTTAGTATGTATGATTTAGTATGATCCAATTAAAGTATGTTGTTCGCGTCGCCGGCCCCTCATATTTCAGCCATAGGGTATTCTGTTTAGTAAAGGAAGCGAACTGTGCAATAATATTAACGCCAAAAGTTGGTGTCAGTACCCCCTTAAGAGTTCAACCGCGGTACCTGCATGCTTGAAGTACAATGTATCCTTTTTTACAATGAGAGAGAGAGAAGCAACTTTATTTTTTTCCCCCAGAAAGCCAGAAGGGGAAGGAGTGGGATTTCCCTGCCCTTCTTTTAAGTCGTCGGCCAGGAGTACTTAATTGACCCCTGGCGGCTTCTTCAGCTTCTTGGATCAGTTGTTGCTGTAGTAGTTCTTCGGAGCTGAGCAGCGCCGTCTCCCACCGCTCCTCATTAAATATGTTTATTCTTCCTGTGTCTTTTTGCTTTTCTGTGCACGCAGATATTATGTGTTTGAGGTATGCCCTTTGGCCGCTAGTTTTGCAAAGATCGCTGACTGTCCGGGGTAGTAGTAGCTATACAGAACTGGGTTAGGGAAAGTTCCTGTCTGTATTTGCCGCCAAGCGATGGCCTGGGATCTATTCGGACTGCCGTGTGCCTCTGGGTACTTTTTCCATGCTGCATCTATAGTGGTACAAGATTTCTCTACACGTTGTGAGTGGGTCTCTGTCATCCGCTGTTTCATCTGGCAGTGTGTCCGCAGGGGGTTGGGGGGCTCGGTAGACTAGATCTTGAGCAGCCTCATGTGCGACTTCATTGCCAGGCATTCCGGAGTGCGCTTGAGTCCATATACAATGGGTACCGGTTCGCGGCTTTAGACGTGAAAGCGCGATGTTAGGCCTAACGTTCAATGTTTAGGACTAACGGAAGGTAACGTTAATGTTGAGCTTAACGACTTTCCAAGCAACATCAAAGTTAGTGCACATCAAGGCGCGTTTCTCTATGTGATGAGTGATTTCCCGTCACCTCCATCACCGGTGCCTGCACCAGCGTATATAGCCGACATCCCTATCATCACGCAGACCAAGCAGCCGACCTCGGGTGCAGGGGAAGTCGCGTGGAGGAAATCGCGCCACATCCAGTTAACGTCAGAGCTTAAAGAGTAACGTTAGGCCTAAGTGGCAATGAGAGAGCGTTTGCGGGTCGTTTCGGTGCATCACCTGCATGAAGAGGCTGTTTCAACTTAACGTAACGTTACCTAAGCTCAACCTACCTCAATCTGAAGCTAATGTAAACCTAACATAACCTAACCTGACCGATCCTAACCAGGATTTTTTTTTTTAATTTCAGTTAATTCAAAACGGCCTAGTGCCACGGAACGACCTGCAAAAAGGCCCTCCCAACGGCAATGCACCTCTGGGGGTATACGTGCCCGTCTCTGGGCATGTAATGATGTGGGAGTTTTTGCTCGCACACGGACCCCCAAAAAACTTGACCTACTGAAGGCTAACAGCTTCGCAGTAGAAAAAATTGGGCCAGAACTTGCTACTGACGAATTTTCGCGCGAACGATTCCGACATCAATTTTTAATTAAAAGTATATACGCTGAAACAGCCATCTATATGCATGTGTTTGGCCTAAACCGGGTTATCTGTGCGCCAAGCGATGTGGGCACTTGTGAACCGTGGCACCAGTCGTAGTAGTTTCGAAAGGTTGTGCCTATATATATTTCGTATTCAGACTATACATATTGCGGAAGGCACATCGGTAGCGCATAATGGCTTTTCGGCTCCCGAAAAACCATGCATCCCGAAAATCACGGGTGAAAATTTGCTCGAACCCCCACAATACCAGGCCGGTAGCCAAAGAACGCCACGCGTTTACAGAACACACACACACACACACACACACACACACACACACACACACACACACACACACACACACACACACACACACACACACACACACGCACGTGCACACACACACACACACACACACACGTGCACACACGCACACGCACGCACACACGCACACACACACACACACTAAAAGCGTTCATTCCTGCGTTATATGTTTCTTACGCCAGGCAGCTTTTCTACCGTCGATAACGTTAGTTGCAAATGGTTGTTTCACGTCAAAGCACCTTTCTGCCTGACAGGTATAAACTAGGCTTACAAGTTTCTCCGGAGTAATCGCTAGTCCAGCGAACCCTTAATTTTAATTTGTACATTTCAACGCTTTCAACATGCAAACGGTAATGATGTTGAAAGCCACCGTTCAGCAGCGGGAGCTCGCCCGCTCTCAGAGAAGCGGCTTTGTTTTATACTGAAACGAATTCTTTCCAACCCAAACGAAGAGTTCTCTTTCACGCCGAAGCATTTAATGCAAACTTTTTTTGTGCGCCCGCGATGCACCACAAGCAATTAAGGTCTAACTGAGCGAGAAATCCCGCACCTCCCAAATGCACGCTGCGCACCATTCCGAGTACACGAGTTAAAAACAGTCGAACTAGTCTTGATGGGATAAAAGAGGTTTTTTGAAAAAGAGAAAGAAAAACACGGAGCTGCGAAAAACTGCGAAGCGTAGATAATATTGAATTAGGCGGAGAGAGTGGTAATTCCATTAAAAAAAAACATCTATAGGGTCAAATTACTAGTGAATCATGCATGCAAGCGTTTAAAAGAACTTTTTTTTTCTAACTTTTCAAACCGCTCGTTTCCTTTCAAACACTTGCTTTTCACAGCTAATTCTGGAAGTTCCCATTCGCATGGACCCTGCATGGACAATGAGTTCTTTTAAAGGGACACTGCAGTGATTTGTAAACATTGCGGGATTACTAGCGCAAATTGTAGTTCGGAGTCCGTAGGCATTGTTTCGACCACTCTGGCCGCGTTTACGCGAATTTATTTAGTAGAAAAATCAATTCGAAAATGCTGTCCTCCTCTCTTTACGCTCGCCCATTTTCTGTGGCGTTTTCGTGTGACGTCAGCAGGAGATGAGCTGGAAAATGGCTGCGCTACTGCACGGTTCCCCGACCAGCCGACCTACCGATCGAGTCAGTCGGCTTGCAGCGTTTCATCCGCCGGCCGCCGACGGGTCGTCGCTATTCGCTCGCTCAGTTGAAACTAAGCCACAACACCTTTGTGAATGAAAGAATGTGCCTTTCCTTACTTTGTTAGTTTGTACACTGTGTCAAACTCAGAGTCCGGGTCGCTCCACACAAGCGCTGCACAAGTGCACATGCGACGCTTCGCTGACTATACGCTAGTAGGAAAATCTAAGGCCAATTGAAGGCGGGAGAAGAGTCAGCGAAGTCAATATAGGTACTAAGAAAATAAAATCACCTGAAACTTTTACCGTACAGCGCAAAACTAGGGAGCAGGAAGCACTTTTTGCGCTGGGTAAACAAGCACAGCGGTCAGCAGCACGACCGCACATCTGCGAACGCTTTTCCGTCAAAGAAATGCAATTGCTAGACGTGAGATATTGTGGAAGTTTGGGGGACACTTACTGCAGGAGTGATATACAACAAATAGTCACATAAAGTACTTAAAATGCTTAAAATAAATAACAGTGTAAACTGGTCATACATTATAAACCTTATATATTCCAGCTTGGCCAGCGCCGGTTCGTGGCCCAGTGGTCTGAGGCGCTGGAATTTGTTTTGGAAGTCGCAAGTTCGAATCCCCGAGGGTACTTGTGTTTTTTTTTTTTTTGTAAGTTGATTTTTTCGTATGCGGCCGATGTTTTCTGAACTGAGTTCACCATTTTTGCGCCGTAACGTTCACTGCTCCACGAGTGAGATCGCAGAACGCGCGCATACTGACAATGACGCGCTAGCGAGTTCTCGTTTGCGTGCTGTTGCCACAAGCACCGACTGCTTGCGGGCAGTGGGCCCAGGCCTGAATCAGCACACCCTTTGCCTGGTGCGAACTAGCTTTTTACGAACAGACATGAGTGAGGCAAGCTTCGAATATGCGGGAAAAGCGCATGGCATTTGAGAGTCTGCGGTGACGCGGAGGGCGTTCATCCACTGCGTAGGCCTCGTCTATAGTTCATCTCATAAGCTACATGCAGCACTGTGGAGGCTACATTGTTATCAATAGTGCGCCCACTGAGGGCGCCTAATCCGCCGTGAAGGGGGTCCTGAAAGGACACTCCCTTCTCCCCTCTCGGCAAGTGGCACCGCACGGCCCCGGCGCCTTTTGTCGCTTCCTTCGCGGTGAGTTAGGCGGCCTGAGGGGGACAACAATGTAGCCTCCACAGTGCTGCATGTAGGTTGTGAGATGAACTATAGTGATTTCTACGATTCCAAGCCGCCCTGGGAGGTTTATCTTAGACATTTGACAACCGACAACATGGCAGAAGCGCGGTACGGCGATAATTGAGAAATCGAGAATGCCCATCCAACAACGCCATCAGATGTCAAGCATGTTGTTTTACAGAACCGAAACCGAAACCGAAACTTTTGATTGCTAACCTTGGGCATCGTCCAATCACGGTGCCCCCCCCTCCTGACGTCACAGCCTTTAGTTGGTGCGGCCGCCGCAAACCGCGCATAGTAGTTTTTCTTATTTCGCGCTTTGTAAAATAATTACCGATTTGTCAACCGGATAAACGATGAATAGTGTGTTAATTTGAGCCAGTCTACACAGTGCGAGCAAAAACGGGAGCTTGACAAATTCACTTCAGTGTCCCTTTAAGTTAAGGCGATCGTGTTGAGTGAGGGGGAATAAAAGTTTGAAAGCCATGTCCTTCATACGCCACCCGAACTTATAAGTCTTTAGTTTTGTTCAGGAGAAATGCCGCAGTTTAAAAGCCACGCTCTGTTTTCCCTGTCATCTTATTGGCTAGTCCTTTCCCTCGTTATTTTCTATAAGTCGCATTGAAAGGTTCGCTGGCAAGAAGTACATTTAGATAATTAGAACACTAATCACGCTGCGACTTGAACATTCAACATTTGCGTATATTGCGACAAAAGGTATACACCATCGCCTTTTTTTTTTTTTTTGCAGACGCAACTTGGATATCAAGAAATACATTTAAGTTACACAGGCTCTCACTTTATCAAAATTGTTCCCAGCTGTCCGGGATGCGCCTTAGGTAGATTGAACGGGAACGATGTGTCATCATGTTCACTGCGGTATCCCGATTCTGATTGTGTGGTTTAACGCGCCATTTGTTCCATACGAACGGTATGACACGAGAAGAACTTCTCGCTTGGCTAGTTGCTGAATAGTTGCCACGATTTTAACCAAAAAAAAAAAAAAAAACACGGACGAAGAACAGAGTAGACGAGACAGGCGCTACTACAGTCAAACGCGGCTATAACGAACCCGGGTAGAGCGAATTATGCTATATATCGAACAAAAATATTTCAGTTACGGAAATACATGGGAAACATATTCCTTATAACGAAGTTCACATCCGATATATCGAACTCTGCGCGCCTAGAATGGCCGTCGAAATGCATGGTCTCGGAGCGGTGATTGAGATGTGGATTGGCCGCGACGGAGCAAGAGCCGCGACTTGCACGGAGCGACGTGACGCCCGACACTTTCCGTAACTGTTTCCGACGCGCGGGACTCACGACGGAACCCGCCCACTCAGCGAACCCGGACCAAGACACCAGCATCGGTGAACTGTGGGGGGAAAAAAGGGAAAAAAATGACTGTTCCGGGAAAAGCTCGCCAACGTTCCCGATGATGTCGCGAGTGAAAGCCGTCCGACGCTTATAATGAAGCGCTTTCGGCAGTCGATGTGCTCCGCCAATGCTTCTTGGATTTTGGTGGACGCGGACTCGAACTGGTGCAACCAATGTTTCGTGTAGAGAATGCTATGCTAGTTGAAGCCACCAAAACGAAAGCGAAAACAAAAATCACCACTTTTTTTGCAAAGTAGGCAGTTAAGGCGGAAAGTAGCTTTATTACTTGCAACAAATGGATGATTTTGAATATGGTAATGGCTACTTTACTGTGTTCATTTTTGTATGCAGGGACGGTGGAGTTGAGGAGGAGAAGGGGGGCTCCCGCGGATTGCGAACTTGTAACGATAAGTTCGTTATAGGCGGGTTCGGCTATATCGAACTATTGGATATATCGAACTAATCGCGGGGCATATTGCAGTTCGCTATAAACGGGTTTGACTGTATGTTCTTCATCCGTGTTTTTTTTTTTTTTTTGCGCTTCAAATCATTGCGAGATGATACATGGATGATGGAAGTACTACTAAAAATCAAGGTCCTTGTTCGATCTACGCTAAAATCAGCTCTTTGAAAGTTCATCAGAAAAGTTTATAGAGTATAAAATTTTCAAGAAAAATGGTCAAAAACTGGAGATACTTTTCTTGCGAAGGAAATTATATGTACTACTGTTTTATCCTGGTTCCGCGGTGGCATTGCGTTGCGGCTGGAATGACTCAGCACAGGCGGCTTCATTGATAGTTTCACGGTTATGAGGTCGTTTGAACAGTCCAACGTTATACATTTTGTTTCGGAAAGTCCCGACAAAAAACGAGTTACAGCTACTTTTTGCAGCCACACACATCCTACGGAAGCTCATGCGTTGACAGCAAATCGCTTACAACTCCACAAATTACGACGAGTAAATAAAAGCCCAAGTAACGACAGAGACGTCTCAGAGGCCAATTTTCATATTACTGGTTCCACGATAGTTCTCATCGAACGCGCGAGTTCAGCAGGAAAATAAAAAAAAGGTAAACACAGTTCCACCCAGTGTTAAAATCTGCTGAAACGGCGCAGCTGTGTTTTTTTTTTTTTACGAAGATTCCGTTTAGCATCGACTTCTTTCCTGTGCGTGTTGTTAGAGTTTCTAATTTTCGTATTATGTATTTTCGGATAGTTCCTATTAAACAACACTTACAGCCGTTTTATGGATGTGCTTCCTCCGTCATGTATTGACAGCAGATAGTAATTTTGTAACGTTTACAACTTCACTGTAAACTAACTAATTAGAGAAGTAAATTAAACTAGGCGTAATGGTAGAATCGCGTTATTGGCTTATTGTCATATAATTGGTTTCGGGACACTTTCAATAAAACATGAGTTAGAGCCAGGGCCGCAACCAGAGGGGGGGTTTGGAGGTTCGAACCCCACCCGAAACCTTTTCCAGGCAGCACGTAAGCAATACTTACTGTTGCTTTCAGCAAAACTACCCCTTCCCAAAATCCATACCCCCCCCCCCCCCCCCGCAAGAAAATTTCTGGCTACGGCCCTGTTTAGAGCCGTGTTTTGTATCCATACCCTTCCCCCTACCCCCCATAAATGGCTATGCTTCACTGCGCAACATGTAGTGTGGGAAAGCCAGCTTACACTGTGCTTTCTCAAGTCGGCTTCACCTGTAAGCACAAATGCATGCCTGGGAGGACATTCCTTCAGGAGACGTGTAAGCCGTCTTTATCTCAAAATATGAAGGCCCTAGGACGCTTTTTTGTGAATTTTTCTACACTAGGAACTGATTTTTTCGCGACAAAGCTTTTAGCTCTCAGCGAGAGCGTAACGCAATACCAGCAGAGCCTGCCAGCAAGGCCAGCGCTCGAACAGCTCCGCTGTTAAAAGGATTACCACAACCATTACAAATCGTGTTCCCTGCTTGTTGCGTTAAATGATCGCTGCAAATACGACCCGATTAATAGAATGCGTGCTAAGTGGAGTTTGGAGCTGGCGCCACGCTAAAGGACGCTGGCGCCGCAGCGTGACGCCGCGACGAAGCTCTACTCTAGCGGTGTTCTGCTCGGTCAGGATTCGGTGCAGACAACACTGAGCGGCGGATCACCGAGCGTGTTGAACGTGTGTGCACGTCTCGTTGAGTTGGCAGGTGTTGCTTCACGCCGAACTTCCGTGCCCTGCTGTGCTGCAATCATTTTGTGCCTCCAGCCGCGAGCGTGGAGGCGAAGCATACTCACAGGACGCCCTAGTACTCGCTGTTCGCATCTGTAGAAGGGAGCTCGTTGCGCCCGGCCAGTGGGCGGCGCGATGTTTCGGAGGAAACCTCCGCTCCCGACGAGACCGACTCCTCCTACGTTCGAGGCGATCCAGGAAGATCTGAACAACGCTTCCGAAGACGTCGTGTTTGCGCTCCTGCCAGACGGCAGCAACCTCGAAGCGGTCGCTGACGGCGCAGCGGCGTCCGCGGACGACGGCGACGGACCCATGACGGCCGACGCGGCTTTCCTCAAGGTGAAGCATTTCATGGAGATGAGCGACAAAATCGCCGGTCTCGCAGAAGTGCTCCAGAAAAAGACTGAACACCTAAAGTCGGTTAGGGACGATTTGCACAACGAGATAGAAAGGGTGAAAAACTCTCTACAAAACGTGAAGCCTTAGTCATTTTCCTTTACTGTACATTTTCTGAACGTTCGTGCACAATTATTTTTTGGTGGTGCGTGCTGTACAGCTGCAAAGTCTTGTCGCATTGGCCACGACCGCTGCGTCGATTATATGTCGAGGTAATAAAAAACGCTAAAACACAACAGGTGTGAGATCAATCTTCTAAAAACGACGCGAGTATGAATGCCCAAAATAACAGTGCGCGGTTTACAGAGAAGCAAGAAGGGGGCGGGCACTTCACGAATTTCCCGACGTGTTCGGTCTCAGTTTTTGCCGCTGCTGCTCCTGAAGGAACCTCTTAACGTCAGGCGAGTGCATCAGCGCCATTTTCTTTTTGTTGAGCACTTCCGTTAGCAAAGAGCTCTTGAGGCACTCGGCGTTGCAGTTGACGCTGTCGGCTTGGGCATCGTCCGCCTTTTTGCCAGCCGCTGAACAAGGCGCACTGGTCGACGCACTCTTCGACGTACTCGGTGACGCACCGTCGTCCTCCATGTCGCAAACGGTTTATCTTCGGCGCACTCGTAATTACCGAAGATTATGCAAAGCAAAAACTCACGGCAAGACGTATTCCTCGACCTTTGCGAGTCTGGCATCGGCCATTGCTTATTTTTCAGTTGGCGGCCATCACAAATACTTTCCAGCGCTTCGGCCATGCGTGGCGCCCTCTACCTCGAACAGCTGTTGTCGAAACCGAAACTGCGTCATTACGACAGATGTTCGTCTGCTTTTCAGTCAGCTGCTGCGGGATTTTTTTTCTTTTCACATTTTATTGTGACTCGCTAGCGGCCAGACTGCGGCGTCACAAGCATGGTCGGCAACCGCAAGCAAGTGCCGCAAATATCCCCCTTACCGGGCAACCCAATGTCACGACTGTTTGTTTTGGTTCGAAAGAAAGGAAAAGGAAAGGCGGTGCATTGGGGGTGAGCATAGTGGTTTTTACATTTCTACGCAACCGGCCGAACCGCTTCTGCTCTCTGACTAGCCAGAGTGGCGTAATGACATTATACACTTGCAATAATTAGATTTTATTGATGTGTCTAGCAATGACTGCGTGTAGACGAAACCCCACCAAAGCAAAAAATACGTCTGGACGATACCCCAAATAGTAACTGATACATAGCCATTTCTTCAGCTGTTTCGCAAGAGTGTTCCCTTAGTCGAGGGATCAATAGAATGTTCGGGCAATCTTGGCCCGGGACACGAAAAGAAGCTAGTCCTCCACTTGACTGCTGGTCGCCAAGTCCTCCCATAGCTCAGAGGGGAGGGGGAAGGTTTGGACTTTGTGCAGGTAGAACGCCTGTTTGAGAGCAATACTGCCATTCCGCAGAGAATAGGTTGGTATGCACAGAATGGAGCAATGACGCTGGCTAGTCAGTGAACGGAAGTGGTTTGGCTGGTTGGGCAACTATCGAGATGGACTGCTCCCACCACAAGTTGTAAAACTGGCATGATGCTTGGTTGCCAGGGAAGGGGGAGATCTGGCGGCACTTGCTAGACGTTTGCTGCAGGGTCCATAAGAAAGATGCATTTTCTCACATGTGGCGGCGGGGGTGCGAGCACACACGTATGCAAAAACGCTGTGCTTGCCGACAGATCCATGAATAGTTGCCATTAGAATACGTCTTGGTCCCTTATACGCTCATTTGCAGCATGTAACATCACTGTCATAAAATAAAACGTGTGCACACACACACAATCAAAAAATTTTTTGATCCTGCACCACATTCGTTTAATACCAAGTACAGTACATCTTTATTGGTTCACGGCAAAACAGCAACGCCCATAAAAAACCGACTACACTCTGATCATTACTTCTGCCACTGTTACCTCTCCCCAGGTGACACATACAAGGGTATTCCTTCCTCGAATTCGATGTATGTGAGCACATGCAATGTACTTTCTATGTGTGCCAAGAAAAAAAAAAGATTTTCAATGGCGTGCTTAGGAGAAATGCAACACATTGGCACAGAGAATGTTGATGCAGTTGAGCTAAAAATAAACGTATCTTACTTAAAGCTTAAAAAAGTGGGCAAGTTTCAACAAGGCAACACGAGAAGTGCTTAGGACACAGCGCCACTATCGACTGTAAGAATTGCTTATGCTCAAAGTGAACGAAAAGAAACGAAAAAAACAAAAGGGCGGGGAGTGCCCACATGCTTTCAAGGCAAATTGCTTTTAGACGATAGAAAATAACTTTAAGCTTAGGATGCTTCGTCAAACACCCAACTCATAACGCACATAACCTCAGTGCTGTGGTTGAGCCATGTACGCATTATTCTCCCACAGATTTGAAGGTGTCCTTTCCACACTAGTGAATTATTTGCAAACAAGTAAATAAGCCATAAATTCAAGGCACAACGAGCAAAGCATCTTGTGGTGTTAAATGTCTATGCAAACTTGCCGACCACCAGGAAATTGTCGCATACACTATTTTTTCTTAGGTGTGACCCCGAGTCCAATGCATACAGGGAGGAGTGCAAGTTGTTGAAAACAATTTAGCACAGCGTTATGAAATCTGCAAACGCGTGCCTTTATTTGACGAGCCTAGGCAATTGCAAAGTTTAGCCATATAAATTAAAAGAAAATTGCTAAAGTCTTCTGTATTTGACATGTACCCCAATACTGGTGAGTTCGCACATAATGCTTTCCGAGCGGAAAGAGAATTTTATTTCATGAGCACTTTGAAGCAAGTGACAGTCATCCTGAAAGTGTGTAAGCCACTTCACTGATTGTACGCGAGTCAAATGTTTTCATGTGAATGTGGCAGGCTGCTCCCCCCCCCCATGTTTTTAGTTATGGTTTTTTGCTCCCCATCATTTACTTAGTGCATAAGCAACCGAGGAATAAGCACTTTCGACCAACATCAACAACCGAAGCAATGTCTCGTTGGGGTGACCAAAGATCGAGCTTTAATAACTACAGCCCTGTATAAACAAGGTGGTGACATCCCACTCCACTGCTCTCCCTCACATGCAGTGCATGTGGTAAGTGCATAGAAAGTAAACACAAAATTTCTCGCAATAGCGAGCCTTGCAACGCTTTAATCAAAGCAGTAAAAATCGAAAGAAAATAGCGACACTGTTATGCAATTTAATTTGCTAATACTATGTGAATCTGTACAATGCTGCTAACGATATCAGAGCTACTATTATGTATTGTCGGCTTGCCGACGCTGCTGTTTTTTCCTTTCTTGTTCCTGCTGATGTTTGAGTTCTTCATCAAGCCGTTCTTTTGCTCTATAAACCTGGAAAAAGAAACGCCACCAATTATTTCTTTCCTCGGTCATTAGAAAAAATGCAGAGAACAAAAGAAAGACCACCATGTTTCACATCTAAGTGCCACTACACAGTGCCTGTCACTGAAAAAGAAAAAAAAAAAAGCGACAGCGTCTGCTTACACTAAGGACCCCCCTTCTTGCAAAGTGGGACTTCCTAGTTGCATGTTTCCTGGAAATGATACCATAAAAGGTTTGGCCCCATTAACCACAAGCACGTGAAAAAAAAGAGTAGGGTATTATACTTTTGTCATTTGTGTTTACTTTTTAAGTCAGTAATTTTTCTTAAACCAATGGCACTGAACAGCACAAGGCCAAGACATATAGTATGCCCACATCAAATTCATTTATGTGATCACTACATACATTTTGCAGGATAGCACCACTTTTGCATGATTGCGTGATTAGGAAGTGAAAAAATATCGACGGCCCATGCTTTGCTTCTGCTCAAAGCTTGCTCCAGAAAACAGTTTTACTACAGCGGCTTGCCGAGATATATGCACCAGGCTAATACTTTCTTGTTTTTTCAGTTGGTCCACACCAAAGCTTAACATTTTTATCACGTTGCAAAAGGCCTGAATGTCTCCGAGGACAATCCAACCAGCACCAATGCCTCTGGCGCATAGGGCCCACACCCGTTAGTTGTACAAAAGGTGTAATAAGTTTAATAGCCACGTACGTTTGAATTTTTGGGGGGAATTCGATAAGGTAAGAGCGATGTGGTATTAGAACAATTTCCAAGAGGTCAATGAACACAGCATTCACCAGTTTCTAGATTACGTAACATTTAGAAGAGAGGAGAAGAACCACTGGAGAACACCGAGCAGGCAGAGCAGGTACACTGACATTGCTCGGAGGAAGCACAAGAAAAAAACAGGCAGGGGAGGCAGCGAAGCTGCAGTAAATTGTTTTTTTTTTTTGTACATCGTTATTTCAAACAGGAAACCCGTAACCGTCTCAAGTACCTGGCCCCTATGCCTACTCTTGATGATCTTGACAAAATATACTCATCCACACCACCCTCTTTTCTTTTTAGTTAACCGTGATAAACGACACATACAAGAGCTTTTAAAGACAGTAATTATGGGGAACAATTTTCAAAGCCCGTACCTCTAAAATCAGAGTTTAAACTCTTAGCAAGAGTTGCTGCAAATGGCTAACCACATGCTGCAAATGGCTAACCACAAAAAATCCACATCTACCTGCATGTCCTCAGCTTCTGTTCACACCTATGCCATCCATCAACACCACAGCGAAACACAATCGAAATTGTGAGGGGTAGAAGCATATTCTCCTAATGTTTTTCAAAGTACCTTTTCAGCTTGTTTCTGGTTTGCAGATTCAATGTAAAATTTATTTTTAACCGCATTTTCTTCTAAAAAGGGGTTAAACTTCTCCTTGCTGGAGGTTTTCTGGTGTTTTTTGAAGCGCCTATTAGCCCGTTTTTGGTTTGCAGATTCTACATAGAACAACTAGGAGCTGTCTATGTTGGATTAGTCCATGTTGGACTAGTTAGTTAGTCCAATAGGAACTACAGTTGAACCTCATTATAATGAACACTGATATTGTGAATTATCGGCTACAGCGAACTAAATACAAACTTTGGTTGGTCACGCTTTATTTCAATGACACTTATTCTTTTATAACTAAACTGAAACCGCGAGAGCAGCGCGATATCGGATATAACGAAGAAATATTTGACCAGGACGCTGAGAAGCGAATTGGAAAAAACCCCCGTAGTCCGAAACTGCGTAAGCATAAAGGCCGTTTTGTTCGTGGACACTGTGGGAAACTTCATGCAGCTCAGTGCTGTGAAGAGCCACCAGACAAAGATCACACCCTTCATCGAATAAATAAGGATGCAGTCCTGTTTTGTCAAGTGAACTCTGTTCTGCTGTAATTTCACGCACTCATGTTCCAGTTCATTGATCTCGAAATGCAACAAGGAGAAAGGTAAGGGTTACCTTGCGTATAGTGGGTTCAAAGCCTCAAAAAATGCATTTTTGTATCAAGTATTTTTGTGCGAGCCAGATTGCTGATTTGTTACAGCCGATTTTTACCTCTACTGTTACAACGAATATTGGTTATAACAAAGTAATTTGCTGTCCCGATACTACTTCGTTATAACAAGGTTCGACAGTAACAAGTGGCCTGAGGATGACCTTGACCATTTGTCAGAATTAGACCACTATCCTACAGAGTACTCAAAGGTGCTGGCACAGGCAACAATAGTACTGACCATTCTAAATTGCAGTCCAAGGTGAATACTTGATATTCAAACTACAGTGTAGAGCATTTACAATGTAACCGCTTAGAGTGCGGGGCCCGATGTTGAGTGGGGTTTTGTGACCACCGGTGCGTCTCCCACAGAACTCAACGCATAAGCATACTGCTTAAAACGTGGTTGCCCGAAGCACAATACCGTTCATATTGCGGTTTTTGGAGGGTCTGCCGATCGACCGGCACAGCTGGGGCATCGTTTTAGGGTCGCAAGAAAGAAAAAAAAAAAAAAAGAAGGAATAAACCATCTCACGCAGTGCGCTTCCTGCTTTCCCCTAACTTCGACACAAAATGAAAGAATAGGCACCCTTTAGTTCGCGTGTGCCGTTTGCACTCGCGTGATAACCACAACTGCCCTTGCTTGACGCCCCTCGGAAGATAGTGAGCCCTCTTCCCTCTCCCCCGTACGCGATAAGTTATTTCTATTAGAACATCGTGCCGGCAAGCTACTGCACTTTCCCTTTTCGAACATTTTCAGATAGCGAGCCGAGAAGTGGGGGTTTCTACTACATGTACGTTGTGCTGTCAAGCAACCGCCTTTGGCAGAGTAAATGCACGGTGGGGTGAACAAAAAATCCTGCTTGCCTCCTTATCAAGTTTTCCTGCGGCATCCGTTCATAGATGCCAACAAATGCAGCCGTGCTCCCTCAAACCACAAGCACAAAGAAAGTTTTTAAGCCGCATGCGCTGTTTATAAGATCCTGCAGCAGCAGCTGATGCGAAGAAAAAAAAAAAAAGAGGAATTGTGCCTCTGTCTTTAAAGAAGCCATGAAGACAAAATACAAGTTAGGTTTATTAGAAAGACTGCTTAGTCCCGATAACAATGATACTAATACCATCGCAATCTTCGAACAAATAGCGGAGATATTAAAGAAAATGTGTGAAGCAGTCGCGACCCCCTAGCCTATTTCCCGCAACTTTTCTATGACGTCACAAAACCTTGTTTGTATGATTGGCGGCCGCCTAACTCACCTGTCGCGACGACACATGACTGGACGTCTGTAATGGGGCCTCTAGTTCCATTTGACCACATCACTTGAATGCTAACGTGCAGTTAACGCACCGAAAATTATGTTTTATTGTTGGCCCGTATGACATCATTCTTGCTCATACCACGTTACTGTGGCGCAAAATTTGAAAGTTTTTAAATAATTCCTGCTTTTTTTTTGTTAAAAAAACATCTTTTGTGGCTATAATGGAGCTGAGTGAGATACTGAATCCTAGTTCTTTCAAATTAAATGAAGTTGTATTTTCTCTTCATGGCTCCTTTAAGGGCTGTGCGTTTGAGCGATGATAAACAAAGAATTACTCAAGACGTAGGTTGCGATGTGATTGGATAGGCGTAAGTTTTGTTTATAGTGCGGATTTCCATGGCTCCCATGACATACGTTATAAGCGGTCTACACTGCAGAGCAAAATGCTTGTTCATAGCTACAGGGCAGAACCTTTTCCAGTTTTCTTCCAGAAGAGCCACATAAGTTCCAGCTGCTCCAACAGCCGAATTGAAAGCCACGCGTGCATACCTTTTCAAAGCATGTTTTACGGCAGGGATGAGTTATGAAACAGGCTCAACCTGCACACCTGATGCAAAATTTAAGTAGAAAAAGCAGGCACCAGAGCAGTATTCTTGGCACGGGCTAGGTTTAGAAATTGTCTGCATTATGTGTGACGATAGTAGAGTGGATTAACACATTGCTCATACAGTGTTGAAAATTTGCAGACAGCGTACATTGATTCAACATGGCTTTAGCTTTAGAGATAGGTGACAGCTAAGCCCTCCCCACTGCAGTTCTCACTTTTATGGATGGCTAAGTGCGGTGCTCAACTATGCAACCTCACTCCTAATGAACACAGCAGGAATGTGCATGACACAGTTCATCGTTCACATGTGTAAAATGAATCCCCGCTATTGAGCTGCATATTAAGTTCACTCAAATGCCAGCTTAACCTTTTTTTTTCCCTAATGTCAAGAAAATGGCACAACTAAGAAGACCAAAACATTTCAGCAATACCTACCTTGGATTGTAAGTAAAAAGAGCCGCCTTTAGACTTGTCATTTACTTCAAACAAGTGCTTGTAGTTCTTCTCCAGCAGCTCAGGGTCGAGCCTGTCAATATTCAGGATTTGCATCGCCTCCTGTAATGGAGATAACACATTGTGCGATGATGTTGCGGCACAGTTTAATGGTCATCTTCCTTCCTATTCAAGAGCAAGTTCGCAGTGAATTCAGAAAAGAAGTACCTTGGAGCGTTCAGCGGTGTTGCTAAGGTCGTGCGATTCACACTGGGTAATGCAATAGCAAAGGGTGACACACACACCAATAAAAACTGAGGCTTTATGGACCAATACTGGGCAGCCAGTTCTCAGGGGTTCTCTGACACTACCGCAGAGACTCGATTAAGTACACATTGAGAACGGACTGTTCTTTCAACAGTCTCCATGCATTCAAAAGTCTACTCATGGTGGGCGGAGTGAACAAATGTCTTCCAAGCATTGTGACAGGTCCACTCAACTAACACCAGGCATAGCAGCCACCACAATAAGCGTGTTTGCTTCAGGGATCGAAAAGTAGTGCTGTTAAGTGCAGACGTCTTCTGTTTGGCTGCTCTAGTGGTAGCGAAACCTAGCAAGAACTTTTTACTTGAGAGCATGGAGCAGCAGAACTGAATTGAATTGAACAACTTTTACTGAGATTGGGGCCGCAGCTGGGGAAGGGGAAGGAGGGAAGAGGAGGTGGCGATCAGTTAATAACGACTGGGGCAGGTCGGAATGATGCGTGGTATCTTGAAAAGGGTGGAGTACACCCCATCTCAAACTTTCGTTGCTGCAAGTTCTACTGTGAATGGTATAGCACACAATTTTGAAATAAAGTGACCTTTATGATGATCGTTTTGGAGGTGCTAAGCGCTTATAAATCCACTTCAGGTAAGGGTATTGTAAAAAGAAAAAGTCACCCTTAAAGGGACAGACAACCAATTTCTGTGGAGTATACGCTCTCTATCCCAAATAAAAGGGCATCACTTGAACCAAAACGGTTAACGGTTTCCCTGATATGGCCGTAGAACGTTGGAAAGCGGAATTTGAAGTGTTGAGCCCCTTTGGGGCTCGGGCTGTCAGCGTCTCCTGTCGTCGTTTCATGTAGTCACGGTACTAAAACACCAGGACACTCGTTTTCCAACGCCTCGCGCTGGAACGTTTCATCTCCACTGGCAAAAGCACTTACAAGAACACACCGGGACACGCCTTTTCCAATGCCTCGAGCTAGAATGCTTTGTGCTTGAAAGACACGAGACTTTTACAGCTGTATACCTCTACCCCCCAATGGTTTCATCTCCATGAATAAAAACGGCAAGGTGCGAAGAATACACTTAACACTGCGTGCTCCAACCCTCCCCAGGTTTCATGGTAGTGGAGATGGCCCTGGATTTTTCTTTAGATTTACCAGCCTTATGAATGCTGGAAACCATGACAGTGAACCGCGTGGCAACCAGTTTGAGATCACCCACTAGACAAGGAGACCACTGTACGTGGCTTTTCTAAACATCTCTGTGTCGACTGGGGCATTCTCTGGTCCATCTTGCGTGAACTGGGTCTTGGTGATGCAAACTGTGAGCTAATGCAGGCCCTGTATGCGGAGATGCCAGCCGACGTGGAGTGGCAGGAACATACCACAGCACCGGTGCCAGTTCGACAGGGAAACTTCAGCAGGGTTGCCCTATGTCACCACTGTTCATGTGTATGTGGCAGGTGTGACAGAGTTCTTGGAGGCATCGGGGATTGGTTTCTTGCTGGAGCACCGAAGGAAGGGTCAACAAGTCCGGTGTACCATCCCTCCGTTGGTGTATGCTGATGATTTCGCCCTGTTTGCGGACACCCCAGAGGAGTTGCAGAAGCTCCTGGAGATCTGTAGCATGGTGTGAGGCGGCACTTGTCACAGCACTTAGAAGTGAGACGAGGATCACGCGGGGAAGAAGGAGGAGAAAGAGGGGGAAGTGGAAGCGAGGTGGCAAGCGGGAAGCAGGCAGAACGCGGACCTCGGCGAGTACTCTGCTGGGCGCGATCGACCGGGAGAGTCAGAGCCGAGCCACGTTTCTCTCCTGGCCCTGTAGACTGCCGACGCCATCTCTGCGGTGTCCTCACCACAGCCTTCTTCCAATACTTGCGAGTGCATGGGCAAGGGCCGTGTCATCATTTGGAAGGGAAGAGGAAGAAGACGGTGGTGGCACGGAGAGTGGGAGGAGCGCAGTTCGGGGAGCGACCTGCCGGATGCAAACGTTCGGGGAAACTCCACTCCGAGTCGCATCTTCCCTGTTGACGACGAGGCAACTTTAAACTGAGACCGGCCATGGAGCACCCGCGCCGAATTAGATGTGTCGTTCATCAGCCGCAGCACCGGCATCGACAGGGACCCCCACATGAGCGCAAACTTAAAGAACTTTGTTTTTAGGACACTCTTTGGACTAACTCATTGGACTACATTAGTCTAACATCCCTTTATGTATGTTGTTATTTATCTGTCCCGTAAATATACGTTGTCCTTGTCTGACGTCAACCGCCTTGCTTCTTCTCCGCCAGTTACACTTAACCCTCCTCATCCACAAAACAACCTGCTTCACACATGGAGATGACCCAGTAGGGTTGCAATTTAACCAGACAAAGTCCATGGTCATGGCATGGGGTGTCGAACAGCCAGAGGCGTCCTGGAATCTTCAGGGGGGCACCATCAAACAGACGAACACAGTTAAGCACCTGGGCGCGAGTTCACCACCGGATGCGACTACATGGCTGCTCATGAAAAGGCAGTAAGGGTGAAGGTAACTATAGTTCATCTCACAAGCTAGCTGCAGCACTGTGGAGGCTACATTGTTGTCCCCCTCAGGGCGCCTAACTCACCGCGAAGGAAGCGACAAAAGGCGCCGGGGCTGTGCGGTGCCACTTGCCGAGAGGGGAGAAGGGAGTGTCCTTTCAGGACCCCCTTCACGGCGGATTAGGCGCCCTGAGTGGGCGCACTATTGATAACAATGTAGCCTCCACAGTGCTGCAGCTAGCTTGTGAGATGAACTATAGGAGCAGGGGCATACTGGGCCACCAGTCGCTTTGGTCTTTCAACCGCTATGAGGTGGTGAGGGCCTTATGGAGAATGGTGGCAGTGACTGGGCTTGCCTATGCCAACGCAGTCCGGCATCTCTCTACGGGTGGAAGAGAATTCCTCGAAAGGTGCCAGAGGGATGCTGGCGGGCTGGCCCTCGGGGTGGGAAAGCAGATCCCACTGGAGAGCATTCAAAAGGAACTAGGTTGGTCGAGTTTCGTGGCACAGGAGGCAGTGGCAAAGAGCCACTACGAGAACAGACTGCTCCGCCTCCCAGACGCAAGACCTTGGTGCATGTCATCTACACCAGTTGTGCCACAAGGTGGATGAAGCGGTCGGCTGCACTTTGCCGCAGGTATGGCCTGCCAGCCTTTTTGCTTGTAGAGACGGACAAGTGCCTGACTGCCCAAGCCTGACGACTCTGCGTACAGCAGGTGGAGGCAGCGGACGGGTACGAGTCAGTGAAGCGAAAGTCGGCACTGTCAATGTATGTGAAAGAGAAAAGGGAGATCTGCTGAGAGTGCCTTCACAACAACTCATGGGGCAGTGGCTTGTTGGCTGAGGCTCAAGGAGGCGTGCTGCGCACATGGGTGTGGAGGACACGGTTCACAAGCGAGCTACGGACTTCCTGTGCCCTCCGTGGGGAGTGCGACGAGGCTCTAGAGCACTGATCGTCGGGTGCCCCAACATATCACCCCTTGCCTGCACGATGTCGCTGCCCACTGCCCCAAGTTTCCGGATTGGCAGCGGCATAGAAGCGAAGGTCATTGAGGTTACGAAGAGGCAACTGGAACTTCGGTGGCGAAGCTGTGCACTAGGGCGAAGACTGTAAGAGAGACTACAGCGGCGCTGCTCTGTGGAGCTACACAAGGAGTGACCTTTTTCCTTTTTTAATGTTTTGTTTCTTTGGCTTTGTTCCGCTTTGAGCAGCAACAGCCCGTTTCAAAGGGCCCAGCCACCATGGCCAACATATTTTAACTGTATGTCAGATGAAAAGACGTATTTAAAAGCTTATCCTCAGCTAAATCAATATTAAAATTCACTCTTTCCTATTCCTTTACGCAGTTTTTAAATCACTCCTCGAAACCAACAGAGTTGTTTGTACATGAATGGTAGTGACATGCTCAGGCTTCAGAAAGATTGCTGCGGAATTAAAATTATTTCCGCCTATTTAGTCATAAACCTTGCGGTTAGCCCAACATATAAAATGCTGGCTTTCATATGAGCTGGAGGGCATACACTCCACAAAA
This sequence comes from Haemaphysalis longicornis, assembly GCF_048455015.1. NCBI lineage: Eukaryota > Metazoa > Arthropoda > Arachnida > Ixodida > Ixodidae > Haemaphysalis > Haemaphysalis longicornis. The sequence goes on along the minus strand of NW_027526335.1, from coordinate 67,748,893 downwards.
AGGGGATGTCGGTCCATTTAATGTAAAAAAACTAAGCAGCCAGCCACAGCAGGGCTTGGATGGGGAGTAGCACAATTTCAACATCATCATCAACAGTGTACTAGGTCCACTGCAGTACAAAGGCCTCTCCCATCAACGTCCAACCGCTCCTGTCTTGCGCTGCTCAAGTCCATTCTTTGCCTCCGATTTTCCTTATTTCGTCTCTCCATCGAGTTATTGGTCATCTCCTTCTTCTAGGCCCACCTCTTGGTATCCACCGGATTTTATTTCACCTAACTACATGGCCAGCCCAAGTCCATTTATTTTTCTTTAGCAAAATTAATCCTAGCCCAAATTTACCAGCTTAGAACCTGGCACACAGACAGTGTCTTTTGATACAAAGTTGCAAATCTATAATGAAATCATACATCAGTAGCTATACAAACATGTATACACTGGTCTTCTGCTAGCTGCAAAAAGGCTGCTGTTGTGTATCGTCAGCAACTGGACTTGAGGTAGATTGCCTGTGCTTCACACAAATACGAGTAGTTCATGCACAGAACCTTCCTCGCACTTATTTGTATCTGATTCACTCAAACTTAGCTACGAAAAGTGTCTGAATGGTCACACCTATTTTTATTGTATATGCATATTGGGAAATATTTACTGAATTCGGATATATCAACTGCTACACGATTTGTGTTCTAATCCAAGCTTGTGCTTTGAGAAGTAGCCTCAGACGTTTCAACGGCTTTTGCACCAGTGTGTTTGTTTCCATTTAACCTGTTTTGACGGCTATGCAGAAATCAGAATGATATCTACGAACAACGCACACACACCCCGTTTCTGTAAAAAATTTTCCCTGAGGCTGTCAAAGTAATTTGGTTGGTGTCTACCAATTGCAGTTTCATCGCTTTCAAGGGCACTGAGGTCCGAGCAAAATACCTGTATTCTCTGCAGCATTGAAACTTTCCCAGCTGTGTCGAATTCGAACTGTTGCCTGTGACTGACTCTAATCCGCTAAGTTTTTGCATATGCAGTCAATCACGTGACACCACGTGAGAATTCAACCTTGTCAGAAAAGGTCTGGCGCCTTGAGAGAATACGGCTCCGCGTTACCACTCCGTTTTCTTCCCATATGTACACCTGCCCAATTTTTTACCAATATCACGGGAGCGTCGACCGTTTGGTCGATCAGCGCCGCAGGATGGAGTGATACGGCAAACTCGGCGAGAGTAGACGCATGCGCACTAAGCAAAGGCGGCTGCTGTCGTCGTCTGCTAGGCTGTTCCAAGAGTAGAGGGCCACCCCCGATTTTTGTTATTCGCTTATCACACTGCCTGTCATACTCGAAATTTTCTTCAAGACCAGGCACGTTGCGCCAACTGAAAACAGTTATCAGCGTTTGTGAATGCAAGGTTCATTCAGCGCAAGGTTCGTTCAGCAACGCTGATTACTGTTTTCCGTCGGCACCAAGAAACTGGTCTTGAAGAAAAATTTCGAGTATGGCTAGGCAGTGTGATAAGCGAATAACAAATATTGGGGGCGGTCCTCTGCTATAGGAACAGCCTAGCAGACGACGACAGCAGTGGCCTTTGCTCAGTGCGCATGCGGCTACTCTCGCCGAGTTAGCCGTATCACTCCATCACACGGCGCTGATCGACCGAACGGTCGAAGCTCCCGTGATATTGGTAAAAAATTGGGTGGGTGTACACACCGCCTCCTGACTTCCTCCTGCACTTTTTTACACAACGAAATGAAGTTGTTAGGCATGGCATTCACAGACGGTGTTTTTACCTCTAAACTTTTCATTATAGCGCATTCTTACATGAACGTATCCGCGCTCTTATAACACGGTGCGCGATTTATTTGTAACATGTTAAAGATGAAATTCTCAAGCTTGTTTATTACCGTGGTCATTCACAGCAATGTATTGTAAGCACACATTCGCTGATCGATGGTAGACCCTATTTAAACATGATTAAGTGCACACAAAATACACTACAAAGGCCCATTTGATGCTTAAATTTTTACGCTTGGAGTAAAGCGTACCAAGGGGTGCCGTAGTGAGCTCCCGGACCGAGTGACGTAAACTCAAGCAACGACAGTGCGGTAGTTTACTACATCAAGTACGCCGGTGCGACGCACAACTTTACAAAGAGCTAGAACATATACTTCGATGCAAGGGGGCCAGGTCGGCTACAAGCACTGCGCGATGATTTGCCTGGATACGTACTTGTACGCTCATTCCCAGCTTGGCACTCGCCGCTGCTCTCTGGGTAGTGTCGCCCCTCCCAGCGCCAGCTTGACGAGCGGCAGCCTGGCTCGCTGCATGCAACCAAGATGACAACAGAGTTGTTCAAACACGTCCACGACGGCCAAAGCGAGCAGGCGTGAATGGAGCAGCGTGCACGACATCGGCACCCAACCTGCGTATTCCTGCTGCAGGGCCCGCGCGAACGCTCTCGCAACAACTTGAGCTCCGACGACGATGACTTGCGCCAAGTACTTAGCCTGTAAGAGCGGGAGAGATTTCGGACAGTTTAGAAAGTTCGACGCAAAATGACCTCGGCAGGGAAGGTTAACCGGTACGGCGCCAGCATGTTACCGAGATAACCTGTTGCCATCAGAACGCTTGGCTGCAGAAACTTACAAGTGACTTACCATTTCCAATCTGCAATCTAAACTGGCGTTACAACATTAAGAAAACTAAGGTTAATAGACTGGCGCAACGCAACGATCTTATTGTGTGGTTACCCGTTCACTCTAAAACGGCCCACATGGGCAACGCCATTTTGCGTGATGCCGATAACGACGGGCAAGCGGGGCAAAAGTTATCAAACAAGACGCGCGTTTCCTCTATGCGACCTTTTGCGGCGAAGATGTTTCGTGTCCTTGTTGTCAGCGAAAAAAAAAGAAAGTATTCAAGCAAGATGATCATTCTAGAGATGGGCAAAACGGCTCCCTTGAGCGGCTCAGAAGGGCTCAGTTCACTGACGTGAACCGGCTCATTTGAACGTATCAGCGGTTCATTTATTCTGAATATAGTAAATGATGCTTAATTTAAGAAGGAGAACTCTTCCTTGTTATGGGAACTTTTCTTTTGTTAAAGCACCCGGTTTATTTGTACAGAAAAGAATTGGCTTCATCGTCATTAAAAAGTTTTTGTGTGTTACAAACATGCTTTCTACTAGTAGTGAACTGTGAGGTGAGGAACAAGTATTCTGGAAAACAGGATCCAAGAATTTAATTTTGGTTTATGAACAGGTTTATGCTTTGGTTTATGCTTTGCTCAGTTTATCCAAAGTGATACGTTTCCGCTTTTTCACACCGATAATAGATGACACAAAACTTTCACACAAGACCCAGCTGAGTCAGCTGATATGCCTCTACTGGTTTTACCAGAACAAGCCAACACAATTCATCTGGAGTGGCTCTCCCAAAGAACCGCTGTGAGCCGAGAACCACCGCTCCCAAAGAGCAGCTTAGAAGATCCGGCTTCGCGAAGAGCGGCTCTCCCAAAGAACCGCTGCTTAAAAAAAGTTTGGCTCAAAAGTTCCGGCTCACTTCTGACTCGACTGCCTGCTCACGTGACAGGAGCAAGGGAAGGCGCTGGAGGCAGCGCAGTTGTTTTTTCGCACCGATAATAGATGGCACAAACTCACCCCGAAGAACCGGCTTGGTCAGCGATCCGGATCTTTGGCTCAGTTGGCTCAGCGGCTCAGTTCACTCAGTGGCTCTGCTGTGGCCGAAAGCCGAGAGCTGAAACTGCTGCTTTCAAAGAGCGGCTCAAAAGATCCGGTTCACTCCTGACTCGGACTGTATGCTCATGCGACAGGAACAAGGGTAGGCACTAGAGGCAGGGCAATTACTTTCTCAAACTGATAATAGATGGTGCAAGACTCTCACCGAAAACCCGGATCATATGGCGATCTGGATCTTTGGCTCAGTTGGCTCTGCTGTGGTTCACTCAGTCCGATCTGGTTCGACACTGATCACTGAGCAGACGAGAAGATAGGCTCCCTCGCTCCCAAAAAACCGTCACTCACTTTTACTGAGCCACGTTCACTCAGTCCGATCTGGTTCGACACCGATCACTGAGCAGACGAGAAGATAGGCTCCCTCGCTCCCAAAAAACCGTCACTCACTTTTACTGAGCCACGGCTCACTCGCTCTTTAAAAAAGACTGGCTCAAAAAATTCATCTCGCTTCTGAGCGACACATCTCTAGATCATTCTCGTCTTGCACCCGGGGACAGCGTTACAGAACCAAGTTCACTGTAACCGCGTTCTGCGCCTCTCGCGAGCAATGATGAACGCGTGCTCAAGCAAACTTTCTAGCTCACACGTGTAAATTAAGTGCTCTGGTGGCTACCGAATACATTTCACCAAACACTATTAGGCCTCCTCGATTATTAGTCATGAATAATCTGCAGACTACCCGGAACGCAATCCAGCACCCTATTTTTGGGGCCATTGGTTCGAAGGCAGTCCTCAGACTCGTATGGTTGTATTCCGGGCCTGTCCTCCACTCCATGTGTTCCCTCGACTCGGCTGGGTGGAATAAAACCTCAATGCCCTTATATGCAAAAACCGATTTCAAGAACTCCTCAGCTAGAGGCTCAAGTAGAGGGGAGATTCATAATAGCATAGAGTTTCATAGAACCGTCCAGGACTGCTAAATCAAGGAGGGCCACCAATGAGCAGTTCATTCGCCTCTGCCTCACAGTGTAACCATAGTAATTGTGTGCTACTAATCTTCACCACCGATATTTTCAAGAAAAGACTGGAAATAGATTGATTCAAAAAGAACTTAACATGCATTGACATTGCAAAAATTGCATGTTCTTCAGTTTAAAATTTCCTGAAATGTGTGTTGCTTTTAATAAGTGCACTCTATGCTGATTGTAGATGAATGTCACTTTTTAGGAACGCAGGAAATAAGGATCAAAGAATTTGAAAAACCCCATTACCCAAAACTTTCCGGCTTTACAGGTTCCTCTTTGGCAACACACAATATTGCAATTATTGTTCCCCTAATTCTAACCAGCAACAAACCACCTCAGACCTTAATTTAAAAAAAAAAAAAAAAAAAAAAAAAACACACCCACCTGCTTTTAAACAAGACCTGCACATTTCGCAAGCCAATGGGGAAAGCCGAGGAAATGAAAGCTTTTCTACCCTCGCTCCTCCTACCCACAGCAGGTCCTTTTCGCCTCCTATCTTACATTCTACTCCACCATGAGGATGCAGCAGCCAAGCGCAAGATGGCATTGTATGAAGAGATTAGTTCCACTTGTTCACAAAACACAAACCTCATACACAGTGGTACGTACCTTACTACGGCAAGCCTATATCTATTGTAGGAAGAACTTGGTTAACATTTTCTAGGATGGCATCAAGACAGGATAATATGTCAGCACCTTAAAGTGCACAACAACATGGTAGAAAACTTTTCCTGCACTGCAAACTAGGAAGTGGTTGCAAGTACACACGTCAGTTCTTGCTACTGAGACAGGGCTTCAGAGTAGCAGTCATGTATGTGGTAATGTCCAGCAAGCAGACACACGCACACATTTATTCAAAAAAATATACATCCATAAAATTTCGAACGTCGTCAAGTTCGCTTCGAAAATACATTTTTCGCTTGTCTTGTATGATACACCGGTAGCACTTCACACGTGAAGCATGTTAGGTTCTGTACAAAAACACCTGTACACCGTGACCGTGCTCTTGTAAATAGAGCGGTTAATGATCCTTTTAGTTATCGTCTTCCGAGGAGTCTTCATCTTGCCTTGCCGCCCTCTGTTTCAGCTGAAGAGCAGAGGTGAAGCAACAACAGTTGTATGACTAAGAGGCACTTGAAAATGACACAAGGCAGGAACATAGCGATAATTACGCAGCAAACTACTTATATGCTGGCACTTTATCTAACCCTAATCTAAAAAATGTGATTAAAAGCGTTATGACACAGCCGTTCGAAGCTAGACGTTATCTAAAAAGGCGTAATCTTATGTTCCCTTACAATTGGCATTTCTTTCCTTTCAACTGTGGCCTAGTTGGATGAGTTGCTGCGAGTAGTGCTCAAGATTTCTGCATCTCAAGGTTGCTTCTAATTGCTGCACTCTCTTGAAGGTTCCCATGTGCCTCAAGACTGCTCACATATTCCTGAAGGATCGCTTTTCCCGTCTGTTTAGCGGTGCGCTTTGCGATCCCTTTCAGGCCTAAACCTCGGACAGCAGCGGTGGCCGCGGTGACATTGGTGACCGAGTTCATGGCATTGTCCACCACTTGAGCGGCATCCGTCCCGTACCTGGGGAGAAGAAAAACAAGGCAGTGAGGATTTCCCACGGGGATGTGAAGCTACACTAATGAAATTAATTAGGGTGTCACAAGAAAAGTTGGTACCTACGAAAATGCAGCTTCGTGTGCTTAGGGGATATACAGTAGAACCCCGCTCTTAAGTTCCTCAGTGCTGCGTTTTCCCAGCTGCTATGTTGTTTTTGCCTAGTCGTGGCTCAGCTCGCATAGAGTCCCATGTATTAAAATCCTCACTGTTACATCATGGCTCACAGTGCGTTTCCGGATCATTCATCGTAATCTGACACTCCTTACGCATGGGCAACTGGGCAACATGCGCGGACCGCCATTTTGACGTTTGACGAGCCTTGGCCAGACTTGGCTACAGAACTGACTGCATGAAGCCGCACATGGGTGTGATTCGTCACCACTAGATGGCCCTATGCTACTCTCTGCTCTCACCATCATTGCTGCGCTTACAACGGAAGTTTCCCTTCGAAATGCCGGAAGTGCCTGTTTGCCACAAAGAACCACTGCAAGAATTGCACACGCTCTCGTCGTCATTCTGTGCTTCAAGCTTTAAGAACACTGTTGAACTTGCAACCGCAGGCTTTGTTGTGCCTTGATGGTGTCATGAAAACGGGAGACGCTTTCCTTTAGGAAAAGCTTGGCGTACTAAACGAAGTAGACAAGAAGCCAGCGCAGAAGAGAGTCGACATCGCTAGGGACTTTGCATTGCCACGCGTGGCGTTTTTCGGCGATCGCAAAAAGATGCAGTCCTACATCATCGAGTTTAAGGTTTGAAAGCCAAAGTTGTAGAAATACATGGTTGTAAGTCCAAGCTGCACTGTTTTAGTTCATTTTTAAAGGTTTCCTCACTGCTGCGTTTTCCTGGTTGTCAAGTTTCGTTTTCCTGGTCCGGTGAAAAACGTACAAATGGGGTTCCTCTGTATATGACAACGAAATTCAGTGGATATCTACCTAAACATATGGTAAAACTGCAGCTTTTCCTCAAGGGATATTTGACAGCAAAATTAAGTTTATATACAAACTACGACGGAATATCTGACCATGAAATTCGCTTGACATGTACCTAAACATATGGTAAAACTGGAGCTTTATGTGCCTGTTGGACATCAAATAAATAAAAGAATCTAAAAATTAAAGAAAATACGAAGAGCAAAACTTGCACAGAAAACTGTGTATTTTCACCTTATCGGCCCTTAAGTATGGATAAACGCATTCGCGTGCCTAAGTTCTCAAGGCTGGTTCTGCACCACTAAAAGCATTTCATGCCAGAAACTGTTGTTACGCAGCTGAAGCAACGTCTTACTTGTGGCCCACCACTTGTACTGTTTCGTCAACAAGGCTGCTGGCAAGAATTCTGGATGCATTCTCCAGGCCCACGTACACATTGGCCAAACCTAATCAAAGATGTGAGAAAAAGCAACAGTGTTACAAAAAGGCAAAAAGCACAACTACACACACACAAACAAAGACAGACACGAGCAACAAAATATACAATTCTTTGTCTTGTGCGTGCAGCACAAGGCGTTTAAAAAATTCCAGATGGACAAGTGTTTTTATAAAAGTACTTTTATATCGATAAAAAACTTCAATCTTTTTGCCATGAAATTAGTTACTGTTTTTGCAGTCACACCTTTCGCACTTTTTCGTATGCCAAGACAAGTGAGAGTGGAACACTTCCCAGCATTCCCAAGCTGCCACACTGGTTGGCTCGCCTGAACACAGCACCAGATTTACTTCTAATATATTTTAGCATGAATCTTAAGCTTTACGCAGCCCTTGCCATAGAATCAGGCCCAGGCTCTGGAATAAGCTCAAGCCCGTGTGAGCACCAGATTCCAAGTAATAAAAGTGCCGAGTAAAAATTGCTATCCCATAACGGCGCAATGCAAAATGTGTGAATCAAGTTTAAATCACAACTGCAAGGCACATTATTGTAGACGTTCAAAGTTAGTTCAGATTGGTATCGTACCAACACACCACAAGGTGTTTGCAACTTTGCTCAGGCCATTTTACAATAATCGCGTGCCTTTAAAATTTCCTCTGAACACACTATTTTCTTTTATACTGGCATACCCGTGCAGATAACTGGACGTTCTGGGAAAGAAAAGTGCTACGAAGATTCAAGGTGGTCAGTAAAGAAGTAGACGAAATGTACCAATTTCAAACATTTTTATGGAAAAAAAAAAAAAAAAACTGTTTGCACTTGCGTGTTCACAGCAGCACAGGTCATTAGGAACAGTGAAAATGCATGACAATACGTAACAACGACAAGCAAACAGCTCTGCAAGTTTTTCAGGGACACTTAACCTTAGTGCCTTCGTTTAACTCTCCTAACTACTTACTAAGCAGAAAACTTGAAGCCTTAGCTTATTTGAGAGAGAGAGAGAGAGAGAGAGAGAGAGAGAGAGAGAGAGAGAGAGATCATGCACTGATCGCTGTTGCCTCACAAGCTACCACAATAATGTCACACAATTTCTAATGTGGTTCAACGCTACCCCAGTCTCAAAAATTTCAATTTTTCCCCTAGATTAAAAGTTGATGTCGATTCTTTTATCAACCAGATTTAGGGGAAATCCCCAAAGTGGAGTAAGTTTCCGCAAAGGAAAAATTTGACATCCACCTGGAATGCAGCCGTATGGTTAAAAAAGGAAAGCTCTACAGCTTTCTCAGAAACTGCAGCAAAAGAAAAATTCATCCCAGTCCAGCTTTCCTCTGAAGCCGAATGACTGCACTTCAGGCGAATGTCAAATTTTCCTCCACACTAATTTTTCCTTTGTTCATGCACAGTTCATGTAAGTCACGTGCACTCTCAATCCGCTAGATTAGGCCATCAGTGTGTCATCACAGCCGACCAAACCAGGCCATAGGAGAGTGCGGTTTGAGGGAAGTAGTACTCCAAGTGGTCTCCTTTAACTCTTTCGCTACCGCAGAAAATTGACCAATTTTGGGGGGTCCAAGAAAACATTTTTTTTTTTCTGCTAAAAAATTATTTAGGCACTAATTGCAGGAGCACAAAATGCAGATTATTTAACGGCCTTTCCAATAACATCAGTTTTTTAAAGGTTTTCATATATCATAGTTGTGAAAAAAAATATCAAAATCAAAAGTTTTGTCAAGTTGTCGAAAAAAATGATAAAAAAGGAGTTGTGTATATCAAACCACCGGTAGTAGAAAAAAATTAGAATATACATTTTGCAGGGAAACATTTCAAAAACACACCCTAAAAAAAATGTCGACTTGCGCGGAACAGTTTTTCAGATATAAAAAAAAAATGTTAGCACGCACGGTGCTCGTGTCATGCGGTGAAGCCCAACCTCTAATTCAAACTGTGCAATTTTGGGTGGTTCCTTGGAATAAATCTGGCGGTTTGACGTTATCAGAGGCACCAATTTGCCCCCACATAACGTAAAAACATCTTGCCAATGGCTGACTTTGCATTTACAGCGAGCACAATATTTGGGACAAGCACGCGATGCAGAAAAAAACATGCATGAAGTTGAAAACGGAACGCCGTGGCTGATGTTTGTTGTCGTTCACGGTCAGTTATCTCTCAAAACATAAAGCTGAGCTTTATTATCATCTTCTTACTCGCAATTGTAGCCTTGCTCGCAAAAATGAGGTACGATGAGCTAGAATCGTCCCCTGCGATCTTTGGCCGAGTAGCAGTCGCGCGCTAAAAAAGATCAGCACAACGAGCCTCCTCTATTGCAGCGCCACCTAACATTTTTCAAATGAAACAGTACAAAAACTTATCAGAGACTCCGTCCGAATAGACAGTTCAACTAAGCAGCAACATTAGACACCCGGATATACCCTCGCATGAAAACGAAACTGGAAGGCGAACAGCTGGCAGTGTAAGGCCGGTTTGAAGCGCTGTCCTCGGCGGAACAGATATCTGGCGACTGGGTGTGACCTTTTGACTTGCATCTGAAGTTCTTATCGCAGAAATCGGGTTAGGGTGGGGGGAAATGAGGAGCAACGTGCTTTGTTCGAGGATCAGTCGCGGACGCTTCAGGCGCCATGGCAGTTAGCCTTGAAGTTGGGTAACTGCGTAGTTGCGCTAAATATGAATTTCGCGATGCAGAAACGAAACCGAAACTGTTGTAAACTGTTTGGGAATGGTCCTGGGGTAAGTAGAACTACCAGAGTACTTAGGACAACTTGCGCAAAGGCAATAAAACTGCCTAAAATCATAAAGTAGCTTTGCAACCAGGCACTGCTTGACATTTTCAGCCGATTTCTGGGATTATTACTGTCAGAGCGTGAACCTGACGATTGAAAATCGTTTGCTAGTTCCCCATTCACGCCCTGATAGCAAAAAACAAGCGCTGGTGCAGAGTAATTACGAGTTGCACGCATTCTTCGTTGGTAGCCTTGAGGCGCGATGACCACGCCCCTTTTCCACAACCAGGTGCTTCAAAAGCGTGTCAAAAATCACGTTTCCGTTGCAAAAATGAAAACAAAACTGATTTTGAAAGGCCATTTTCTGATCTAACTCCGAAAAGCTTTACTTGTTCGAGAAACGCCTGGAACGCTATGAAAAGGCGCTCCCAAAAGTATCGATCAAATTGATCGATTTTGATAGGCGCGGTAGCGAAAGAGTTAAGGAAGTGGGGGGGAGATAAAGTGTACACGGGCTGGGAAAAAAAAACTGAAGAGGTAACTTTTCACATTAAGTTGATACAGTAATTGGGAAACAAGGTTTGCAACCCACTTCAGGGTCTCTTTATAACGAGGAGGCCTATTTTTGCCCCCGGTCACTTGCCTTGCAGGCCGCCCTTGGCGATGACAATGGCATCCTGCATTTTGCTCGAGCTCTCAGCGGGCGGAGGCAGGCCAGCGATGCAGGAGTCGCACGACACATTCATGGCCACCAGCTGTGCCACCGTCACCGTCAGGTCACCCACCTTGGTGGCTGCAGTACACCACACATACACACACAGCTTGATTTAAAAGCACGGTAGACAGTTAAACACAAGGCACCAAGCTAAATGTATGCCAAAAACTGTGGTTGGTTCCTCTGTCATAGGAATCGGTAAAGCACGAAAGTGAAATGTGCAGCGAAATCTGCAGCGAAAGGAGCATGATTTGCAGGATGGTGGCTGTCTTGTCGCTGTGCCTGGCGAGCGACGTCCTGCTAGCGCGTCGCTTCAGTCCTGCTCCGTGGCATATACGGCAGACGGTTGTGTTGCAACGAGCTCAGCTTGTGGATCGCGAAAGGCAGAATTTGTAGCTCAACCGTGCACGCGCAAACGTGTTCCCCTACCCGCTGGCGTTTCTCTTCGCATCAAATCAGTCGGCGTTCGCACCATACGCCCGTCGGCGTCGCTATGACGCAGCTTACGCCAACTGTCAGCGCTTGTTAGCATCATGATGCACTACTTCGCTTCACCTCTCCTAAACAGCAGCACCATCCACTTCAATGAAACTTTTTTTGGCGTTTCTCATGTGTTCGTTGTGCTGGAGTAATTCCCGTGACAGATGTGACGTCATTGAAATCTTGGTGTATCCGGGAATACAACACTTCCGTGTTAAAATAAGTTCAGTAGCTTGCAGAAAGAAAGGTCGTTACAGAGACACTAAATGCTGGATACCTTTTCATTTCGGCTAAAAGATCACACTTCTTGTAGCTTTGCCAGCTTATATTTTATGAAAAATGCATTGTTTGTTTAGACAAACAATTACAGCTCTCCCTTTCCCTCTGATTTTGTCCCTACGCAAAACAGTAGGGCATAAAACCCAGCTGCGCATAACCAGCATGACTTACTTTGTTGGCTTCATCTAGCAGGAATTCCATTGCCGTTATGAGGTCACTAGCATTGCAGCAGGGGTTTCAATAGCAACTCTGTCATTTTTTTTATTTGATTAGACAGCTACTTCATTGCTTAGCCCATCACACACAGACTGTGGCAGTTACCGTATTTACACGATTGTAAGTCGACTCGAAGTAGGTCGACCCCCAAAATTTCATCTCTCTCTCTCTCTCTCTCACAAAAAAAAAAAAAAAAAAAGCTAGTGCCGCCTAGAAAATCGTATCACAAAGAGAAGCGCTTCCGTCAACCCACACGGCGGTTCTACCATTATGATTGATCCTCCCACAAGAGCCATGCGCTCGCGGTATGCGCGGTACATTATTAAAAAAAGAAAAGCTTTTGTATAAGCACCCGGAACAACCATGCGCTGTGGGTTGAGCAGGAAGAACACATTCGCTGCGAGATTACAACAACTGAAGCAATGAGCAGCGGCCACTGCCGCGCGATACCAAAACAAGCAACATGGTGGCTGACGAAAGCGGCTGCGCGTGATTACTTTTGAGCGACTAACCTCCCACCATCGCGTTCGGAAGTGTACTGAACAATGTGGTATGATTGTGGCTACGTTAGCGCCGCGCATTTAATCAAGGGATTCGCTAATACTCATTTTGTTTATTAGAGACGAATAAAACGCTTCTTGATGCGTTTTTGCACGCGATTCGTGCGCGTCGGCGTTGCGCAGGCGATTTTTTCCCGCCCGCTACGGCGACTCCGCGCGCGCGGAAGCTTCTACTACTTTTATGACGTGTGACGAGCACGGCAGTGGGAAAAGCCTGACGACTTGCCGCAATGGGGAGGTGTGCTCTTCATGGCGGCAGTTTGAAAGCGCTCAGGACAGCCAGCTGGCGCCGCCGGAGATGTTTAGGCTTACCACAGTGGCGGATATTTAAATGGCGCTTTCCCTAGCGGCGCGGATGATGCTTTATAGTGTCGTTTTCAACCACATTATCAGCTCCTTTCCTGCACAAACGTTTGTGCCTTCAGTGATATCTTAAAGAGCGGTTAGAAGCGGTCGCTGGAGCTACGCGCACCTCTTCGCGGCTGATGACGCCGCCATGTTGCCGCCCCCGATTGCGTAGCGCACAGCTTACGGGTGGTATTCGCAGCAGCGTCAGCGCGGCTGTGTCGTGCGTGCTGCGTTTTCGCAAGCAGAAGACGCCCCATGCGGTTCACACTTTAGACCATAACCATGGGAACGAGGGTGCAAAGCTGTCCCCACCTCGTAGCACCCCCGATTTCTTGTTTCTCTTTCCGTTACTAGCGGATACATATGCAGTTCGATTTCGATTCTAAGTCGACCCCCCAACATTGGATTGTCAAATTTGAAAAAAAGGGGTCGACCTACAATCGTGTGAATATGGTAAAGATTGAATGCGAAGTTGGGAGAAATGGGTGAGTGGTTATGAACCATGCACTAGAACTGAGTAACAGAGATGGATGGGCCCAGCAATTAATTTCTGCTTGAACACCTCACAAGTCAAACATTAAAGCATGATGTTGCCTGTAATTTCTGATCTCAACTGACCAGGTATGTACGAGCACAATTACTGCACAATGTTTGCAGCTTTGTGGAGCAGCATACCTGCGAGATTTCATGCACTATTTGACCTACACTTGTACACTCCTTAAAGAGCCCATATATTAAAACGCTTACAAAACTTGCTTGCAAACAAACTCCTGAGCAACAAGAACAAAAGTTTTCTGCACAAATTTCACTGGTTATATATACAGCCGATCAAGTGCAGTGCATTACCGTACTCTTGTGTACCACTGCTGCAGAAAGATGTCTTGAAAGTCTGTGTGCTACAATTTTCCTTTTGTTGTAATACAGCTGCTTCGACATATTTTTAAAAATGAAATCACATCTGGTTTCAGCAGCCACTGAGCTGATTTGAATGAAATTAGTTGCTTTGTTGGTTACACTTCTTTGATCAAAAGAATGCACAATGAACTGAATGTTGGTCCCACACTGGCTCCAGTACCCAATGCAATATGTAATTGTCTGCCGGGTTTCCATGCCCGGATACAGCGGCGAAATTAGAAGTTTTCACCACAGTAGTGTGTCGCGGTTTGCTCCTCGACCATGAGACCATGTGCCTGCTCCACTGAGGGGACCAACCGACTCACCGACGTACTCGCTGACGTTGCGCACGGATCCCGTGACGGTGCGCAGGATCTCCAACCCCTGCTTGACTCGGGGGTCCACCTTGATGGGCTCCGGGTCCGGCCGAAGGTACTGCTTTAGCCTCGCTGTGCCCATCTTCAGCGCCTCGCTCGTCGCCTGGGCACCCTTCGTCAGACCTTTGGACAGGGCCTCCGAGCCTGCACACAGGGACAACAACAACTTGTTTGTGCAGTGCGGTACGGATACATGTATGTTCACCCAAACTGGAGCCTAAGAAAAAAATAAGCAAACACGAAAAAGAGAAGAGACAACATACACACTGGGTGTTGTCTTTTTTGAGTTTGCGTCTTTTTTCACCGGTTTTTCCCAGCCTACAATACGAACCAACTGGCCCAGCAAGCAGCACTCTCCAGGAAGGGATGCAGGTTGCACCATGCTTATACACATTTAACGCAGTAATCCGAACTCTACTTTATTTCGAGGAATTTTTCAGCCCATTTTAAGTTCACCAACACCACTGCGGCATACTTTGCTTCGCTGTACTGGTTATAGTGGCTGGAGAAAGCTGTGCGACTTGATTGCATTGTGTAGTATAGTTCGCCAAGAGGTTTCTTCAATATTAGCCCTGTTACCTCACTGGAATCATTTCATAAAGCAACTTTTTTGTTTTCCTAGTTTTTACTCTCAGCTCCTTCTCCAACATTTGAGGAGGCAGCAGCAAAAGATGCACGGGCACAAATATAAGGAAATGACTTTTTTTTTTTTCAGCAGACCGCTGTTCTTAGCTAGCATACAGTCAACTGACATAAATAAAATGGAAGAAAAAAAAAATGAGTTAAAATAAATAGAAATAAAAGAAAACAACCTATTCTACTATTGGGGAAAATGAATGTTTGATCAGCAGCTGCTTTTTTGGTAGAAAACACCTGTTTCCCGTAGTATAGTGGCTCGGCCAGAACAATAACTTCTGCAATATGTGAGATATGGGGACAAAGGAACAAAGGATATGGAGTGCTTGGAAAACATTATGAGCTACACGTGAATAGAAGGAACAGTGTGCTCTAATTTAGCAGTGGCCAGAATCATTAGGTCAGCTGTCCAAAATATTGTGGTGGCAAAATGTGAAGCCCTGCAAAAAACATGGCTGGGAAGCTCCAGGCTCATTGCCCAGGTAACAAGTGAGAAAGGATGTTGACATGTGGTTGATAAAAAGTGCGGTGGCCACAGGGGATGCGCTTCACGTTGCAGCACAACTTTCTGGGAATTCGCCAAACAAAATTTTTTTTTTATTAGAACAGACTACACATATTTGCCAAAGATTACATATGCGTTGTTGGGTAAAACCAGATTTTACCAGATTCTTACACCCCGAACATGTTTCGGGAAATTCGAGCTAAACCCGAATTCACCCCGAATGGACCTTTTCAAAGGAGCGATCTGCGCAACTGTGGTCTGACGTTCCGCTGTTCTCAACCAGTACCTGCTGGAAGCAAGCGCACAAACACACCTTCCGAACTCATTGAGTATTGGAACGACTCTAGCACCCGCAACCCCAGGCCGGCAAATACTACCCTGACATTGTTGTGCCTAACTAATGGAAGCTGTGCTGTCGAGAGAACCTTCTCCCAGTTGAGGTACGTTCAGCGATCAGACAGGCCTTGAATGAAGGCCGACAAGTTGCGCAAGGAGATCACAATTATTTCAGTAAACAAGAATGAGGGAACAATCGATGACCAGCTTTTTGTGAATAAGATGTTTCCTTTGCTAGAAGTTATCGATGCAATCTACTGTCATTACTTATTCATTTCCATACAATTGCCACATTTTAAAGAGCACTTTGAAGAGAACCCTGAAGTACCTCCAATTACCAGCTTGAAATAAACACCAATTTTGACATGTTAGAGTTAAGAAGCTTGTGATAACCTATAAAATAAACTTAGTGTATTAAAATAAACTTAGTACACCTATCAATGGAACTCAAAACAACCCGAATTTCAGAATTGTTTCACAAAAACACCGGATTTCTCCCCGAATATCAGTTCGAAAAATAGCACCCAATTTTTACCCCCGAAAACGAACCACTCTACAGCTCAAAGGGCGAATCAGACAAAAGTAGGTAACCACAACAAAAGAAAAAAAAAACTATAAACTAGCTAACTAAATGGCGATAAGAATTTTGTGCAATGTCAATAAGTAATTTAAGCCTACCACTGCTGCTCAGTGGCTAAGGCTGCTGACTCCAAGGATGCAGGTTCAACCTGGCCGCAGTGGCCGTCTTACCGATGAAGGTGACAAATTAGAACGCCTACTTATTAGGATATTGGCTCACGTTAAAGATTCCTAGGCGGTCAAAATCAATCCGTAGCCCTCCGCTACGGCATGCTTCATAGCCCAGACGCATAAAACTTTGGTGCATAAATCTTCCAAATTTATCATTTACCGTATTTACTCGCGTAATCCTCGCACTCGCGTAATCCTCGCACCCCTAATGTGAGCCACCAAAACTTGGATTTTTTGGTTCCTCGCATAATCCTCGCACCCCCAACTTTGCAGCGGCGAAAGTTGCCTGCTCGCGAAACCCGCATGGTGCACGCGCTCTCCAGGAGAACGCGCGCCCTCCCCCGCCGCCTCTCCGTTCGGCGGAGAGCGCTGTGTATCCAAGGCCATCCAGGCACCCTAACAACCCTAGCAGCGTGTTAGGGCGCCTGTTAAACAGGCGCCCTAACACGCTGCTCACACTGTCCTTGAGCCGGTTTCGCGTGCGCGCAACTAGACGGCGTTCGCGCAGCCCGCTGTCGTGTCGTCGTCGTGGTACCGTCACTCGCGTCAACGGTGGATAGCTCGCTGCCATTTTGAGAACTTTTTGATCTCTTTGTTGTGTGCTTGGTGCCGCTTTCAAATTGAAAGCGATAGAGTACGCGATCGAACACGGCAACCGCGCCGCAGGCAGGCACTTCGGCGTCACCGACTTCAATGTGCGTTACTGCAGGGGTAGGGGACGCACATGACGACTACGAGATAGGGCGCGCGCCAGAAAGCAAAGGCGGCAATTTCATGATCGCTGATCGACGAGAGACTGCTTACGGTGTAAATAATAATAAAAAAAAAAGCTGCTGTTGGCAACACTGAGCTTACATATACAAAAAACGACCGCTACATTTAGCGGGATTGGCAGGAGGCAGATTGGCAACACTGTGCACCGGATTTTTTTTTCCCCGCATAATTCTCGCACCCCTAACTTAGCATTGATTTTTCCGAAAAAAAAGTGCGAGGATTATGCGAGTAAATACGGTATATTTCCATAATAAGTCATTTTTCTGCAACCTCATTACCACATGTCAAATAGTAACGAAGGTGGCTATGTCAAAGTGCAGTAAAAAAAAAGTTAAAAAAATATGCTTGAAATAAATAAAACAAAGATGCATTCAACACTCACTGCACTTGTAACAATTGCTTTACAAAAATCGGGGGGGGGGACTTTCTTAATCTTTGGCAGTACAACTACGCAGAAAGACTGAAGCTTTTCGTGAAACCACTTGCAAGGGCAAGGCAACAAACAGATACACCAACAAAGCTGCAGCATTCAGGCTGCACAATGTTTTCTTTTCAACAATCCTTTTGTTCACCAAACACCCGCAGTAGGCAGCAGCTTCCGGTGTTTTCAAGCACGACATCTAGCAACAAATACTTCCGTTTGGCAGTCAGAGCTTGATTTGTGGATTCTTTTGAGTGTCCTAAGTAAGGCATTGTTCTCCATTACATATACCCAACCTCACCGCTAACTTCAGCAGCTTTCCATGCGTGTCTCCGACATAGCATGCCTTCAGCACTGCCACATGAGGTGTGCAAGTGGATGCTGCTGACATGCGAACACAAAACGAAATGAATGTGGACAAATAAGCCAAGTTAGGAAAGCATCATGTCCGTGCAGTTCCGCTGTGTGACCAAAAATGTGTACCCTTTCTCAACATGCCAAGGGCAGGGGACAGCAAAAGGAAGCAAAAAACATCACTTCTATTCCCTCCAGCACCCGAGCAAAGAAAAAGCTTAGTGCACCAACGCATCTCTCCCTGTTTATACAACTGGTGTCTCCTAGATGCTTGCCGCACCAAGGTTCCATAAAACAGAGCCAGTCTGCTGGTTGCTTCAAGTGGCCTTGAGAAGAAAAAGTAACTCTATAAACTCAGCAGGTCACGCAGTTAGTCTGGTTATCGCTCTCGCTGTACAAGTCAGTTTCGGTCTTAAAGGGCACTCCATTCGACCTCATCGAGGCAACGCTCCAAACTTTACTGCTTATCCCCGAGATCGAGGTGGCAATGGTCTGTTAACGTTCCTCTCTTTGGGTACCCTACATCGGAAGAGACACCACAAGCTTCGGGACAGTCGCTGACCTCTGGTTCTGGCTGACTACCAAGGACTTCTGCAATTTTTGCTCTAAGTAGCAGTTGCCCAGACTCTTGCATTCTGCTTGGTTCTCGTCAGTTGGGAACAGTGTAGAGTCATTTTAGGTTTTATATTCAGAGATGTGTAGCGTCGTTCAGTTATTTATTCTTTCATTTCTTCGTATGCTTACTAATATAACAGACAAACACACTCGATTTTTGTTTTACTCTGTTGATTTGCACACAGCTTCCACTTTGCCCTACTGTATTATACATAGATTGCCTTGTTTCCAGTTCGAAGCTCTGACTTGCTCTCTTCACTGCTATTGACAAAAGCTGGGCATCGAAGACAAACTCCTATCATCACTGTTTATCAGTGGCAGATTCATTCTGCAGATGCACCACAACTTGCGACAGCTACCCTGCTAATCCCCCTGCATAACTTATGCACTCAAACAACACGAAACTGGATAAAAAGGCTGCAGCAGAGCATCAGACTAGTAGCCCTATTAAGGGGGACTTGCATGATACCATTCCTACGGGATGTGCTAATTTATGACCATCGCGCACCAATAGGAAAGGTTTTATGGATCCATGAAAGTGTTCCTAACAGCCTAGTTTGCTTACTTCAGAAATTATCACTTCTGTAATAAAATAAAAAATAAAGAAACAGTTTAGTTTAGCTAGTTTACACTAGGTGGCACTTGCTGCCCAGCAAGCTAGTTTTATTTTTATTTCAGCTCAAAAGTGATATATTTCTAAAATAATATTTTAAACCACCGGGAATATTTTCACGAAACTGCAAACATTTTCGTATTAGAGCACGATAGTTTTTATGCCCATGAGTCATGAAAGAGTAAGCCTCATAAAAATGCGACAGGCGTTCCCTTCTAAAGCACTTCCATTGGTGGCTGCTCAAGATAACCGCAGCCACCGGATAGTTCGGCAAATGGGAAGCACTCAGACTCTTTTCTTTTCAGTGAATTGGCGACACACCATAGTTTTGGGTCATCAGCATTGCATCACAACACACACCTATCACGAGGCTGTCGGAGACCTTCTGGCCGAATGCAGAGCGCTTCACTCTGATTGCAGCAGGCTCCATGCATACGCAGCTCGACTCTGTGATGGTTTCGATTTTCATGGCAGTCAGCTCCTCCATGAGAGACTCGAAAAGCTGGTGCATGTCATACGGCAGGTCCGAGGGGAGCAAGACTCCCACTGAGGCCCCTGTGCAGACAAGCATACAAACACTGCTCTTAAGAATACTAACAGAAGCAGAATAGCATTCCCATTATGCAGTGGCGCAGCGCTACTACCACCCTTCAATACACTACGCGAAAGGCAAGTCAATCTTTCAGTAAAAAAAACTTTCTTATAGTGTTGGCAGAATGACGAACACTGCACCATTTTTTATCCCTATTTTAGGAACCAATGTAGTTAATAGGATGAATCATACTTTGTATCAATGACAAGCATACATTACATATATGGTATGCTTGATTCACCAGTCCGTAATTGTCCAAAAGCTTTCCTCGGACAGTGAGTTCCATAACAATACAGGTTGAAGAGGAATACTGGATTGCATCTCAACCATTCTGCAGCACGTATGGCCAGGGGTTTATCCAGAATTTCAGTTTTGAAGTGGTGTCGAAATCCCCCTAGGTGGGTTTTTGGGGGGAGGGAGGCATGTATAAATCCCAAGGCAAGGTGCTCATGGTCGCGGAATGTATTTTGGGGGGGTGTCAACATACTTCTGGGGGGGAAGGGGGGTGTTGAAGGGGGGGGGGGGGGTGTAAGTTCCTGCGTACGGCCCACTGTGTGGCAGAGCAAGTTTGCCATTATTGATCGGCTAACATTGCCAGTGGCATAAAATATGGTCCTCTTTCTGGATGATATTACCACCAATGCTCCCTTGTTTTAAAAACATGATGCAGGCGATAGCGGATGCTTTTGCCAGCAAAATTTTAAATAATAACCGGAGACTAATTCTGGAAAACATCTAAAGGCACCTCACATATGCGGAGACGGGGTACTCATGCAATCAACAGCACCTTCACAGTTTGCAAAACTGCAAAGGGGATCAGGGAATGGGAGAATCCCCCTCTGGATCTAGCCTTGGTACTGCGCACTGGCTATACAGTTAAGTAAGCTCAGAACGTTTTGAATTATAATTATTCCATTGAGTCGAACCGAAAAAAATACTGGTTCAGTTACGGTTCGGGTTCGGGTGAAATAATTTTGTTCCGGCCAAGTTCCAGTTCAACTAAATAAATAAATAAACTAAATTACACATCGAACTGGTTCACGAACCGGTTTGCAAGCCTGAACCGGTTTGCAAACCGGTTCCAAAAGAATAATTATAACTAGATGCGAAAAATATTTTACTTTACAGTTACTCTGGACCTCGTTTTGTTTAACACGAGTTTTTTTTTGTCATCCAGTCAACAGGTGACTTCTGCCTTAGATTGCATGAAAGCGTATCATGAGCTGGCCGTGCACCATTGCCTTGAGAGACTTAAATATTCTCAACCCGACAGATCACTCAGCAAAATTCAGCAAGTCACTTGGAGGCAGCTCCAGACTAATACATTCTATGATCCCTATAAAGTATCATTGATCTAGCCAGGAGCTTACCGACCTGAATGCTTCTTATGTAATGCCGAACGAGCAGATCTAGCCCATAATTTGTATGGCTACCCTGAGGACCCCCATTCTAACATTCTGCAATAGTCAAATGAGAGCAGTGGGAGGGTGCAATGTTCAGCACCAACTTGTTGATGCAAGTTTAGACCATGACAAGAGCGCTGGAGGTTGCTGGAAGGTACAGTCTTGCCGCAACCCCTTGTGACAAATGACCCACCATACCTTGCCCCTTTCTGACGAAATTAAGATTTTATTCATCCATCCCTTAAGTAGGCTAATACAGAAGAGACCATTGCCCGCCCAGCAAAGTATAACGGGTTAAGAAAAATTGTATCCTAAAATTTCTTTTCTTGGACTATGTATAAGAGTAAAATATTTTGCAAGATGATTACCAAAAATCTATTCTTTCGTTATCATATCATTCATTTGGTGTTGATGTACAATGCTTGTATAGTTCATACCTGCCAGGTTCTCCGAGATGGCATTAGGGAGCTCTGACAGGGGAAGGGGGGGAGGCTAAGGGATCGAAAAAAAAACTACAACCTCCCCTCGCGGGAACCCGTGTAGATGCGACGCATAGGGGGTTCACGTTGCAGCGTTGGACAGCGGAGGAATGGCGCTGGAACGGAGCGGAGCGGCGCAGGGCCGCGTTTTATAGCGCGCATAACGGTGAGGAGACGCGCCGGCGCCAGTGCGTCTGCCACGGCTATGACCAAACACAATCCACTTTAATCCAATCTAAATCCAATCCAAGCCGATCCAATGCCCTTCGCGAGAGAGTGTTCGCTATCGGAGAGGGGGTGAGCGGCGCAGAGCGCAGCTGGCGCGGCGAGAAGAATGGGGGAGGGGCGGACGCCGACAACAACGACGCCGACGCCGGATGGAGGGACAAGGCGGGTGAATGAGATGCGTGGCATCTAAAAATTAGTAGCAGCAAAGTGCAATTATTTACACTGCTTCGTCCAAACAACTAATGAAGTATGCACCACTGGTCAGTTGCTAAATCTTTGGCGGGGCTGACGCCACCTTTTAAATGCAGAGCATTTCAGTAACTCAAGATGTCACCTGCGTTGACGTCCGTAGTCGTAGTCCGCACCGTCGTTGTCCACACCCCTCCCCCTACACTATATAAAAAAAATACTATCCGGCGCCTGGTTTCGATCCCTCGACCCTGCGGGCGGAACGCAATGTACATGGTGCTCTACCCACTGCGCCACAAAGCCGACACAGAATGGGAGGCTACGAACGCACCTTATATCCTTGACTCATTCACACTATATAAAAAAAAATACTATCCGGCGCCTGGTTTCGATCCCTCGACCCTGCGGGCGGAACGCAATGTACATGGTGCTCTACCCACTGCGCCACAAAGCCGACACAGAATGGGAGGCACTCATTCAAACTACGTCAAGAAGCTGCTGATACAACGCATTCACTACCACCAACTCCCCAAACACTAAACGTTAATGCAATACACCCACCCCCTATGCGACGCATTTACTCGAGTCCCCCTAGCGGGGAGATGGGCCCAATTTTTCTTCTTTCAACTACTTCTTCGGCCGCCAATCCCCAGGTTTTCTAAGAAATGCATGCGGAGTGTGTCTTTGCGCGCCGACCGACCGGAAGAAGCAGCTGTTACGGGGAGCCATCGGCCCTGCTTCGGTTACAGCGCGGCAGCGGCGTTCCACACCCCCCGTGGCGTCGGCACTGGCTGGTTTTGGGCTCCGGGCACTCGGTGTAGTTCAAACGACCTTGCAGTCTTTTTTCAGGAAGTCCTGGTAATACTGTAGAGCGTAACAATGTTCGTACCTGTGACTCCTCGCCAAAAGAACGTGGCTGAGGGTTGTGTTAGACATGATGATGATGAAAAAACGTTCATTGCGCAGAGTGGAACGTGTTACGGCCGCTCGCCGGTAGGATGGGTGCTCGGAACTGGGTGCAATTTTTCTTTACCATACTGAACTGCCTCACATTTTGCGTTTCTGTGTTACTAAGCAGCTTAATACCCCTGCTACACTAGGGTCCAAATGTCATTTGAACCAAATGTCATTTGGCTCAAATGCCAAGTTGTGCTGCTACACTAGGTTTTCAAATGCCATTTGGCTCAAATGACATTTGAGCCAAATGAGCACCGAGAGAGACATTTAAGATTTCAAATGCCATTTCCAGCACTCTCGGACGCAGCGTCTTCGATCGGCAATAAAAAATATAATACTTCCATACGTAAAACAAACAAAATATTGTTGTTTGTGAAACTTTGTTCACTGTTTGTTTACTTAAAATACGAAATCAACATATTTAATTTTCATACTCTCAAAACCAGTGGGTCAGTTGCAAAAAACACAAACAAAAACAACGCAAGACAGCCATATTTAGAGTCAAAACTGGTGTCTCTTCTAATTTGATATCATTTTACTGCCTCGGACTGCTCCTAAGTTTGATTGTTGTATTAGTGTACGAAAACGGAACGGGGCAACAACAGCGCCACTACAGCACAGCGAATAGTTGTGAAAGCTTTCAAATGCCATCGAAATTGTAGTGTAGCACGGCGGATTCTGAATGGCATTTGAAGCAACCCATTTGAGTCAAATGACATTTGGTTCAAATGACATTTAGACCCCAGTGTAGCAGGGGTATAACTTGCACGCATGGCCGACTACGCTTTTTAACCTCCTCACTTATCACGATGTCAATGGCTGTAGGATTGTATTAGACTGTCGGGTAGCTCCGGCGCAATGTGTCCAAACTGGGAGAAAGGTTTGGCCTAACACGGGTGTGTATTCGGGAGATTTTTGTTTCGGCTGTACAATCGTACAAAACCATCAAAATTCAGGAGTCTCCCGGACAATTCGGGAAACCTGGCAGGTATGATAGTCACAGCGAGACCTGTACCTTGAAGTGCAAAGCATATATTTCCTATTCCCTGCACGCAGACGATGGTAAGATAGTCTGCGGGCAACCAGCAGCAACATATGATTTCAATATTGGTGCGCATTTCTTTCCTCAAGTTGCGCATTTCTTTCCTCAAGTTGCAACCAGAAACAGGTTGGCAGTGTTGTGATTGATCCAAACGGGTAAAAGTCTGGACGATACGAAGCTGATGGTATGTAAAGTCCCCAAATGACACTGACCGCGCTATATCAACAACGGATGGTCGAACTGTTCTGTCATGAACTGGTAACCGTTACTGATTTCTTCGGCTCAGTTTCGGTCCAGGTTCGCGTGCTAGAATAACTGTTCGGGGTTCGGGTTCCGTTCCGACAATACCGGTTCGGTTCCAGTTCGACACACTGATTTATTCAGACTACAACGCATTCATAGACAGCTGGCAACTCTTGTGCCAATTTTCATCCCTTTTCATTGCATGTGCACTCTCAAGGCGTGTGCTCATAGCCTAGCACATCTAACGTGGCAATTTCAATGACCACAGGATTATTCGTGAAGGGCATACAGAGACACATTAGATTCTTCCACAATGTTTACTCACCGGACTCCTTTAGAGGAGCATCGATGTTGGGGAAAAGGTAGGCCCCGTAGCCAGACTTCAGGGCTGGGGACTGCTGTGGGACCAGGGGGTAAATCCACGAGCCCACTTGCAGCCAGGAGAGCGGCGACTTGGCCTCAGAGGACACGGCATCGTGTCTGCCGGGTAACCGGTACACATGAAGGTCGGTGGTCTCAGAGGGTGCCTCAACCGTGCCCCCACCGGAAACGAAGAAAATCTGGAATGGTTACACGAAATAGGCACTGAGCCATGATATACCACCGTAGTAACGCATTCACTGCAAGCTCTCCAACTTTCCGCCCACAATGGCCCGTTTTTAATAGCAACCGCGCACCCGGAAATGCTATATTACGCAGTACGAAGGCTAAGCATTAATCTACAATTTTGGGAATCAGTGTTCGGACAGCTTGCCTGGACACCAGAGGCGATGTTGAAGAGCTCTTCGGCCTGTCTGCGCGGTGCATGGGCAGCGCCGGCCTTCGTGGCTTCCTCGTAGGTAGGCGGCCGCTGTGTGTGTAGGGGTGCGCCGCCAGCCGCTTCGAGGGCGATCAGCCGAAAATCGACTTCCCGCTTAATGTGCTTCATCTTACGTTGCATTTCGCGCGCCTTATCCCACTGCGGTCCCTTGCAGCCGGGATGCTCGCAGTCGAGGTTCAGGCCCTTGCCCAACTTGTCCAGCGCTTTGTAGTACATCTCGGTCGCCAGCGTGTTCTCGCCCTGCTCTTCGTAACTGAGGCCCTGGGAAACGTACAGGAAGGCTTCGTCGTGCTGGGTGCGCAGGCTCTGTAGAAGCTCGGTAGCGACAGAGGCCGGCAGTTCCCGCTCCATCCTGACAACTTGCCTCGGAAAACTCTGAAAGCAATGTTTTGAGAACTTGTCAAAGTCAGACCACGTATTTTTCACAACAGACGGACGGCCAGCGCTTTCGCGCGCTAGTTTGAAAACTTGATTAAAATGCGGCCATGTGTTTCTCAACAGAGCAGAGTGCGCAGAACGGTTGCACGCTCGGTCCACCGAAGGACCGCGGACGACCGTCTAGGTAAGTACCTGAGCTCGGTAAAGCGGCGCTGCCCCCTCCGCTAAATATACACACGCGGCCTTTATAGCGACGATTCTATCGCGCAGGGCAGACAAGGAAGCCTCCGACAGTGAAAGACCGGATGGCACGGCTCCAGATCGGGGCGGATTTTCAGCTGATCGCGCGCCACGCGAGCAGCGTGTCTCACGTTCCATTTCAAGCAGCTGCTATCATCTCCAAGACTCTTGTCATTTTTTTTGTCTTGAGCATCGCCTCCTGTATTTTTAGTGTCCGCTGGAGGCCGCGACGGTCGTCTTTGATGCGTTTTTGAAGCCGCCGCCAGCTTTTCCTGAAACTCTATGCTTTTCCTTAATGCCATTCGTTTTTTGTGGTGACTGCCATGTGTTTTTTTTTTATGCGAGAGCATTAAATGGCCCATTACGCATGCCATTACGCGACAATACGGCGTCGCGTCGGCGCGAACGAGCGGTGGTTTCAAAACTGGCCGACGGTGTGTGTATGAAGGTAAACAAAAATAAAAGAACGCTGCAAATATCACTTATGTAGTGATGTTTTGCCTCAGGCATGCGTAATGTTCTGTTTTTGCTCAACAAGTTTGACAAGTATGAACACTTCCACCAGATTTATGTTTAGAAATGGCCTTGCCTGCATAAACGTCTTGTTCGGTGGCTGGATCAAGGGGCAGACAGACATACAGGCCAAAAATTTCCGCGTTCAAGTATCCAAAGACTATCTTCTTTAAAGAAATTGACCTTATCTGGGCCTGGGTTTGAACTCCAGGACCACAGAAGGCACGTTGATCACGCATTGCCCCACACCATGGCCGATCCTTGCCTCTATCTATAAGGTGGACCCAATAAATGCATTGTGGACTTTGACGTGGAAATCTGAGACGTGTACTGCGGCCTACAGTAGTAATTTGGGCCTGCTAATTACAAAATTAGTAGAGCATGCTTGTGCTAATTGCTTATACGTAGCGCTAACAAGGGCAAAGAAGAAGGAAACAAGAGAAAGGAAACCACGCCAAGAAAAAATGATCACAACGATGATAAGAGGGCATTATCGCACTGCTGGAAGCCTACAGGAGTAATATGAGAATGGTTATTACAAAAATAGCAAAGAAATGTCAAAGCAATGTAAGGCTAACAAAGGCTATTGGGTGACAGAATACAATATGGGAAAAGGATCACGATAATGGTGATGAGAGGAACCAACCACACCACTAGACACGTTTCTGCAGGTGGTGCTGTCCCTACTGTGTTGGACTCTGAAAGTCTACTTGACTGATTGATTATGGGGGGCTTAACATGCTGACGCAACAACGCACGCGATGAGGCGCGCTGTAGTGGAGGGCTCCGGATTAATTTTGACCACCTGGGGATCTTTAACGTGCACCGAAATCTCGTACGTGGGCGTTTTTGCTTTTCACCTCCATCAGAAAAGCGGCCGCCGTGGGGGGGAACCGAACTAGAAGTCTACTTCAAAGGCAGCTGTGCAACTTGGTTGCCATGAAAGTATGTCCCAAAAGACAATGCAAGGGAACCCAAAAATGCCTTATGGCTAACAAAACACACTTGCTCACTGCAGCTAAAACTACCCCCAGCCAACACTACAGTTGTTAAGACGCAAAAATACATACCAGATATATCTCCCCGACGGCAAACACATTCTTGCAACAGAAGATGACAATTATGACGAACCTACCATTAGAGACAGAGGATTGCATACCCTGAAATAAAATGTAGTGCTTTCACATTCCCACACATAAGCAGCCCTTAGTGTTTAAAGTTTCATGTGGCCTCAGCCTAGATGTAGTGTAAATTTTTAAGTAGGTATCAGCCACGCAGAAAAAAAGACAAGGTGTTGGATTTTCTTTATTCTTTGCGCCAATAAGGAAGTTCCCGGAGAAACATTCCACTCGTCAAGAGGAACTTTAAAACATCAAAGTGGCAACAGCACAGCAGGTGGCAGTGTCAACCGGCTAGGCAACAGCAGCAAGTCAAAACAGGCATGGTGTTTGCAAGTTGCCTCGTCGTATACGCTTTTGGAGCACGGGATCTGGGCACAACAGCTCTAACACGGCATTAAGCGCGTACATCCATCCATTCTAAGCACACACAATGCTCAAACAATGGGGTTGCATTTCCTCCACAAGCCCACCGCTACACACAAGGGGACAACAAAGTTAAGTAGGAAGGTTCCACTCCATGCTGAAAAGCAGGCAAGGCTTCGTAGCATCAACAAAAAACACGCCTGTTTCACCCTTGCCGTACAACATGGCCAAAAAAGCCCACAGCAAGAACACACTGGCGCGAGGGTGCACGGCTCTACACACACAGTTTGCGACATTGGATTTCTCGGAACAACGTACAACAATAGAACATTACTCGAATATATCTCTTAATGCTAAAATACGTCTCTGCACACCGGTTTGGCAGAAGCTGTAATGAAGTATCCGTTATGAAACAATAAAAAAACATAAATTAATGCGTTTACAAAATGAAAAATTTAAAAGGCATCAACAGAACACGGCCATAAACTATAGACGCACTCTAATTAGGCGTAAAATAAAAATGCTCTTTTTCATATATCGCATTGCAGCACGTCCTCAAATTCTTTACACCAGAAAACTAGCAAACACTAAGTACACCAACAAGCTTCATTGCGTTCGGACTTGCCCCCAAAGTATGTTCAATTTGAACTGAAACTAGCAGCGATCAGAAAACGAGGAAAAAAAAAAAAATGCTGAGATACATTTCACGCCGTCTCAGTTTCCGAACTCCTGTTTGTCTCCTGGAAAACAGAGTTTCATGTTTCTACCATACGCAATGCATTAGTTAAAACAAAAACAATAAGCCAGAACTAGCACAATTCACGTCACAAAAGCAGTGCATTAGTGACACAAAGATATTCCAACGATGCAAATTTATAAAAGGTGCTTTTCCAAATAATGTAGTGCAATGACGCAGACACTCTTCTTAGTGCGCTTCTCTATGCAACTGCTCTCTAGTAACAGTGACTTCCCAACTTTGACTAGGCAACAGGAACCATGCAATTTGTGCCCCAAAAAAGCAACGTCTGCAATATTTTGTATGAACTGAGAAGTATTTTTAAGATCTCTGTCATTCCAGAGGAGCCTGCCTGCCCAAAAACTAAAAACCAGCCTGCACTAGATAGTCTCAAGAACTCTGCCTTCTCTCTTTGTAGGTCACTGCAGAGTTAGCAGCCCAAAATTAAATGACGCCACCTCCTCTTCCTCCACTAAAAAGGAACAGAGAGGGAAAAATAGAAGCACAAATGGAAATTCTTGTTGGAGTTGTTGCAAAAAGCCACAAAAGGCAACCTTAACGCATAATGGCACACCCCTGCACTTGCTAAGAAGGCGTAACTACCCTTGAGCTGTTTCCGAGTCTCGCAATTTTCTAAAACCTCGCAACAAATTCAACCACTTAACATCCATATTCACAAATCTGCTAACCTGGGGCGGAATTCCCAGTTTTGTCCACTTTGCGCCCGTTTCAAAGCGAGCCCTGATTGGCCGAAAGCAGACGACCAGACGTGACGCAGCACATCCATTGGTCAGAGGCCTTGCAACTATGTCACGACTGAAACGGACGCGAAATTTACGTTATTTTCGAAATGGACACGACTCGGAATCCCACCCCTGGAAGCAGCAAGCCTCCAACTAAAAGGTGCGAAACTAACAATGAGCAAATGCTATCGCATAACAAAACTTGCTGCTGGGCCAGTTGGGTCATAGCAGAGTAGAACCCCGCTTATACGTTTTTTACGAGACCGCGGGAAAAAAAAAAACATAGTGGCCGGGAAACGTATAACACGAACGTGCCATTGGTACCAAAAAACATGCTACATTATAAAAAGACCATAAGCAATGGTTCAAACACAAAATAAATTTACTTAGGATTTTCAAGGTTTAAAAGCATCTTTGATACAAGCTTTGCGAGTTTTCCGGGCCTGTGGAACGACATTGCCCTTCTCTAATTTCGTCTTGTGGCTGTCCTCATCGCCGAAGTGGCTCACCGTACCTTCGTACACCCTCCAGTTAAATTTGATTCTACAATTGAGTTAAAAGTCGACAGTAGCAGTCGAAACTCTTTTGCGATACGTATTTTTTCCCGTGTCGGTTCCTTTTTGACTACCCACAGAAAGTCAAGTTTGTCTTTAATAAGCGAGAGGGCTTTCCATTTTCTTGACACTAACAATGGCTGTGGCGAAGACAGACTAAAACATAGTGAACTCCCTAGCAAAAAAACACACAACAATGTGTACGGCCGTGGCATGGAAAGGGCGTGGTCATGAGAGTGCATTCCTCATTCCCGTGTGAATAGGGTAGCGACAACTGTGACGGTGACAATGATGATGCTCACTGGTGTAGTGCCGTGCCTTCTCGTTTCCGGGATTCCCGTGGCGCGCCAATAGCGCAGTTCAGTTTATTTTTAAGAAAAATTTTTTCTGGGCACTTTTATCACTTTAGCTACCTTTCTTTATTATTTATGTCTTATAATTGCAACGTATAAAGCAGGAATGCTGTGGTATGACGACGTACTACGTGGGATTGTAATACATGGTTGCCTATGGACATTTGAATGGGACCACGTTACCTACCACGACATTACAGCCAGGAAAACGTAATATTGAGGAACATATAAGCGGGGTTCTACTGTATTCGCAATAAAAGTTAGCGCATAACAAACAGCGCAAGAGAGGCACACGGGACTGCCCCATCTGTCTCTCTTGTGTAGTCTGTTCTGCGCTCACTTTTATCGGAAATCCTCTCGCAAAATGGACTACCCTGTGGATGGAAAGCGTAAATGAAAGCAACAGAGGTGGGGAGGGTGGGACACAGAACATGAGGCATTAAAAAGCACATCCAGCGCATATAAACAAACCAATACTGGGATGCTGTGAAAAAAAGTTTCTGCAGTACTGTGTCATTGTCACCGGACAGCTTCCGCAATACGCTTTTCTCCTTTCAATACTACGCTGCAAGACATGTTTCTGCCTATCATCACATTGGGCAGCTGGTAGTAGTGCAAATAACTGTGATCATCACGCAGAACAAAGGTACAAAGAGAATCGGTGGCTGTGCAAAGCCACAAAGTACACCGGGTGCAGCTGAAGAAATTGTGCGCGCCCACTCACATGATGGTGCCCAACACGTTTCAGCCTTACTCAAATCACTCTTACCATCACACGCACACACCAACATTGATTCCAGGTGGCTTTCTCTCCAAACCAGCAACCGCTATGGGCTGCAATCAATCTACGTTGCATTTCAACAAAGCAAAGCACAGGTGCAGACAACAACAACAACAAAAAGGGTGCAGCTACCGCTGCATTTGATGCACGTCTTGTGCAGATCCGAGTGAAGCAGTTCCTAACTCTTGGCCACTCCTACGTAACAACAGCCACTACTGTGTGCCTCCAAAGAAAACCACATTTCTCAAAAAAGAGGAGGGGGAGCATAGGAGGAGGAAATCAGCCGATTATGTGTGACAGATCGACCTCCGTGTGTAGCAATATCCGGGACACCATTTTGTCAAGCATGGCAGCTTGTCTGTGTAGGCGTGGGTGGAATGACTCTTGTCCAGGAAGCGGTGTGCAACGAGTAGAAGGAAGCATTGCTGAGGGAGTGGGGTGCACAGGAGGGGGAGAGCGGTGGGCGTTCCGGCTGTTCAGTAGGACTCCTTGTCCTGCCATCCCAGGGGGCCGTGATGGCTCTTGCTCGTGCTGCTGCTGTTGCCGCTGCCCCCACCGCCACTGCTGCCCGCAGTGCTGGAGGGGCTGGGGCCCCAATGGCGACGCAATGGGAGAGCTCTCTTGGAACAGGCTGTAGTTCCATGGGCGGGAGATGCCGGTCGGCTGCCTGCTGCGTCCATATGCTGTGCGACAGTCCCGTGCTCAGGCCACTTGGTGGTGGTAACTGGAGAGGAAGATCAAGGAAAATCATTCAGCATTCACCCTTCCACAGGACGTAGTTCTTGCTACAGTCAAGCCCCACTACAATGAAACTGATGGGACAAGCGAAAAATTTCGCTGAAGCGGAAATTCGTTGAGGCGAAATGTGCCCCAACCCACCACAGAAGGGCAAGAAAAAATAGATTGAACATCTCCGAACAACAGCGTAAAAACACAGATACTAAGGGAAAAAAATGACAGGACAGGACGACAGCGTCGTCCTGTCATTTTTTTCTTCTAGTGTTTCTGTTTTTTCTGCTGTCATTTGAAGATGTTCAACCAATACGAACTCGCCCAAATGTCGATCCTTTTGCAAGAAAAATAGCCCCATATATTATCCGCATCATTGAACACATGATGAATCTTAGAAAAAGCAGTGATGTGCAGTTACATCTGTTTGTTTGAAGTATAATAGGCGTTCCAGTGGTACCTTTTTTTTTATCCACACAGAACGAGTGCGTTATGGGACGGGGAGGAACAGGGGGGGGGGGAGAGAGGAGAGAGAGAGAGAGACGAGAGAGAGAGAGAGAGAGAGAGAGAGAGAGAGAGAGAGGAGAGAGAGAGAGAGAGAGAGAGAGAGAGAGAGAGAGAGAGAGCGAGAGAGAGAGAGAGAGAGAGAGAGAGAGAGAGAGAGAGCAGCTGGAATAGATATTGTTGTACAACAAAGCATATCTACCAAGCTGATTACTTTGCATGCAGATAGCTGCTAGGGCCGGCGAAAGGCCCCATCTTGCTTGTGGCAGGAGTG